>NC_136414.1:63490000-63877500 GCF_051521515.1 Lactuca serriola
TTTATACCAAACAATTCTTACACTCTAAATTTTTGAAGAGATTTGTCCTTGAGGTCTTTGATCAAACCAATCAAAACCTAGACAAATCACAAGTCTGTGTTTATGATCTAGCATCATGAGTCCGTGATGGAAGTGAAACCCAAAAATCATAAGCCTTAAGGAATTGACGGGGAACTTTGTTCCAGATTTTTATGAAACCTTTGTTTCAGTATCAAAAAATTTCAAAACTTCAAATCATATTCAATTCGCATGTGTGGCCTTGATCAAATATTCACAACCAACAATGTTTGTTACCCAACAAGATCCAGAATTTTTTTTTTTTGAATATGATTTATGTGTAAGTTTCATTCGCAAATCCTAGTCATGATAAATATTTTCACAAGCCAACTTGTCACTGACTACACTGGTCAAACAAGTAATTTCATTTACAATTTCTCACCTTATGTTAAGGCTGATATGTAATGAAATTTAAAACCAATCCAAAATGTCTTTTAAAAGAAGCCCTTCGATACTTCTCTACAAGTATTCGATTGTAATTTACGGGAAACTACACAAGTTGTTGATTATCTCTCTTGATGATTAACGAGACAACCTTTGCCTGGGGTTTCACAACATTCATGTCAAATTAAATTTTTGACATCACAAAATTCCAAATTTTTTGTTTCTCATCTTATTCTGTTGACACAATGCACACACGAAATCCTTGAGGTTCTGAGTAAAACCAACTGAGACTGATGATTTCGCAAATCTGGCATATGACTTCACTTTATATCCCAAAAGTGAAAGAGCTTTGACTTCATGCGAAGGGTTTTAACGGTTCAGATTCTATAACGGGAAACTTGACAGGCTGTGTACTCAAGATGGTTGGTATTCTATCCGGTTTTCAAGGAGATGTGACAGTTACTTTTTGAAGCATGGTTATCTTTTACAGTCATGATCCGATTTTCAAGGTGCCACATCAGATAACATTAAATGCATCACGCTTTAATTTCAAATCAATTTGAGTAACCTATAAAAGGGGGATCAAGAACCCTATATACGGTTACCCAAACAGAACTCTCACAAACCTCCAAAGTTTCAACCTTGATCAAACTTCATCTTTTTCAAACCCTAAAAATGGCAGCCACTCAATCCAACACTGATGAAGTTCTTTCTCAATCCTTGATGAAAATCCAAAGCACAAACTATCAAGTTGATCCAAATGTATCTTCTTATCCTGAAGGCTTGAAGATGCTTATCGTTGCCCTGAAACGATCACCTCTGTCAACTGCCATGTTTAGTTCCTTCTCTGTTCCGATGACATGGTTATCCTTGGCAGCTTCAACGGCATCATACAATCATACAGCGAATGTGATAACATTCAACTTAACCAACAACAAATGGGTCAAACTGTCCAAGAAGATGTTTGTTGAATTCTTGCAGATTCCAAACAACCCTCCATTTGTCAAACCTGTTAACTCTCAAATGATTCAGATGTTCAACAAGATGGGTCATCAACCAGAGCTTGAGAAGATCAGTGACTTTCAAAAGTCTGGGTTGCCGTGCATATGGTATTTCTTATTTGGAATTTTTCTTAGATGCCTAACAGGAAGATCAGTTGGACTGGATAGAGGACGAATGGAAGTATATGCCATGGTTATGGGCATATACTATGATATAAACGTTGATTATGCAACCCAATTATGGAAGGAATTTGTTAAAAGTCTCGAAAACACAAATTCGGAAAAGGGGATTTCGTGTGCAAGATATTGGAGCTTGATTCTGGAGAAGGTCTATGAAAAAGAAGCAATTCCAGTAATGGAGGATGTTGAAGTTGTAGAATTTTCTTTGTATCAGTTTCCAAAGGCAGTAGAAGATGATGAAGCAATCTTTACTCATGTGGCTCGCATTCCAGATGCGATGCTTCGCAAGGTATCTCAAACTCACAAAGTCTTGGTGAGATATTTGCGAACAATTGATCAATCAGAGTAGACTGGAGTATTATTGGATGTTGCTGCTCCGTCAAAGAAGAAGAAGCTCATAAAGAAGGATGCGAAAGGTTCATCTTCACAACAAGTTCAAGATGAAGATATTCAGATTGAAGAAACTTCATCTAAGTCAAAGAAAGAAATAATACCTTATAAGTCTGGGGTATTGAAGAAAATTCGCAAGGCTGAGGTGAGCAGTAAAGGAGTTACTATTCGCAGTATTCCAGCTCCGGTTTCTCCAGGAAAGAAAAGACCAAGAGCTGAAGATGTTGCCAAGAACATGCAACGTACTATCGTCAAAAGAAGGAAGATGGTGATTCGCAATGAATCATCTGATGAAGAAATAGTACCAGAAACTCCACCAGTGCCATCTACAGTAAATGTTTCATTACCTATCATCCATACTTTGCAAATCTCTACCACCTTACCACTCACCAAACCACTAGAAATAGTCACTACCAAATAAGTTTCTGAGGAGGTACCTATTTCTTATACGGTTGTCAACGTATCTGATACGGGGGCACCTATCCTGAGTGTTGCAACCACAATCCCAATCTCCTTACCTATTTCATTACCAATTGTTTCAATTCCATTTACAACTTTATCCACCACTTCATCAATTTTTGATCATGCTCTTCAAAACCCATTTACAACACTTTTTCCATCTCAATCACCCGAAAATCCTCAACCTTCACAACCTTTATCTAATAATGAAGCTGAAGGAGGTGTCTTTGGAGGGATAATTGAAGACATTCATTTTGATTTAGAGGAGGAGGATATTCCTGATCATATGCATATGACAGGAAAACAATTTAAAATCCTAAATCAGAAGTTGAATGCTATTATTCAGTCGCAAGCTGATTCCTGCAGGATGTCTTCTATATCAGCAATGGAGATTGATGTAATGATCAAAGGTGCTGAGAAGCGTATTATGGAGAAGGTTGATCAATCTGACAAGAATAATGAGTTTCACATTCAAGCACAAGGGAGCAATTTTTCTTCAGTGGTCAAGGATTTGAAAGCTGTTGCAAAAGAACGTCATGTTCTTTTTGTACAGGATGTGAAGAAAGTTCGGGAGGATGTCAACTATAAGCTTCAAGAGTTGAAATCTGAACTTGCGAAGGAGCTTCAGGATATTCATACTCAAAATGCTGAAGTTCAAAAGCAGATTGCGGAGGTTTCTTCAAGAGTACAAAAGTTTGTTGATGTTCTTATTCTTGAAGCCCATAACGAAGAAACAAAGGAGAAGCTTGATCAACTAACCAAGTTGGTGTCTGAGCTTAAAATGGTGGTTTCGCAATCTTCAACTACACAAATTCTCACTCCTGACTTCTTGTCTCTAAAGATTTATACTTTAGAACAAGCAATTCAGAAAGCTCTTGCTCCACTCGCCAATTTTACTTCTTTACTACCAAGGAGTGCCCCACCTGCTTTCACAGGGGTGCAAGGGGGAGAGAAAAGCTTAAGTAAAGAAGAGGATGCGAAGACAGTTGGAAAAGTTATATCTACTCAGCTTATAACTACTCTTCCCATACTTACGAAGCCAATTTCCTCAACCATAATAACCACAAAAACGATTTCCAAAGGAATCGTTATTGGAGAAAAAGAAGGAGGTTCAAGTTCAAAACCTCAAACAGATATGGTGGGAAAAGGAAAAGGGATTTTATATGAAAAATCAAAGGAGGAGAAGAAAGCTGAAGCTGAAGCAGAGTTGGAAAGGATGAGGCAAGTACAAAGCATCATGAGGCAGAGGGCAAGTGATCCTCCCACGATGAACAAAGGAGATCCTGCGAAGCTTTACTCTTACGAAACTATAGAGTCAAAAGTTGTTGGGAGGGAAATGTACGAATTCGAGAAGAAGCCAAAGAGAAGTTATGATATTGCGAATTCAGACAATTGTCAGCTGGATTTTCCAATCAATGAAATGCTATTCATCACTGCTCAGTACAAGATTAGTGAGAAGTTTGATAATCCTGATGATTATACACACATGAAAATCAGATTTCATGCTGTCTTGGGGAAGAATCCAGATGAATTTTGGTCTTTAATGAAGATCAAAAAGGTACTTACAATCAAGAAAGATGTATTGTTTGAAGACATGCTTCAAAATTTTCGTTATTTTGTTATCCGAGCAGACAACAAGCAGTATGACTTCACGGTAGCTGATTTTCCTTTGATGAACTGCAATGATTTAATTCAAGTGGCTCTGATTTTGAAACATATGGAAGAAAATAATCTCAAAGGATCTGAGACTGAAGTGTTCAAGATAGGTTTCGCACATGTGAAGACATACATTGACAACTACTTCAATTGTTTGGCTCTTACAGATGAAGAACTGGCTAATGTGTTGGGAAGAAAAGTGAACGTTCCTTGGGAAGAAACTTTATCTCAATCAGCATTATCGAAATATGTTGTTGGGGAAATATGCCTGAAACTGTTCGGCATGGTGTTTTCTGGAAGAGATACAAAAGGGAAACCTAATAAGTTCTTGTTTAAAGTCTCAGAGATTGAAAGATATAATTCTTCGCAATATACGCACTTTATTGTTCGTATGAACAATTGCAAGAAGAACAATGAAGGAGACAAAAAAGATCTTAAGAAGGTGATCTCCTGGTATAGAGAAGTGCGAAAGACAATCCACTCAGCTATTCAAAAGCTTATGGGATGAATAGCTTCGACTGTTTACAAAGGGGGAGAATGTAGATGTAAAATTGTAAAAGTCGAATATAGTGTTTTGTATAGTTTCGCATTTTATGTTATTTTACTAAGTCATCTTTATGCGAAGTGAAATGTCTAGACTTAGTATATTTTTTGTACACTCATGTTCCCTATAAATAGGGACTGAGGTTAGAAGTAGGAGGTGACTTTTCGTAACTGATATCTCTTTTCTGCTTATGTTGTAATCAGTCTTCATCAATATGAGATCTGATTAATATTTACTCTTTGTGTTCTAAATCTTCAATTACTAAAATCAAACTTTGCTTTCTCAAATCTCGATAACAATTCTCATCAGGCGCTGGCTGATCGTACACACTGCTTTCTCGCGTATCCTTCAAATTCTTTTACTCTTTTTAGAAAAATTGTTTATTTATTGAAATTTTTTCTCAAATCCTCAGTTTGAGTTCAAATAAACCCGAAGGTGAATTAGAATCCCTCAAACCAAGGCTTTGATACCAATATGTAACACCGTTAAAATTTCAAACAATGTTTCAATTTATTTTAATAAAACATTTCACTTACAAATCATTCAAAAATCAAATATCCAATATTCTCTCAAAATACATAACAAAATCCATATCCCAAGATCTCAAAAACATGCCATCTGCAAGTGTGTACTGATCAAGCTGGCGCCTTCCCGCAGTCATCACTGGTACCTGAAACACACATCACACAAACGGTAAGCATAAATGCTTAGTGAGTTCCCCAAAATACCACGTATAGCAATACGCCATTCCAGGCCTTAGGATCTTCCGATCCAAGTGTCTTAGGGGATTTCCATCCCGTAACTTTGTTGACCTTCCGGTCCATATCATCTTGACCTTCCGGTCCACATCATCATTCTCATATCATAACATATCACATATAACATGCATCACATATACATCATAAACATAAGACCTTCCGGTCACATATAATTACCCAATCGGGTACGACATAGTGAGAAAACTCACCTTACTGATGTCGGATAATCACTCGTGCTCGATCTCCCGACCTCTCGTCCTCCTATATCATAAGTGCATCTCTAATTAATACTTTTCCTGACTTATTTTGTCTAACACTAACAAGTCAACACTAGTTAACCCTGGTCAACGGTCAACGGTCAACCTTGACCCGACTCGTCGAGTCTTGCACAAAATCGTCGAGTCCATACGTGAATTCATTTCCTTTGAATCCCTTCTGACTCACCGAGTCACTCACCCAACTCGGAGGGTCATCAACTAATCCGAGACACGGTACAACCCGCCCCGACTCGTCGAGTCTTGCACAGACTCAGCGAGTTCATTCCATGCACATCCTCAAACAACTTCCTGAGGTCAGATCCAGACCTCTAACCTATAGATCTATCATTCCCAAAGCCAATAACCACGTAAAGTTTCTATCTTGATGCACATACAACATCTATTTGGTCATATATGATGATTTAGCCCCAAATACCATAACCCAAGGTCATAACCTCCATTGCTCTTCATAAGGCTTAATGAGTAAGGCTCTATGGACCTCTATGGATCCAGATCCAAAGCCTCATCACCAAAAGGGACTATTTGGTCATCAAATCTAATCAACAAAGGGTCTAAGAAACCCTAAATCCATATGATCATCAGAAGAACAGAAGGAGAGTCGAATTACTACCTCAAATGTGATGATCTAAGCTTCAAATCCATAGAATAGCAACCTCCTTTGTTTCCCCTTGACTTGGATCTCCTTCTTCTTGCTAAACAACACCACAAAAGTCAATAATGGCTTCCTTTCTCTCCCAAATCGCTCAAACACTCTAGGGTTTATCTCTGAGAACAGGTAGCGGCAAATGGAGGCCATAAGGGCCTTTAAATAGGTCACAAACCCAAGAAATTAGGGTTTCTTTCGCCAGCTCGGACTCGGTGAGTCACTCTCCCGGACTCGTCGAGTCCCCTAATTAAGCACATCATCCAATCGCGACCAGACTCGACGAGTCTAAGCACCAACTCGTCGATTCGCCTAAAAAATGAAGAATTTACAATATAATTAATATACCTGAGGAAACCGGGTGTTACAATTCTCCCCCACTAGAATCAGACTTCGCCCTCGAAGTCTCGCTCGGCAAATAACTCAGGGTACTGCTCACGCATTTCTAACTCCGGTTCCCAAGTCAGCTCGGACCCCTTCCGATGTTGCCACTGGACCTGAACCAATGATACCTCCTTGTTCCTCAGAATTTTGATCCTCCTGTCCCGAATCGCGGTCGGTCTCTCAACGTAGTTCAGGCTCGCATCCACCTGAATATCCTCCAAAGGAACCACGGCCGATTCGTCGGCGATACACTTCCTCAACTGAGATACGTGGAAGGTATCATGAATCTGAATCAACTCCACAGGTAGCTCCAAACGATACGCTACCCTGCCCACCCTAGCAGTCACCCGGAAGGGACCAATATACCGATGGTAATCTGTTCCCATTTCCACTCGGGAATCTCTAACGGCTGCAGCTTACCATGTGGACACTGGTACTCGGCCTTAACCCTACGACAGGTCAGGCATCTCTCTACAAACCATGCGACATCCCTCTTTATACAGGGCCACCAATACTCCCTTTTCAGGTCCAAATACATCTTAGTGGCCCCGGGATGGATCGAGAACTTCGATCGATGAGCCTCTTCCATCAAAATGGTACGCGTCCCTCCCACAAACGGTACCCATATACGACCTTGAAATGTCATAAGTCCTCGACTATCAGTAACGAACCCCGATACCTTCCCGATCACTCGCTCCCTTTTGCGGTTCTCCGGTCTCACGGCTTCCGCCTGGGCCCTTCGAATGGTATCCAACACCGGAGTCATCACTGTCAATCTCATACAAATGTCTCGCATCAGGGCGCTCTCTGCCCTACGGCTCAAGGCATCGGCTACAACATTAGCCTTGCCCGGATGGTACAGGATCTCACAATCATAATCCTTTACTACATCCAACCATCTCCTCTGCCGCATGTTTAGATTGGGCTGATCCATCAAATACTTCAAACTCTTGTGGTTAGTGTATATGGTACACCGAACCCCATGGAGATAGTGGCACCAGATCTTGAGGGCGAACACTACCGCCCCCAACTCCAGATCATGAGTGGGATACCTTACCTCATGAGGCTTCAGTTGCCTCGATGCATACGCTATCACATGCCCCCTCTACATAAGCACCGCACCTAACCCTGATATCGATGCATCACAATAAACCACAAAATCATCAACTCCCTTTGGAAGGGATAACATCGGGGCTTCACATAGATTTTGGCGAAGAGTCTCAAACGAGGTCTGCTGCTTTGGACCCCATGAAAAAGCAACACCCTTCTGAGTCAACCTAGTGAGTGGCACTGCAATCTTGGAGAAATCCTGAATGAATCTCATATAATAATCGGCCAACCCCAGAAAACTCCTGATCTCGGAGGCAGACTTCGGTACCTCCCAGCTCATCACCGCCTCAATCTTAGCCGGATCGACCAAAATCCCATTCTGGTTAACGAGATGCCCCAGGAACTGGACCTCCCGTAACCAGAAATCACACTTGGAGAATTTGGCAAAAAGCATCTCCGATCTCAACTCCTCAAGAACCTCTCTCAAGTGTTCCTCACGCTGCTCTCGAGATCTAGAATATACCAGGATATCATCAATGAACACAATCACCGATTGATCCAACATCGGCCTACATACTTTGTTCATGAGATCCATGAACGCTGCTAGTGCATTGGTGAGCCCAAAAGGCATCACCACGAACTCATAGTGTCCATAACGCGTCCTGAATGCCGTCTTCTGGATATCCTCATCGCGCACCCTCATCTGATGATATCCAGGATCCTCAAAACATAGCTCTTTCTCTATTGTGTACAATCAAGCCGGTGTCTTCTCGCGATTCTGAGAAAAACCTGAAACAAATATCACATAACACGGTAAGCACGAAGCTTAGTTAGTTCCCCAAACAACCACATACACATACTAGCCACTCGAGGCTATAACTCTGTAGGACCCTCCAGTCCGAGTGTCTTAGTGGTACCCTCCAGTCCCATGAATCGTTGGATCCTCCGGTCCAGTCTGGGTGAAAGCCTATATGCACTCACTGTTCGTTTGAGCCTCTGGTCCGGTCTAGTGAGGACCTTCCGGTCTTATGAATCATTGGACCCTCCAGTCCGGTCTAAATATCACATAATATAGCACATAGCACATATCACATAGACAATGCACAACTCAGGCAAGCACATAAGACCCTCTGGTCACACATAACTACCACTCTAGGTAAAGTATAGTGAGAAGACTCAACTGGTACTGCTAAAGTCCTGTAGACTCAATCCCACACTACTGAAGTCCAACAAACTCAATCCCAGCTGCTGGATGACAGATTCCCGAACTGTCAACACCAAAATAACACGCAATTAATGATTGGGTTCCACTACGTAACCATAAGTACATACTTTGGATAATTGCTACATTACCCCAAGGTTGGATTTATTCAATCCCAAGGCCCAATCCATAGGTCCAAGGTCAACTAGAAATCGAATCCCAACATATGGCCCACTTATGGCCCAATTTTCCAAATTGGGCCCAACCCCTCATATGAGTCTTACCCTAAGGCCCTTTAATTATTCTAGTCTATTTGCTTAATCTTTGATTGCCCATTTATAACCCAATCATCAAGGCCTAAAAATAAACCCAAGTGAAATTAGGGTTTCTCATAAATTACGATTGGGGTTAAGTATTTGTTACTTAACCCATTAAGGACTTAATCCATTAAGTCCATCACTCTACTAATTAATTCAAATTGTGTGATTGAGCTTAACACACATCTCCATTCCAATGGCCCAATTGTGGGTCCCGATAGGTCCAAACCCATAAATCCAATATTAGGGTTTTCTAAACCCTAATTAGGGTTTCCAGCCCAATCTTAGCCCAATAGGCCCAATAGCTAAAACCTTACATCCATTAGGGTTCATTAAGTCCATTAGTCACATAATTGGGCTTTTAGGTTCATTAAGCTTCATTGGGCCCATTAGGGTTTATTAGGCCCATTAAGCCTCATTGGGCCCATTAGGGATTTTTTTTGGGCCCATTAGGGTTTCAAGCGCCCCAAACGAATCAATACAACAAGACAAAGCACACCGCCACCCGACACGGCGGCCGGTGCGGCAGCCACCACCCTACGGTGGTGGTTAGGGTTTCCTTTTGCTTACTCCATTTCCAATTACATTTTACAAGGTTAAATCTCAAGTAAACACACACTCACTCACTAAGATAAACACACTTATGGCGGCACATGGTGGCAGCCACCATCCTATGGCAGCGGTGATGACTATCTTCAGTTTTCCGGCCCATTAGAACCAGACCCAACACATCATTTGTTCATAAAAGACCCCAACCACCCACCTGGTGGCCTATGGCGATGGTAGTAGCGGAATCATTGACCGCAGCCACCATGGCTAGCCGCCATGGTGGTTCTTCATGGTCACCAGGCAACAAACACACGCACCAACCACTGAAACCCATATCTATACTCGAGGTGGAACACGCGGCTGGTCTTCAAGCTTGGGGGATGGAACTAATAGCAGCAGCAGCCACGGCAGGAAAGGCCCTGCTTGGTCTTCGTTGATGGTAATGGAAGCGGGAGCAGCGATGGTCGATGCAACAGCGAAGAGGTAGCGGCTGGACTTCGCTGCGAAAGGCAGTTGGCGGGTAGCAACTCCCACAGCTCCGTTACTCGACGGGGAATAAATGTGAGGTGGTCTGGAACCTTAACGATGATTGTGGCAACATCTGGTGGTTGACGTCTTCTGCAGAGTGGCACATGAGCGGCTCGGTGGTCGGAGAAACAAGGGGGTAGGGTGGTGGCCGGTGAGGGAAACATAAGGGGTAGGTGACGGCTGCACATAAGGGATGGGGTTTTAGTGTTACGGTTTGATTGATAAGGAGGCTATATACCCGACTCCATTTATGAATTTGCCATAACGGCATAAACAACCCCTCCCTTCCCTTTTTCTTTCAAAACAAGTCAATAATTACCCTGTTAACCCCCAACATTCCAAATTTATTTCCATTTAGGTCCAATGAATAAACTTCAGCCATGTTAACATCTTTAGTCCCTCATTCTCTGATTCTTTTCCCAATAATTACCATTTAGTCCCTGCCTTCCATAATACTTACAATTTAATTTCGAATTTTACATTTTTAACCCCCGACTTCTAAAATTGTGACAATTAACTCCCCGATACCAACCTTTAATATATAATTATTTATTTTAGGGCTACTGCTTGTTCATTAATTAATTTATTTACCTAATAAATAAATGGGGTGTTACAGCTCTCCCCCACTTAAAATAGACTTCGTCCTCGAAATCATCCCTTGCCATTTCTTATATGCCAAACCACTCTAGTAACATGGTCACCATCCTGGGCACACCCTAGCCTTCCCAGGGTAGTTGTGACCAGTCTTCGCAAAGCCCTAAAATCCACAGGTGCACGAATTCCTCACAAAAAGGTCACATTCACTTCGTCTGAATTCTGCTATCTCGGAATGGTCTGAATTCCTGGCAGACCACTCACACTGAATCATTATCGTTGAATCCAGTCCGCCTATTCTCCAACAGACTACTCCATTTCTAATAGCTTGTGGTTTCCCCCACTATTAAATAGAAGACATACCTAGTTATCCCTGCATGTCACTTAGTATAACCCAAGCAATCTGTTATTCTACTCGTACTTGCAGCCCTAAACGCAATTACTAACACTGCCTAAACGTTGGAACTTCCTGAAGCAGTATGATTCTACATAGCTGCTTCCCAAAATCTATCGAGACCTTCTTGGTCTCAATTCACCCGTCGGTCATTTGAAATAACGGGTTGGTCGTTGAGCTAAAAAGGCTCCCACCTGGATCCTTCCACTCTTACCACCCCACAATCTTATCATTAATCCATCACCATATTGCGCCTCATTGAACTCATGCTCCGCGATCCATCATGGACAGGTGCACCCACCCACCCAGACTGAGCATTGTTGCTTCTGACGCCCATTGTAGCAACAACACACTTTCTCTCGATACAATTCATATTCTTGGACAATCTCCGTCTGAACAATCGAATCATGGGTACCCACTGGAATACACTACAAGAAAAAAGGCCTTTTACGACGCGCAAACAATGACACTCGGAGATTTATGTTACGAAAAAGAGAGTGACGTTAAAAAAGTGTCATCTCTTCAAAAAATTTAAGGATTTAGGTCACGCATTATTGCGTGTCCTTGAATTAGTGTCTAAAGAAAAAAATTAAAAACACGGAGGGTGCTTTATCTTAAACGTGCGTCGTCTATGGCTGTCGCTTTATAATTTTAATGAAACGCGCGTTTTAATAGCTAAGGGGGAAATGGAATCCATAAAAATCAAAACCAGGGGGGAAATGGAATCCATAAAAATCAAAACCCCCGCCTGTTCGATCCTTTCTTAGCCATCGACCCTAATCTTTGAATTAGCAAGAAAGAAGCCTTAGGGATCGACTTCATCTTCACCCACCTCCAACGCCTCCAACCCTAGTCCTTCATCCAACACAACTCGGGCTTTCTCTGCATGAAAACCTCCAACTACATCCTCCACATGAAAAAAAACCCTAATTGGCGGCCACGTTTTGACATCAGGTATCCTTGGGATGAAAGCCTTCTATTGACATCAGGGTCCCATTGAGATCTTCTGTTAGGGACGATTGCTCATATTTAGTTCATACATCCCCCCTAACCAAACCATTAGCATCGCAAAATAACCCTAATCTTCTGTTCGTTCATCTTGGCGGCTAGAGAGGGAATTGTTCAAGGTTTTTGTATGGGTCTGTCGGATTTATGAGTCACCGTCGAGGGAAGAGGGGGAAGAGGACCTCGAGACAAACTTTTCTCCAACCTAAGGTATCAATTCCTATTATTTTATTCTCCTTCTTTTATATTTTCCCGCCAAGCACCATCTACCGCCATGGTTGTCTTTCTGATGCACATAACCTGTTTGATGAAATGTCAGAGATAAAAACTTGAAGTTAAAGTTAATGTTTTAATCAATATGCAGGGTGAAGATGATGAATCAGTTAGAATAGATAAAATGGTACTCAAGTCGATTTTGATTTTGGGTAGAAAATAAAAAGATTTTATATTAGGAAATCACCATTTTTTCCTTTGTTTAGTCCTTCAACTGCGATCACAAGAAATTGGAATGATCAATTTCTGTTCCACATGTACGATCCTAAGCATGTTATCATTATAGTTCATCATAAAACCCATATAGGCTCTTGCAGCTCTTTTTAATACTGAATGTGTATTAATTTCTTGCCACCTTATTTAACTTTTGAAACCACCTTGATGCTAGTGTTCCTTGACCATCTATTACAGATGCATGAGTCTTATTTTTAAGTAATATTGTTTTTTTAAATTTCATGTTTTTTGCAGGTTGGTAATGATTTTTTGAATTCAACAAGACAAAATTTAAGATTGAGGGAGGATCATAAGGTATATTATGTATATCATTATTCAAGATGGCATGTTAGTTTTGTCCTATTTTATTCATAATTCTATATAGAATGCCTTTTCGTCGTCAATATTATATGTTTTAATTCTATCAAAATCTTACAATTTCTAAATTAAGGTACACAATAATTGTTGGTTGCTGGAACCTTTGTTATCTCCTGTCCATGCTTTTTCCCTCATTACAGCAGGAAAAGGTTTGTCTATTCTATGTTTTACTCATATATTTAATCATTTTATAGGTTATATTATGAGAGTTTTACCCATGGTTAGTTAACATTTTTGTTCTGTGATCTATTTGTTTAGTGAATGTAACTTATCTTCATGTGATCTTTGGTACCACAGAGCAAATGCACGTCGGTTCTGTTCCACAAATTTTAATTTGCTTAGCAACAGAAGTCACACAATATTTACATTGGTAACTTTCTAAATTGGCTAAACTAATTCATTTTTTAGGTTAATTTTTTTTAACATTTTATTACTTTATCACCTTCTAATCAAACAATGATTTTCATATATCATTAAAAAGTGAAACAAAATAAAATGCTAGATAATTGTGGAGCCTGAGCAACTAGTACTTAATCTAATAGAAGTTGATTCAGATATACTTAATGTCCATTGTGAGCAATCTTTGACCATCTATTTACATTATACTGTTAATCAAGTGATTTTTCATTTGTAACCATAAGTTTGCTGATGGATCATAGAATATAATTAGTGGTACATACCATAAGTTTGTTTGGCCAAGCTGTCGAGTGTTGCTACAGTCTTCTAAATATCATGCACAAGTTTATACTTTATATAAGTAGCATAAAATGGATAACTACATGCTAAAAATTATTATGCCCAGAAAAGAAGAAAAAAAATGCTTACTCAATTTATAAATAAGTGACAGATGTGTAATATAAATAAAAGTTGTTTGGTTCATCTTCCGCAGGCTTTGGACACCAATTGATGGCGAGTTCGACGATTACATTGTCAATCCAAAGTCAAGCGGATATCAGGTAAAGATCTATCTCAGTATACTTTTTTGTATGCTGCTGATATTAGGTATACCTATTTCATATTTGTGTGAGTAATGCATGTTGTTTCCTTCTTTGGGCTCGACTATCAACCAGAGCTTTAGTTCTGTGGAAAAATTGATTGCTAAAAAGAACGCAAAAGGCGCTGCTGTGCAAGGTTTTGGATGGGTGGTATGTTCCTTAATCTTTATTTTGTCATTTTGGTTTTTTCTTTCAACTTTTTTTTTGTTATTTTAAACTTCTGATTAGAATCCATTGAATCATTGAGTTTCAGTCAATAACTAACATTCCTTTGTGCAGATGAAGCTTATGATTTCTGTTTAAGAGCTGTTCAAATACTACCTATACATTCTCTCTCTCTCTCTCTCTCTCTAATAACTTTGTGAAGAATTGTACTTAAAACACGATTTTTTGTGCAGCTTCCAGAATTTATGATGGGTCTCGCAAATCTTGCTTTACTTTCTGGTGAACGTTCATCTTTAAAGGTACTTGTTATATGCAAAGAAAAGGGTCATAGTCTTGCATCAGATCCCACATCCATATTTACACTTACATACCCTCATTTGTCACAGGTTTTGGGACCCATAAGCCAGGCCTTGCATCATGCACCCCAGTATTTGGATGGCTTACCAACTGTATGCATATTACATGTACTCCGCCTTGCAAATTTGGATTCTGCTGGTAAGTTTATTATTTATTTATTTATTTATGTATTTTCCAATGTATTTTTCATAAAAATCTTGTGAAATATGTTTCCCGATCCGGCCATTTTAATCATTTTTTTGTCAAAGAATTTGTACACTAAATAGCACATACGGGGAGGGAGGAGGGTGTTAAAATGATTATACGATGAAACATAAATTTTGTAAACTAAAATTTAATAATAATAATTTATCGTGTTAAAAAAAGGTTGTAAAAGTATTTATGATTCAAAGTAATATAATTTTTGATAATTATTTAAAGATAAAAAAGTAATTAAATTAATTGAAATCTGATCCTTATGATTGAAAGTAATATAATTTTTGCTAAAAATTACATAAATGCTCCCTCTGTTAACCAATTTACAAAACAACTCATGTCTTAATAAATTAATTGAAATCTGATCCTTATGTTATTCAATTGACATAACAGCCCCTGTGTAACTAAATTTTCAAATCAGTACATTTGTTTTAAAAAATTACATAATGGCCCATGTGTTAATAAAATTTAATGAAATTTGGTCCCTTTGTATAAATCAAAGTCTAAAGAAGTAATCACAGTGATTTTTTTTTTTGCATTTTTTTTATAATAATTGTTGTAATGTTGATTACATTCAATACAGTTTTAACAGAAACTTTAAGTTTTTCATTTAAACATTATGTTCAAAAAGTTTTAAAAAAAACTGTTACAACCGAAAAGTATGATTTAGATTTATGAAATCACCATTACATCAATTATGCTAAAAAATTCAAGGATACCTAACATTATTTCTTTAAAGGGAAAAGGACAAATATGCCTTTTTCTTTATACTTTATGAAAAAACAAAAACAAATGAAACAAAAAACAGATACCACACTTCTGTTGTATGCTATCTCCTTCTCACGAAATAGATACCATAGAAAACAGATACTATGTATACATAATGAAAGTAAGATGATATATGAAACTCAAATCTTAAAAAAAAAAGTAGTAGAAGGAGAGGAAGATTCGTAACAGAAGGAGAATGAAAAGAAATAAACTATAAACTGAAACTATGGATAGGTAAATGAAACTAGTTGCTAATTCTTGCGTTTAAACTTTTAATATTGTGTTTTTTTCTTTGTTTAAAATTTGTTAAGTGTTTTTTTTAATAGATTGTAGCCTCGGAATCCATACGAGACACTGGAGCAGTTGCAAGTTCTCGGGCTGCTGAAATTGGGCTTGATATTCTAGCACAAACAATCCAGGTGTCACCTAGTTATTAAAGTTATATTTGTAAACATGTATATAAATACAAGGGCATTTTGGTCATTATACCCCCATAAAAGTTTTTAAAAAAGATAGGTAACTATTTGTTGCGCTTAATTTATGGATTGATAACATTAAAAAAAATCACATCTCATAGTATTTTCAAATATACATTTCTCCTTTTGTCTTACAATTTTTATATTGAATGTTCAAGATGATTTAGATAACATAACTCGTTTTCTAATACTAGCAAGAGAACCTATAATCCAAGGAATTGACAAGCCCCATAAGGTAACAAAAAAGATAATTTATTTTATTGTATTTTAAATCAAATTATCAAATCATATATAAACTACCCAAACAATATTCAAATTTTATTTTATCGCCTCAATTTTGCAGACGAGCATTGTGTTTACATTAGAAGAAGGCCCGAGGGTCTTGTTCAATGGTTTAGCTGTGTTTGCTCTAAGGGAGATCAACTTATCAAAAGTAAGTTATTTTTTTCACCCTTTTACTTAATATTTTTGTGATTGAATGAAAGTCTTAATGAAAGTAATTGACAACCCTTTTTCTGTAAATGATGTTGTGATTGTGGGAGAGGTGTTTTGTTTTTCTCTGTTGCTAGGTAACCTTCTCAACAACATCATTCTACTTAAGCAGGTGATTAATCAAAGATTAAGTGATATTTTTAATCATGTTTGGCATTCCTTTCCAGTAAGAAACAGAGTTGTATGATTATTTGTTAGTTTTATAGGAATGTATAACACATATTAGCAATGTATTATTTTTGTTTAACATTTGAATGATTCTTTGTATGACATTATAATTTGTGCAATTTATTTTATATTATGCAATGGATTGTATTTTTTGTATATGGTATTTTATTTCTATTATAAGAAATTAAATGAAAATTTAATTTAAAAATTACTAAATATATAAATTTATTTTTTTTAAACATTTAAATTTACGATACGCAAAAATGTATGTCATCTTCATTTATGACATGACCTTTCTTGACAGGGGCTTTCTTGATACGCATTGCGTGTCATTAACACGCGCGTCGTAAGGTTACGACACGCGAATGCGTGTCGTCTTCCTTTATGACAGGTCCTTCCTTGATACGCATTGCATGTCGTAACCGCGCGTCGTAAATGCGCGTCGTAAATGCGCGTCGTAATTGCGCGTCGTCTATAGACGACGCGCAAAAGCGCGTCGTCTCTCTTTATGACAGGGCCTTCCTTGACATGCATTTGCGCGTCGTCTAAGCGTTTTACGACGCGCAATGAGCGTCGTAAAAGGCCTTTTTTCTTGTAGTGATAATGATTATTTGACACTCCACTTATCATATCATAAACTCAAATCTCAAAGTAACCCAACAACTCAGGGCATCTTACTCGGATACCCCGATGCACCATCATCGAATCTCACAATGTCTTGCTATGACCATTGATCTTCTTTTCGCACAACTCATAACCTTGAAATACTCCACTCACAAATTGAAACACGGAGAAATCGTCAATAACTGAGATCACGATTACGATCATCCGAAACCCCATCCTATTACTGATCAACACCCATGCGAAGCTACTCATGATAACTCTGAAACTAATTGACAAATCAAATTCTGCTCCTCCTAGAGTATAGATACAATCTGTACATCAAACTATCAAATCTTAACAATCGAAACTAGACCTCGACTAACCAACTGCCTCGAACTCAACCATTGCAAACCTGAAGAGTTCATAACTGCAATAAGATCTCTGGCCAACGGCTACTCGCCGTGGTACACTCGTTCTCTCCTGGACACGTGAAATATGCATCATCTCGCTCTGCACCTTGCCTCGCCCACCAATATCCCCGGTCTCATGCATCCGCACCATAGGTTTCCATGTCCAGTTCTCTAACCGCTTTTGAACAAGTCTCTAATCCTCCCAATGAAATACCACATTCTCCCCCACTTAGGGTTCGAACCATCGCCCAATGTCATACCCAATTAACCACACTACAGGCTGGATCTCCATATGTATCATTCCCAACTCAGGGGACGTACCACATAGCTCTCGATGACTTTCCGGAAAATGACCAAATAACTCCAAGTACCCCGAATCCCAGATAAAATCCTTGGAATCATATGACTGCCTCTAGTCGTCCAAAATTCCATACTAACACACTACCGGGCCTCTCAATTGTCCAAAGGGAACAACGAGGGCCTCCGCCACATACTTTTCTTGCTTACTCAATACTGGTGCTAACATTTGCCTCGATATACTCAACTAAGGCGTACCCCACCTCATTCATCTCAGTCCACACAGATGACCCCTCTCGGTATATGAAATACCTTGCAGCAGACTTACTACAAAATACTCTGATGAAGATGTCGCAACCATATACTACCCCACAGGGTTAACCTCCAAACTCTGAAACCAGAAGATCGATATCTCTTTTGCTCCACATAAAAAAACAAAAGAGCGCAATTATTTTCACAGAAAGTGATATCTCCACTACCAACCGTTTGCTCATCTCATTTCACAATCCCCATAAAGCATTCTCTCTACTCATCCCTGAGTCTTGCGACTCCAACTGGTAACTCACCATTAGTCATCTCTCAGGAACTAACTCGATTCCCCCCTCAGGGTATACCCCACTGAAACTCGTTCGCCGTGGCCCTCTGGCCCCACATTCTATCGTACCTGTTCTCAGTCTAACCAATCACAATGGAATAGCTGGTAAACTCTGAAGCACTAACCGATACGAATCATGGTACTCGAACCATGTTATCTCTTCTCAATCTGCTACGAATCACGGTACTCGAACCATATGATCACCTCCCAATCCGCTACGGATCACAGTACTCGAACCATGTGATCACCTCCCAATCTGCTACGGATCATAGTACTCGAACCATGTGACCACCTCTCAAATCAGGCAACTCTATCCCTAATATGTGAAATACCTAGCCTATCTTCTAGCATGCATCGCTAATATCCCAATGGCAACTGATAACACAAATAAGTAAAGGTATTTTGGGAAATCACTGTTTGGGCTTTGGCTGATTGTACACACTGCTCTTTCTCGTTTTTCTCTTAGAAACTCTTGTTCGTTTTACAAAATCATTTCTTTTGAAAAATTTCCTCAAATCCTCAGTTTGAGTCCAGACATACCCGAAGGTGCATCAAAATCCCTCAAACCAAGGCTCTGATACCAACTTGTAACACCGTAAATTTTCGAACAAAATTTTCATTTTAAAATCATATAATTCTCATAACACAATCCACAAAAGTCTCATTTATTTAATTTATAAAACACAACTACATTATTGTTTGATTAATAATCCAGGATCCTCAAAACATAGCTCTTTCTCTCTTGTGCACAATAAAGCTAGTGCCTTCTCGCGATTCTGAGAAAAACTTGAAACACATATCACATAACACGGTAAGCACGAAGCTTAGTGAGTTCCCCAAACTAGCAAATACACATACTAGCCACTCGAGGCTATAACTCTGTAGGACCCTCCAGTTCGAGTGTCTTAGTGGGTGTGACAACCCGATATTTCAACTCTATGTAATGACCTTAAAAGTCAAGTATTGTAACCACTTTTGTAATAATGAAATTAACTTCGAAAATAAAATGTCCAAAAAGTTTCTATTTAATTACCTACTACGTTAGATGTCATTAAATTGTGATCGTATGTAAAAAGAACGCCTAAATCCGACTTCGTAAAGTGAAGTTATGATTTTTCCAAGTTCGGCTTAGCGACAGACAGCTAAAAACTCGAATCGGAGATCGAGCGACTTTTGACCGGAATGACCTAAACGAGAATCGAAGGTCTCGACAATGGTATTTCAGCGGTAAAAAGTCTGGCAAAAACGGACGTCAGATAAAGAAGTTATGAATTTCTAACGGAATTTCCTTAACGCGACCTTTTAAAAATAAATAATAAAAATAATTTCAAAATTTGCCGACGGAATCTAAACGAAAGTTATAGAGCATAGTCTCACCTGCGCGTGGATATAAAGAACGTCGAAAACGGAGTTCGTATGAAGAAGATATGAATTTTAGAAGTTTATTAAATAAATAAAATATAAATTTTATTATTAAACCTTGGTATTATCCGAAGGAAGAGTCAGCAAGTCTATCCGAGTTACGCTCAGCGTACAGGCGTACGCCCAACGTACTCAAGGGTTAGGCTTCGGATCGTCCACGTCTCGCCCTATGCAAAGCTAGCACCCGTCCCATCCGAAGTCCGAGGCAGTCGAGGATCCGGTCATGCGTGACGCACACGTACGCCCAGCGTACCGAGGCGGTTCCCACCCCCTATAAAAGGGATGCGAGGGTTCCGAAGAAAAGGGCCATTCTCTCTCATTTCTCTTGCGTTGTTGCCTCATTTTCCGTGCCCGTGCTAAGCCGAAGCCCCGGTCACTTTGCTCAAGTCCCGAAGGTCGTTTGTGCTCCCGAGATTCCCGAGAATCCCGAGAAAATCCGTTTTCCCGAGAAGAAATTCTGCCCGGTTTTCATCTCGCCTTTCTTCGATCTTTCATGTGATTTCATACCCCTTAATTAACCCTTTTAAATATTCTAAATGCTTTTATATGCTTTCAAGGGGGGGGGGGGGGGGGGGAGGGAATACAAGTAAAACACACGATTATTATCGTGTGTTATATAAAGATTTATTATACACTTTTATTCAACCGAATCATATGTGATTTATAAACTTTATAGGGAACTTTCGTATATAAAATATATTACGATAACATTATATCTTTTGAAATGTAAAATGTTGTCATATGTGTATAAATTAAACATTTTGCTTATATTACATGTATACATGTCCAACTTAGACACTATAAAAATCTATACTTTCATAACAAGTGGTTCATTTTCTAGGGATTTCTAAACAAACGAGGCACACTTTTAGAAAGCTATAATAGGTATAGTTTTACGAGAATATTACTAACTTTTACATACTAGAAACACAATTTTCAAAAAGTCACTTTCATATACAAGAACAAACGAACATTTTAACACGTAAATCTGTTTTTATACTAAGATTTGTGAGACATTAACTTCATGTACGTTCGAGTACACATTTCAAGTCCTATATTATATACCAGAATCCCTTGGAGGGGGAGCATGGTATTTGTGTATAGATATATACGGGCTTGACAACCCGCGCCCTGACTGTTAGCTACAGTCCACCATTTGGGGTGACAAACGTCATAACATTCCAACGCCTGAAGAACGTTGTGTATAGGCAATTCGAGTCAATAGTATGGTTATAAAACTCACATGGGGTATTAAAAATATTGATTTACAACGTTTTTCAAACATATTGGATATTTTACACGTACATACATTTTCTAGAAACAAACATTTGTCTTGATAGAAGGCTACATTTATGCTAGTAGAAAATATGAGATTTTCTAGAAACAAACAAACAAAAACAAAACATTTCATTTCATACAAACATTGTCATTTAATACTTATGAAACTCACCAGCTTAAATGTTGATCTACTCTTTCAAAACTACTTGTATGTCCCAGGGATTCAGTAATTACAGGTATCAAAACAGCTTTTGAAGAAGGGACGCCGCGTCGTCAGTTTAAATTCGTATTTTGGCATCATATTGTAATTGGTTTTGAACATGTACTTTTTAACAATGTAAACTTTCAATTATATATATGATGGTTGTATTGCTTTCTTTACTATGCATTCATTTGTTATGCTACCACATGAAGTCATCCGCCCCCGAACGTTTCCGCCGTTCCGGTTTGGGGGTGTGACAGTGGGACCCTCCAGTCCCATGAATCGTTGGACCCTCCGGTCCAGTCTGGGTGAAAGCCCATATGGTCTCACTGTTCGTTGGAGCCTCTGGTCCGGTCTAGTGAGGACCTTCCGGTCTCATGAATCATTGGACCCTCTGGTCCGGTCTAAATATTACATAATATAGCACATAACACATATCACATAGAAAATGCACAACTCAGGCAAGCACATAAGACCCTCTGGTCACACATAACTACCACTCTAGGTAAAGTATAGTGAGAAGACTCACATGGCATTGCTAAAGTGCTGCAGATTTAATCCCACACTACTGAAGTCCAACAAACTCAACCTCAGCTGTTGGATGACAGATTCCCAAACTGTCAACACCAAAATAACACCCAATTAATAATTGGGTTCCATTACGTAACCATAAGTACATACTTTGGATAATTGCTACATTACCCCAAGGTTGGATTTATTCAAGCCCAAGGCCCAATCCATAGGCCTAAGGTCAACTAGAAATCAAAGCCCAACATATTTTTCACTTATGGCCCAATTTTCCAAATTGGGCCCAACCCCTCATATGAGCCTTACACCAAAGCCCTTTAATTATTCTAGTCCATTTGCTTAATCTTTGATGGCCCATTAATAACCCAATCATCAAGGCCCAAAAATAAACCCAAGTGAAATTTGGGTCTCTCATAAATGACGATTAGGGTTAAGTGTTTCTTACTTAACCCATTAAGGACTTAATCCATTAAGTCCATCACTCTACTAATTAATTCATATTGTGTGATTGAGCTTAACACACATCTCCATTCCAATGGCCCAATTGTGGGTCCCGATAGGTCCAAACCCATAAATCCAATATTAGGGTTTTCTAAACCCTAATTAGGGTTTCCAGCCCAATCTTCGCCTAATAGGCCCAATAGCTAAAACCTTACATCCATTAGGGTTCATTAAGTCCATTAGTCACATAATTAGGCTTTTAGGTTCATTAAGCTTCATTGGGCCCATTAGGGTTTATTAGGCCCATTAAGCCTTATTGGGCCCATTAGGGTTTCAAGCGCCCCGAACGAATCAATACAACAAGACAAAGCACACCGCCACCCGACACGGCGGCCGGTGGTGGTTAGGGTTTCCTTTTGCTTACTCCATTTCCAATTACATTTTACAAGGTTAAATCTCAAGTAAACACACACTCACTCACTAAGATAAACAAACACATGGCAGCACATGGTGGCAGCCACTATCCTATGGCGGCGGTGATGACTATCTTCAGTTTTCTGGCCCATTAGAACAACACCCAACATATCATCTGTTCATAAAAGACCCCAGCCACCTACCTGGTGGCCTATGGCAACGGTAACAGCGGCATCGTTGACGGCAGCCACCATGGCTAGTCGCCATTAGGGTTCATTAAGTCAATTAGTCACATAGTTAGGATTTTAGGTTCATTAAGCTTCATTGGGCCCATTAGGGTTTATTAGGCCCATTAAGCCTCATTGGGCCCATTAGGGTCTCAAGCGCCCCGAACGAATCAATACAACAAGATAAAGCACACCGCAACCCAACACGGTGGCCGGTGGCGGCAGCCACCACCCTACGGTGGTGGTTAGGGTTTCCTTCTGCTTACTCCATTTCCAATTACATTTTACAAGGTTAAATCTCAAGTAAACACACACTCACTCTCTAAGATAAACACACACATGGCAGCACATGGTGGCAGCCACCATCCTATGGCGGCGGTGATGACTATCTTCAGTTTTCCTGCCCATTAGAACCACACCCAACATATCATCTATTCATAAAAGACCCCAGCCACCCACCTGGTGGCCTATGGCAACGGTAGCAGTGGCATCGTTGACGGCAGCCACCATGGCTAGCCGCCATGGTGGTTCTTTGTCGTAACCAACCAACAAACACACACACACCAACCACTAAAACCCGGATCTATACTCGAGCTGGAACACATGGCTGGTCTTCAAGCTTGTGGGACGACACTAATGGCAGCAGCAGCCACGGCAGGAAAGGCCCCGCTTGGTCTTCGTTGACGACAATGGAAGCGGGAGCAGGGATGGTCGATGCGATAGCGAGGAAGTAGCAGTTGGACTTCGCTGAGAAAGGCAGTTGGCGAGTAGCAACTCCCACAGCTCCGTTACCCGACGGGGAATAAATGCAAGGTGGTCTGGAACCTTAACGACGATTGTGGCGGCATCCGGTGGTTGACATCTTCTGTGGAGTAGCATAGCAGCGACTCGGTGGTCGAAGAAGCAAGGAGATAAGGTGGCGAGCGGTGAGGGAGGCATAAGGGGAAGGTGACGGCTGCACATAAGGGAGGGGGTTTTAGGGTTAGGGTTTGATTGATAAGGAGGCTATATACCCGACTCCATTTATGAATTTGCCATAATAGCAAAAACAACCCCTCCCTTCCCTTTTTGTTTCAAAACAAGTCAATAATTACCCTTTTAACCCCCAACATTCCCAATTTATTTCCATTTAGGTCCAATGAATAAACTTCAGCCATGTTAACATCTTTAGTCCCTCATTCTCTGATTCTTTTCAACTTAAGTCCCAATAATTACCATTTAGTCCCTACCTTCCATAATACTTACAATTTAAATCCAAAATTTAAATTTTTAACCCCCAACTTCTAAAATTGTGACAATTAACTCCCCGATACTTACCTTTGATATATAATTATTTATTTTAGGGCTACCGCTCGTTCATTAATTAATTTATTTATCTAATAAATAAATGGGGTGTTACAGGTTGTTGACATGTGTGTGTGTCTTTGTTGGCCAAAAACCAAAGAGGAACCACCATGGTGGCTACCGCCAACTGCCTTCTTCTGCCACCACCAACCACCGTGAGAGGTGGCTATATGTATGTGATATGGTGTTTGTGTGTGTGTGTGTTTTAATGGTATGGGGCTGTATGAGCGTTTCTTTGCCGGAGAACCAAGGAAAAACCCACCACTACCACCGTGAGGTGGTGGTTGCGACCTCATGTCGCCGTTCTACCACCACCAGCCGCCAGCTTGGGTAGCTGTGTGCTTATATGTGTGTTTGGACCTAAAAACTTATAACTCCCGCCATAAAAATGGTGGTTGCCACCTCCTGTCGCCATGGACTGCCGCCGACCACCACTGCCCGTGGTGGTAGTGGGTGGTGCCCGATTTATTAAATATATATTTATTAAATTAACTAATCATCTAACTTTAGGAGTTAGAAACCCTAATTGGGGTTTAGAAAACCCTAATGTCAAGAAACCCCAGTCTTGGAGTTGGTCGGGACTTGCATTAAAACTATTAATTAAACTTAAAACAAAAGCAATGTCTCCTTGCATAATATGGATTCCTTAAACCACCTCTTAAAGTGAACGTGAGTAGGATCTTTAAGTTTCAGAGAGGGCTGCTATTGCCTCTCTAGCAGATGGTTTTAGATTGATTATAAAAGAACCTATTTCACCAAGTAGTGCAAATTTCTCCCTTTTTAATAATACTTAATAATTATCTACAATTAACTCAATGAAATATATGACTTAATGGATTAAGTCCTTAAGGGGTTAGTGTGGAACACTAACTCTAGTTATCATTTTATGTGAAACCCTAATCGTCATTTTATGTGAAACCCTAATGGGAGGAGGATCCTATTGTTAGTTCTTGTCATTTGGGATTGGAGGTAAGTTTGCACCATATTCCTAGGTTGGTTAGGGTAACTCAGGAGGAGGAAGTCAGGATTCCTTCAGAGGCTCTTGCGGGTATGACATCTTCTGTTTTCTCCTGGGTTGATATCGGGAATTTGTTTTGCGTTGGAATTTTGCTTGGGTATGGGTAGGTTATATATCGGGTCAGTTCTCTGCTATTATCTAGGTTACCAAGGATTGTTATATGCCATCCTGCATGTTAAAAGTCTCCAGTGAGTCATTAGAGGGTCGTATCTTGTTGAGCGGGTTTCAGCGTGTTCAGTTGTTGATCCGGGTCTTTGTCATGATCAATTTAGGGGTATTGATTGGAGGATCTTTGGTCAGGGTTTGCGGTTAGTTCTCTAGTGAAGTTAGGGTTCAGTGGTTTTATCACCTGTTCTGGTATGATCGACGGTAGCCTATGGAATAACTTTTGGGTTCAACCACCATCGTCGCTAGGAAAAGAACGGTAGCAAAAAATAGTGGTGTCAGTTGCATGAGTTGATTGGTCATCGGATATTTCAGGGGAGTTGTATATTCGCATTGGCTATTGACAGTTAGAGTTCAGTGGTTCTTTGAGAATGGAAGTGTAACATCCAGAGTTCATGAATATAAGTTCGGGGTGCTATGTGTAAATAAAGGAGTAGACTCATTGAGTAGGTGTCTTAACTCGTCGAGTCTGAGTGGATGTTGGGCACGTGTTAAGTGATCCGACTCGCCGAGTCGGCGGTGGGACTCGAAGAGTTAGTGTTGGGAAGAGAAAACCCTAAATTTTAGGGTTTGCACCCTATTTAAAGGACCTTATGTCCTCGCCTCAGCCTCTTTGTTACCCCTTGAGAGTCAGTAAACCCTAAATCGTGTAAACCTCCATTGTTGAGTGATTTGAAGCTTTGGAAGAGGATTATAGTGAAGAAAACTTGTATATCAAGAGGCTAGCATCAAGGAATTTGTGTAGATCCAGAATCGACTTCATCTTGGGCATATTCTGGAGGTAACAAGTCGTTGCTTTGAGCTCTATCCTTCTAGATCTATCCTTGGATGATGATTTGGGGCTATTTAGCATGTTTGAGATCTATTTCGGGTTTTGGGACTAGATCTGGGTTACAACTTCAGATCTAGACTTATCTTGGTCCATGGAGGCATAAAGTATCAGCCTTTTAGCTTGTTTGTGAGCATTCTTGTCTTAAACCTTCTCTCTAACTTGTTTTGAGCCAAAATCACCTTGCATGCGCGTAAAGTTGGAAACTTTACGTGTAAAACTAGCCCTAGGAGTCCGGATCTATGAGTTGGAAGCAGTGGGATGGACTGAAATCGTCTGAATAAGGATGACCTAAGAGAACTCGACGAGCTTGTTCTTGGACTTGACGAGTCGGGTCGCAAACCCTAACCTAGCTGGTTATGATAAGGATCAGCGAGTTGAGTGGTGACTCAGTGAGTTGGACAGGCTAGGACTCGGGGATTGATGAACTCAACGAGTCATTGGGTGACTCGGCGAGTTGAGTCGTGATATGAGGATTTTCTTAGTGTAGGAAGTTGGCGAGTCAATGGGCTGACTCGGCGAGCAGGGTCAATCAGGAAGGCTGAATTTAACCAGGACTTTGACTTTGACCAAGAGTTGACCAGTTTGACTTCCAAGGGTATTCTGGTAAATTGGGCACTTATAGATATGGTTTCATCATGTGTTAGATGGAGGCGTTCGTGGCAATGAGCTGAGGATTTGATCTTACCTCTTCAGTTCACCATTTCAAGGTGAGTTATCCTCACTATACTCAAGGGTATAAGGCACCAAGGCCAGCCCTTTGAATTGTTATTTGAGATGGTTACTATTGTGATATGATAGCTCGGTATCCTGGTAGATAGGATGGTTACATGCTAGTACGATCGGTTAGATCGGTATCCTGGTAGATCAAATGTGGTTATGTTTAGTGACCTATAGTTAGGTCTGACTGTTTGCATGCTGGTAGGAGATTACCTGTTATATATGCACATGCTTGTTATGGTAGTTGAGGACATTCCATCCCGAGGATGATAGGGTCCTAGTATGTTATCTGGTAGACTGTTATATGATTATCTGATGTAGGTGCACATGTTTATTTGATAGTATGTGGGCAATCCAACCTGATGGTTGTGGGCCCAGAGTATTCCATCTCGAGGATGATTGGACTCATAGTAGGTGGGTATTCCAACCCGATGGTTGTGGGCCGAGAGTATTTCATCCCGATGATGATTGGACTCGTAGTATGCTAGCATTCCAACCCGATGGTTGAGGGCCTGGGGTATTCCATCTTGATGGATGATTGGACCCATAGTAGTTGTTGTATGTGTAAGAGTGTGGGCATTCCAACCCATTGGTTGTGGCCAGGAGTATTCACCCCGATGATGATTGGAGTTGTAGTATGTTGGCATTCTAACCCGATGGTTGAGGGCCAGGGGTATTCCACCCCGATGGTTGACTGAACCCATAGTATGTTGTTCATTGCTGTATGTGTATGGGTATTTTGGGGGTAACTCACTAAGCTTTCGGGCTTACAGTTTTAGTTTATTGTTTCAGGTACATCAGGAGATCGTGGCAAGGCAAAGGCATGATCGTACCGCTCCTCACTTTTATGATGTTGTTTATGGGATACTCTGATAAATAAACTATTTGGAAACCTTTTTGTAATAAATAATGGAACTTGGGTTGTTTTAAAAGTTTAAATTGGTTTGAATTTTTTGAGTGTTACAGGAAGTTGGGGTGAAGATTCATCAGTTCAAAGTAAGGGTTAGGTTTTTTAGTCGCTAGCATAAGAATGCAAGGAATTGGTATGGTATCATGGGAAGTGATTTAGATTATCAGATTGGTTAAGATTTCAATAGTATTCTTCAGGATTTCAGGAATTAGGCGATCTTTGAGTTTGGGTAACAACGGAATGTTAGTATTGATTAGCACAGGTCGTAGGCACTTTATGCTATATGAGGTTGATGGGTTAGGAATCCATCCGATTTAAGGGATGATGGAGCTTCGTTGAATCCAAGTGGGGGAGAATCGATCAGGTTTTCCGGGAGGTAGGAAGTTTGTGAACTAGGGCAAGTTTCACATCTTAATCAAGAGGAGAGATGACCCAAGTAGCCGTTTATATTGAGGTTATGTAATTAGGAGTTCAGGAAACTTCTAACCACTGGTCGGCGTCTTTTTTATGCATAAAATATTTGTGGGCAAGTTCGAGTTGAGGGCTTTGGGATTTGAAGCGTGACCCGGACACTTGATTGGATGTAGATTCGGCTCAAGAGGTGTAGTTATGATGATTTGGGCGTGGCGAGGCCATGAGTGATAACCATCGTTGGTTAGAAGTGTTGTAAGACTGCGATGGGATCGTACCATTCACCAGCTCGAAGTAGACTATCATTGGAGGTGGTCATTAGCGTAAAGGAGGAATTAGTCATGCCTTGGGCACGCTAGCCAGGATTGTCGAGGATTAATTATCTGTTTAAGCTGAGGACCATTGGGGTATGAGGTGGATTCGGGATTGTGTAGCTCTAGATGGGTGGGACTCGTGGGCAACAACCATGTGATTTTGACAATATAGGTGGGACCTAGTAGAGATCGTTGTTTCGATGTTTTAGATCTTGAGTTACTGGATTAAGTGGGTGGTCAATGTGTGTGTATGATGCAGAGGGGCTATAGGCTGGGTAGCCTTGATAATTTGGACTTATGGTAACCCGGTGGTTGGACTAGGTGTGAGACTGATAGTTTCAGCGATGGTTGGAAACCTTTATAACTCGGGCTTGTGAGGGGTTGTTGTGAATCGGAAGGTTTGAGTGGAATGCAAGTGCAGATCTATGGATCTCGAGTTGGGAATCGTGAGGGTGTATGTGTAGGATTTTTCTTTCATTCAGATAAAAATTAGGGTATCTATATGACGAGGGCATAAATTGAAGGGTTTAAAGGTAAGGAATGGATACAGTTTGGATGATAGATCAAGCTCATGTGTTTGTGTTTTGGGTTGGTTCTATCCGTGAAGGGCATAAAGATAAGGTAGGTCGATATTGTTGATTTGGATCTCGTGGGTGGATTCGCTTGTTATTTGGAGAATATGTTAGGTCACTTGCAGTTTGGGTTAAATAATCTCAGAGTAAAAGATTTGACCCTGTCCCACAGCTCTCGTTTGAGTCTAACCGTTGTAGGGATGAATCCTCTACTCGAAGGATTATCTGAGCCTTCTGTCAAGTATAAGTGTTCCGCAACTATAATTGGTCGGTGATTCTGTTTTCTAATGGGGAACTCAAGTTATTTGGAGATGAGTAGTCAGCTGGGGAATAAGTGGAATGTATTTAGCAATTGTTTAGTATGGGCGGCCTGTCGGGGAGTAACACCAATTCGATATTTCAGACTTCAGGAAAAGTAGGGTTCGTTTTCTGTAGGGGATTATGGATTCGTCTTCTTCGGGTTGGAAAGTTTTTCCTGGGTTGGGTTCATTTGCCTTGGGAAGGTCGTGGTATGCGCAAGGTTGTTTTTGAGCCCCTCAGGATGTCGGGCATGCCGATAATGGTAAGGAATGATTTCAAGAATGAAATCGAATTGACGTAGGGGAAAGTTGTAGGTTTCGAATAGTTTGATTGTTTGGGGTCGTAGCCTGATCATCAGTCATCATAAGGATTTAGGCCTTGGGGAAGAAAGGATTTGGCCCTTTTCGGATGTGGTTGTTATAGTCTATGTGATCTGGGTGTTTGTTTGTGTTTTGCAGGCCAAGGGTATAATCATAATTTGATAACTCGGTCCTTTATGAATTTTGGGTTTTTTTGGAAGTTTCTTAGGCGGAGGTGATGTGATATAAGTGTAGGGCTTCTCGTCACCTTTCCGTGGATATAAAGTTCGTTGTAAACAGACTTATAACGAAGAAGTTATGGCCTTCGGAAGTTTGGTGGTTTTGGAGTTTAGCTGGGTACGTGGGGCGTACACATGTGTACGCATAGCGTACTACTAAGAAGGGTAGTACGCGGGGCGTACCTCGGTGTACGCAGGGCGTATTGACCAGGATGGTCGCGGGTGCTCTACGGAGTACGCTGGGCGTACCATATGTACACTAGCATACTCCAATCAGACCAGAACCCTATTTTAGGGTCTTGGACCCTATTTAAGCTCCTTATCTCATAACCTAACCCTAATATCTTCAACCTCCATCCCTCTAAACCCTAGAAATCGACTCATAGCCCCCATTTGAGTGATTTTTGAGCTTCAAATTGATTTATATGTATTTTTGGTGCTTAAGGAGGAAGAAGGAACTTCTTGAAGAGTCATTGCTTGACTTGGAGCTTTTGGATCCAGGTGTTGTTCACCTAAATCTAACTTATGGAGGTATAAAGTCTCCACCTTGACAACTCTTTCTTGTAGATCTAGCTAGGTGGCAATTTGTTATGATTTTGGTCCCTTTGTGGTGGTTCTTGTGACTAGAAGTTACTCCAGAACCTTTAAGCTTCATATTTGGCCCTTGTTGGGGTTATGGAGTCATAAAGTTTGGATCTTGATTAGTATAAACCTTCCATGCATGATTTGGTAGTCTTTTGGTGAAGCTTGGGACTTGGGGTTGTGATTTGGGTCCCATTAAGTCTTGCTAAGTCATAAACTCAGGAACTTTATGACTTAAGAAGTCCCTTTGAATCAAATCTGAAAGTTTGGACTAAGGTCTTAAGGTATTAAGAAGTTTTTAAGACACTTTGGAGTTCATCTTTGGTATTAGGCTTCATTAAGCCATGCAAAGGTTTAAAGCCTTTGACTTTATGGATCAAGTCACTTATATTTAGCTATTCAAAGGTTTTGGACGTCTTGGCTTAAGGGATTAAGACGTTTCTAGGTTGGATGTAGGAAGGGTCAGTACGTGGGGCATACTTCCTCGTACGCAGGGCGTACCGGGTTTCTTGGGCGTACGCTTAGCACACCCACTTACTACGCGGGGCGTACTCAGTCAAAAGGGTTTTGGATTTTGGGCTTCGTATTGGGCTTCCTTTTTGGGTAGGTGTTTGAATTCTTAATGGGCCATCTGAGTACAAGTGTTTTGGACTTGGAAAATTTGGTTGGGCTTTACGGTAAGGCCCATGTAAGGGGTTTGGGCTCAATCTGGAAAATTGGTCCATATTTGGGCCTTGGGTTCATTATTTGGCTTTGGGCTTTTTAGATTGTGGGTTTGGGCCTTAGTATTGGATCAAGCTAGGTGAGGGGTAAAATGATCTTTTTACCCCGAGTATGGACTATTGATATGGATTGGGGCCCAGTTGTTAATTAGGTATTGTTTTGATAATGATAGTTCGAGGAATCTGTCAGCCAACAGCTAGGGATCGTCTATGTGATTTGAAAGTGCGAGGTAAGTCTTCTCCTGGTGCTCGTGAGTCGAAGGCACCAATATTGGCTCACTAAATTATGTATGTATTGGCTCACTAAATTATGTATGTAGGATGTTAGCTGTCTTTGTGACTCTCACATGTTTGTATGTACCTGTGTGGTATAATAGTTGTATTTATGATGACCAACTGGGTCTAGCTGTTATTATTGTGTTATTTTGTTATATGTGATTGAGACTGCTGATAGTCTCTAGGGTTGCTGATAATCCACCGGGCATGTTGTTAGCCACTGAGACTGTTGATAGTCTCCAGAGTTGCTGATAAACCACCGAGCGTGCTGTTAGCCACTGGGACTACTGTGATTATTGTGTTATGTTGTTATATTTGATTGGGACTGCTAATAGTCTCTAGGGTTACCGATAATCTATAGATGTCTAGTTGTGTTGTGCTGTATTGGTATTTTGGGGACTCACTAAACATTATGCTTACAGTTTGTGGTTAATGTTTTCAGGTACTTCCGGTTCGAAAGGGAAGGACCCGCTTTGATTGCAGTGCATACACTCGTGTTTCCGTAACTTGTGGTTTTTGGGAGTGTACTATGATAAATGTTTTATTTTGAAATACTTTTAAATGTTTCAATAAAAGATTATTGAGTGTTTGATTATATTAAAAAAATAAATTTTTACCATTTGATTTTGGAGATGTTACATATTGTTCAAAACTCTTTCTGTTGAATCGACAATAGATATATAGGGTCAAAAGTTAGAGCTCCGAACTCAGATGGGGGTCTAGGTGTCGGCCCAATATCTGCACAAAACACTGCTCTCTTAATCAAATGGTGGTGGAGGTTTATGAACGAAAAGGATGGTCTATGGAGAGATGTTATTGTAAGCATTCACAATTTATACAACAAACCAACATCATATATTGCCAGAAAATCATGGAGTGGAGTATGTAGTAATATTTCTATGGCATTTAGGTCTATAGAATTGTTTCAACTAGACTGGAAGGACATTTTTGCCCTCATACCTGGGTCGGAAGTCAAGATTATTTTGTGGAGAGATCCTTGGTGCAACAACACACCCTTTTAGACCAAATTTCCTCATTTATATGCACTTGAAACAGTTAAAAATTATTTACTGGGTGGTAGACTTTCCATAAATGGGTTCTCATGGATGTGGAGATCCGAACCAACAGGTCCTGGAGAATTGAATGAATTGTGGAAGCTATACATGGATATTGAGAATATGAATATCAAGAAAAAATCCAAATTTGGATTCAGGTTCAATCTTAATCCTAGCGGTGAATACATGGTGAATTTAATGAGAAAACTATTGGAGTAAAAAATGATAACATACAAAGGGGTGGTAATCGAGTGAAAGACAATCTCATTGAAGGTGCGCTGTTTCATTTGGAGGGTTGTGCTAGGAAGAGTTCAAGTGGCTGAAACTCTAGCTAAAAGGGGAGTAAACATTTCTAGTTCATTATGCTCTTTATGTGACAAAGAAATTGAATCGGTCAATTATTCTAGAGTGGTACAATTCTGGATACTTAAATAGTGTGTAGTTGAAGAAAAAAACATTCTCAAACGTCAAGGAATTCATTAATCATGTTGCTGTTTGGTGGAATTGTCCAAAAAAAGGAAATCTTGCTCACGGTGTTTTATTGCCTCATTTGGAATATCTGGACCTCCAGGAATGATAAGATCTTTAAATGGATTACAATGAATTCCACAAAAATAGCTGACAACACAATCTCACTCTCATTCACATGGTGCAGGCATAAAGGCAATGATCGTTGTGGAAGTTGGGTTGAATGGTGTGCCTGTAGTTTAGATCATATTTGGAGGAATTATCTTCCTAATGTTTTCATATATTGAATATTAACAAGGTTACAAGTATAAATAGGTTACATATACACGATAACTATCCTGATAACTAGGATCTAGATAACTCTAAATACAACAAATGTTCCTAACTTTCAGCTCTCGCCAACACTCCCCCTCAAGGGGGAGAATGGATATCTACCATTCCCAGCTTGTCAAGAGAGCTTCGAAAAACTCTTCCACACACCGCCTTTGTCAACATGTCCGCCAATTGATCTTCAGTTCCGACGTGAGGAAGCTCCACTGTCTTGCGTTCTAGATGATCTTTAATAAAGTGCCTATCGATTTCTACATGTTTGGTTCTATCATGCTGTACAGGGTTATTTGCAATCTTTACCGCATACTCATTATCACAATATAGCTTCATGGGAGACTTCAACGAAATGCCAAGGTCCCTTAGGATTCTCTTGATCCACAACAGTTCACACATACCATGAACCATACCTCTAAACTCTGCTTCCGCGCTTGATCTTGATACGACCTTTTGTTTCTTACTCCTCCAAGTAACTAGATTTCCACCTACAAAAGTAAAATAACCCGAGGTGGATTTTCCATTCATCCTATCTCCAGCCCAGTCTGCATCCGTAAACCCACTTACATGGTGATCTTGGTTCTTTCCAAAGAACAAACCCCTGCCAGGAGATGACTTCAAATACCTTAAAATCCGATACACCGCATTCATATGTTTTTCATTAGGTGCATGCATGAACCTACTAACCACAGATACAACATAGGCTATATCAGGACGAGTGTGAGACAGATAGATCAATTTACCCACCAATTTTTGATACCTGTCTCTGTTAGCTGGAACCTTATTTGGAAGTATTTCCAGATGATGGTTTACTTCAATAGGAGTGTCAATCGGCTTACAATCTAGCATTCCAGTTTCCGTTAGTAAATCCAACACATACATCCGTTGGTTCATCATTATCCCATTCTTTGATCTAGCTAATTCAATCCCTAAGAAGTATTTTAAGCTTCCAAGGTCTTTTAATTCAAATTCGGATGCTAGAATTGCCTGTAATTCTTCCTTCTCTTTTTTGTCATTTCCTGTTACTATCATGTCATCGACATATACAATCAAGGCTGTTATCTTTCCACCTACTTTTGACTTTATAAACAAGGTGTGATCAGCATCACTTTGCTTATACCCAACCTTTTTCATAAACACTGAGAATCTGCCAAACCATGCTCTTGGCGACTGTTTCAAACCATATAACGCCTTTTTTAGCTTACACACCTTACCATGACTTTCGATACCCGGTGGCGGTTCCATGTACACTTCTTCAAGACACCCATTTAGGAACGCATTCTTCACGTCAAATTGTTTCAACGGCCAATTTTCATTTGCTGCAATTGATATTAGGATTCGGATAGTGTTGATTTTTGCCACAGGTGCGAAAGTATCCCCGTAATCTATTTCGTATTTCTGCGTATACCCTTTCGCTACCAATCTCGCTTTAAACTTCATAACCTTTCCATTTGAGTCTAGCTTTACACTAAACACCCATCTACACCCAACTGTTTTCTTCCCGCTAGGGAGTGCAACCAAATCCCACGTTAAATTCTTTTGTAATGCATACATTTCTTCATTTACCGCATTTTTCCATCGTTCATCCTTTAGGGCTTCGTGTATGTCTCTAGGGATGGTAATATCTGACGAGCTTTCAACAAATGACGCATGCGCCCCTGTGAGTCGGTGCTGTGAAACGTAATTGCTTATCGGATATTTCCCTTTTGCAGTCAAGACGGGTTCATATTGTCGTTTTGGCTTTCCACATGTACTCCTTGTTGGGTATCTTTGCGCAGATCCTTCATCAAAGACAGAGGACTCCTCGCCACTTCCATTATTTTCCTACAAAACGAAAGAACTAAGTGAACCTGGTACATTATCATCAGCAGTAGCGATGTCGTCATCAGTGTTATCGGTATTATCCGCTTGGGTTTCAGCAGCAGGATCAGTAGGCGAGAATTCATTAGGTACTGGTTCATAATCTTCATCGGAGTCATCCAGTCCACTGGTGCTAACTTCAGTCTGAAAAACGGGTTTAGGCACCGGTGATGATTCTGTCGGGCTAACTTCACCATTACATTGCTTCTCCCCCTGAAGTGAGCCCTCAAGTGAAAAATAGGGTATCGTTTCATGAAAGGAAACATCCCGAGTGATGTACACCTTACCAGTTGCGGGATCGAGACACCAGTAGCCTTTCTTGAAATCAGCATACCCAAGAAAGAAACAACGGGTGGCTCGGGGTTCTAGCTTACCAGAATTCTGATGTACGTACACGGTACAACCAAAAACCCTAGGTTCAAGGTTCTTGTTAGGCGAGGTTCCAAGTAGGTCATGGAGTTTTTGCATGGGTGTAGTAAATTCAATCACTCGTGAAGGTGTACGATTCATAATGTAGGCTGCCGACTTAACTGCCTCTCCCTAAAATTTACGTGGGACATTCATATCAAAGATAAGAGCTTGAACAATTTCGAGAATGGACCTATTACGGCGTTCGGAAAGCCCATTCTGTTGTGGGATCCGCGCACATGAAGTCTGATGCCGGATTAGGTTCGTTTTGTAGTAGTTGCCCATCTCAAGACTCACATACTCACCCCCATTATCCGACTGAAGGGTGCGTATATTTCTATGAAATCCAATTTTTATAAGTATGTGTAGTTCTTTAAATGCATTAAATGTAACGAAATATCAAGCACCATTAGGAGTTTCAATTAGAGTCGGGCCCCATACATCGGAATGGATTACCGCAAAAGGAGTAGTAGCTTTACACTCACTAGGAGTATATACGTTTATTTTTTGATAATTCACAAATGTCACAACTAAAAACATTGTCTGAAATATTCAAAAACAAGTTTGGTTTCAACTTCCTAAGATACGTAAATGAAAGATGTCCAAGCCGACGGTGCCATAACATCGCCAGGGACTTATTTGCTCTAGCTACTCCTGCATGATTTGCTTGACTTTGATGACCTTCTTCTAAGTAATATATCCTCCCTCTTCTAGTACCATAACCATGAATCTGGTGAGTCTCCATGTCCTGGAAAACACAGTCATTTGGCCAGAAAGTAACGTAACAATTTAATGCCTTGGTTATTTGACTAACTGACAACAAGTTTGTAGATAGAGAAGGGACCACAAGGACAAAATCAAATTCCATAGAACTAGACACTTTTACAGTGCCTTCGGCTATAACTTTTTCAATATCTCCACTGGCGATGTAGATATTTAGTTGTTTTGGTTGTTTTGAAGTATACGATGTAGTCAACAAGTTTGGGTTATTGATCATATGATCCGTAGCCCCCGTATCAATAATCCAATCACTATCTTTTTGAGATTTGCTGCTAGACTTACCCTGATTCGTAGAGGTATGAGCAGCAACTGGAGACCCTTCCTGATTCTGCGAAGATGTGGCCACGGTTGCTTGGCTTTGCGGAAGCTTCTTTCTCGGTTTCTTCGAGAAATCCCACCAATCGGGATATCCGATTATTTCATAGCATCTTAATTTTGAATGAACCGATTCTCCACAATGAGTACACACAAAATTATTTCCACCCTTTTCATTAGACCCCTTGGTTTTTGTAGGTCTGTTTCGAGCAGCTATATTAACAACACTGTCGGGTTCAATCGGTATCGGGTCCATAACTTGTCTCTGATTCAGGTCTTTTCGGATATAGGCGTAACACGCCTCAAGGCTTAAAGGTGGGTCTTTTCTAAGGGATTCACTCTTGACCTGGTTAAAGTCTGGGTCCAAACCCGCCAAAAAAATGTGAACCCTAAAACGGGACAGTGCCTTGTTTATAGCCACTGTGGCTTCAACATTATTACCATTATCATTCATACGAGTATCTATTTCTTGGAAGAGACTTACAAGTTCGTTGTAGTAGGTTGGGAGAGGACGTCCGTTTTGACGAGTGATGAATGTTTTCCGATTCAACTCAAACAGTTGAGTCTCATCCGATCCGTCATAGAACGTTTTTGAGACGGCATCCCATATCTCCGCCGCCGTTTTCAGCCGAATGAAATGATGCATCAACATTGGACTCATTGAGTCAATGAGCCAACTCCTCACTTTGTTGTCATCTGTGATCCAAGCTTCAAGTGCCTTCTCGTTCGTTGTGGGTTTCACAGCCTTGCCGGTAAGAAAACCCGACTTATTCCGAGCCCCAATGCGCATCTCCATCAACTGAGACCACAGGGGGTAATTGCTTTCGTCAAGAACAACTCCGGTAGGAAACGGAGAGTCTTGAACATTTTGTACGATTACGGGATTCGATCCTCCGGAATTATCTCCTCCGCTCATGTCAACTCAGTGCTTTGCTTCGATACGGTTTAGTGACTTCAGAAAGTTCTCCGCTCTGATACCATGTAGTTTAGATCAGATTTGGAGGAATTATCTTCCTAATGTTTTCATATATTGAATATTAACAAGGTTACAAGTATAAATAGGTTACATATACACGATAACTATCCTGATAACTAGGATCTAGATAACTCTAAATACAACAAATGTTCCTAACTTTCAGCTCTCGCCAACAGTGCCTTGCCTTTTACTCATCTTGTATCTTAACATTTTCATGAACTTGTATTTTTCTTCTATTCCTTATGTTTCTTGTACATTGGCCTCGTTGTCGCTTCTTGCTATATGGGTGTCATCTCTTTTTATTTTAATATATATTTGCTGTTTCAAAAAAAAAAATTAGGCGTGGTGCTGTTTATTTTACGTTCTATGTTGAAGCCGGTGAAGGAAGCCATGTTTAAATTTATTTTTCTTTTAAACTGCCAGTTCTTGGGTGCTCACTACATGTTCTTTCAATAAGCTTTGATGTTTGTGTGTTTGTGTGTATTTGGGGTTAGGTTTATGTTGTCTTGCTCTTCGTGCTTTAGTCCCAACCCTACTAGCTCACTACTAATTAATGGATATTTTCAATTAATAAAACCTATGCTGTTTAATTGCAAAGTCAAGAATTGCAAATCTATTATTTGTGATGTGCAACTCTTGTCATTCCTTTGGATTAGGAGTAGAGTAAAAGATACTAAAAACTTAATATGGGATGTTTAGTCCAATCATCCCAAACTTGATTTGTAACACAATCTAAATTGTTTACTTTTAGCGCCTCGCTAACATTTTTCAATAAAGTCAGTTTTGTTAAGAATATATATAAAATAAAATAAAATCTATGATAAAAAGTAGAGATATTCTTCTTCTTCTACGTACGTTCTTTTACACTTTTAGAGAAGTGAAACCCTAGCTTATAATTAGAATACAAAGACAAATCACCCACATCATCATTCATACTACTCACCAAAATACATACACACGCACCAAAACCCACAAATATATATATATATATATATATATATATATATATATATATATATATATATATATATATATATATATATATATATATATATATATATATATATATTAATTGGCTGCATATTGATAATCTTCCAAATTAAGATTTATCATTTGTTGGATGTTGAAACCCACGATTCTGTAATATAAGAAGCAAAGATGAGTTATATATATATATATATATATATATATATATATATATATATATATATATATATATATATATATATATATATATATATATATATATATATATATATATATATATATATAGAGAGAGAGAGAGAGAGAGAGAGAGAGAGAGAGAAAGAATGTTAAAATAAAAATAATAAATAAATATGAACATGAGAACACTATTTTTATTTTATTTTATGTATTACATTTTAGTAAATTTTAATATATAAAATATAATTATTCATATATTTATTACTGAATAATTAAAAAACACTACATAAAAACATAATTTATATTACAATAATAACATAAAAGTAATATTTTTACGTTCTTATTTTATTAAATGTTTTTATTTATACTATATATGTATTAATAAAAACATTAAGTAATATAAAAAATGTTAAAAACACTTTTACGATATATATAATCTAATGATGTGTGACTTTCATTAAAACAAAATCTTTGCTTCTATAATGGTGAAAGAAATTTTTGTTATTTTTATAAAGGAATTTTGAACTATTATTTAGTATATATGCTGATTGTTTCTTAAACCATGAAATATTAATGTTTGAGTTGGCTAAGGAGGACCTGTCCAAAAAAAGAGAATATTTATTGCTATCTGCTATGTATTTTTGTGGTGTACATGGAAAGCAAGGAACCATAATTGGTTTAATAGAATTAAAATGAACTCTGGATAATATGATTTCTCTGGTGTTTAGTTGGTTAAAATATAGGGATAATTTTAGAAATTATAGATGAAAATGTTGGGTTTGTTCCCGGTTTGACATTTTGTAAGTTGTTTTGTTTTCTCTTTTGTGCTCGGTCTTTTTCTTTTAGACCGTGGTTTTAATAATATATGCCGGTTCCAAAAAAATTAATTTTTGAGTTGCAATAAAATAAAATTTTGCTTCTATAATAGTTAATAAATTTTTTGTTATTTTTATAAAAACAAAATGAACTTTAATTTATTTTGCAAGATAATTCTTTCTTGAAGCCTGGAATATGACGAACGATGCATTAAAGAAGAAGTATATTTAAATTCTTTGAATAGTTTTGGAACGACCAGAAATTACGATGGAAGTAGCTATATTCATACATTTTGTTTTTCGTGTAATTTACTCTTTATCAAACGATAATAATAATAAAATATAGCGACCTTTCAGTTATATTTGAGAACTTGCAGTTTTTTCTACCATTATTAAGTGCACATAAATAAACTATTAAGCGATATTTTTTTTCCCAAAAAACTATTTAATTTTTGTCTGTCTTCTCATGAAAAGCTGAAAATATGATGCAAAACTAATCAGATCTTCAATGTCGTAGTCGTTATGTTTCATAAAGCGAAATGACTTGTAATTAAATAAAAAACTTATCTATTTTTCATGCCATTGAAAATATAATTATTTGATTAATTCGCGGAATTAAATAAAAAAATTAACATACCTCATCAAGGTTAGCTTGGTGGTTGTTCTCCAACATCAACCCAAAATGAATATGAGGGAAATGTGCCCACTGCATACATAATCGTGTAATGTCATAAGAGAATTAGTGTCGTTAAATCCACTTAGAACTTTATATATATTCTCAAAACAAACAACATAGAAATTAACAGAGACGGGAAACCATATATTTTCCATTAACAAATTTTTTTTTTAAACTAAAATCTGAATCCACAAAACAAACAACATAGAAAATAAAAACAAAATATACCTGGAATCCATATATTTTCCATAAATTATTGAGAAATTAAATATCCTTTAATTTCCATATTTTTTTTTATAGTCATTCCTACCCTTGTCAGATAGATAATAAAATTTAAGAGGATATTTAATTTGTCAATAAAGATTTTAACTAAAATCTGAATTGGTTTAAGGGACAACTAAAAAGGAAAATTAATTGCAATTTAATATTAGAAAATCTGCAGGATTTGATTAACCATTCTAATTAGCCCAAATATAAAATAAAAAATTGAAAATACATAGTACATTCTTTATGATGTTTTATGGTATCAAAGATTGAATAAAAGGCTATCGGAGGACTACAAACCACATGTGTCCGACGCGGTCATATTTGGTGAGGTTGGAACCTCTCTCTCTCTCTCTCTCTCTCTCTCTCTCTCTCTCTCTCTCTCTCTCTCTCTCTCTCTCTCTCTCTCTCTCTCTCTCTCTCTCTCTCTCTCTCTCTCTCTCCGTGATGGCATGAGATCACGCCCTTTCTCCGGTGTGACGACTCCGGATAACCTAACTCATATAGATTTGATCTTTTTTCCAAAGTAGAATTACTTGAAGTGATAATATGCGTATACTTACATTCTTAGCAGCAGTACTAAAAGCTTCTTTATGGCTGATATCTGGATTATTGGCTTTTATCCTTTGAATTTCTTCTCTGCATTTACAACAGAACATAAAAATGTAATTTTTTTCCTTAGCCAATTACATTTTCTTTATAAAATAATCATTGTTCTTTTTTTTTTTTTTTTTTTTTTTTTTTTCTTCCAGAAAATCAATAGTTTGTAACTTCAATATCTTTATACATGAATACATAATATGACATATAATCATAGTTGTCGAATTGTGACTCGAAATTCTAAAGTCTCGACTTGTGACTCGAATTGACCGAATCATGATCAGTCACGTCGATTCATTACGAGTCAGACTTTGAATCACATATTTTACGAATCAGACACAAACCAAGTCCCTGTTCAAGTTGCATTAGGTTTCAAATGACTCGACTTGTACGAGTTTGACAACTATATATGTATATAATATTCTTGTCAACGTAAAAAAGAAATATAATTTTTGTCAACTTAAATTAAGTAACAATATATATATCTGGTTCAAAATGTAGAGAAAGATGTAGTTTTGTATTGCAATTATTACTGAATTGATTTTTTTTAAATGTCTTTTAAGTTAACGAATGTATTTTTTTGAATAACCAATTTATATTTTCTTGTATATCTCATGTTGAATAAGACACTACCTCTTTCCAATTTTAGACTTTTTCCCCATAGCTTTTAAACATGTTTCTGAAATTAGTTTAATTTACATGTTTGTTTTTCTACGACTTTTTAAAAAAATTTAACAAGTTTTTACAAAAATAAAAATAAAAATAAATATATATTTTTTTAAATTTCTTTTACCATATTTTTATAAAGAGTTTAGGTCATTTTTGATTACTTAACTTTTTGTTTTTTTCTCATTTGGTCACTTAATTATTTTTAAGTTTTAAAAGGTCATCAAACTTTTGATTTTGTACTCATTTAGTCACTTAACTTTTGATTTGGTCACATTTAGTCACCAAACTTTTAGATTTGTGCTCATTTAGTCACCTAACTTTTAAAATTGTGCACATTTAGTCATTAAATTTTTAAAAAAATTTAAAAATTTAGTGACTAAATGAACACAATTTTAAAAGTTTGGTCACTAAATGTGACCAAAACAAAAGTTAAGTGACTAAATGAGCACAAAGACAAAAGTTTGATGACCTTTTAAAACTTAAAAAGGGTTAAGTGACCAAATGAGTACAAAACCAAAAGTTAAGTGACCAAAAATGACCTAAACCCTTTTATAAATTTATGTGAAAAAAGTTAATACTTGTTATAATTATTTATAAAAAAAAATAAAATTATTTTACATTTCTAATCCAACGTTTAAACTTAAGTTGTAAGTTTTTAAATTTTTTAAACTATCGTATAATTTTAAAACAACTACTTTTATATATAAATACTTTGTAAATAGTTTTTAAAATTTAAAACTTTTTTATACATTTTAACTAAATGTTTATAAACTCTTTACTATCGTGATTTTTTTTACACTTTCACATAGACTTATCTTTAACGTAAGTATTTTTAATTTTTATAAAATTATTAAAAAAAACTTATAAAAAACTATAAAACATTTTAAAAATGTTGTAAAAAGGTAATTAAATTTACGATTATATGAAAGTTACACAAAAAATTATATAAGAACATAAAAGTAAAATTTTAAAACATTGTAAAAAAAGTTTAAAATATTTACAAAATATTTGATTTAAATGCATTTGTATGAAAGTGTAAAAAGCAGTTAAAATTTTATAAACCAAATTTAAAATGCTTTAATATTTAAAAAAACAAGTTAATAACATTTTTATAAATATCTATAACAATTAATAAATGTTTTTATAGAAAGTTACAATTTTGTATAGATGAATTTAAAAATACTTATAAAAAATCTTAAATAAGGTTGTAAAAAATCTAAATTTTAAGTTGTGGAACCAAAAATTTAGGATGAATTTGTTATAAAGTTTTAAATTCATACTAATTAATTCATAAAAAAATTAAATTCTTCGTCAAAATAATTAGAAAGAGAGGTGACATGTTCAACCTGAGATATCAAAGTATGTATACAAAAACAACATGAGTTGGTTACCATTTTAAAAAATAAAATACATTTGTTGTCAACTTGAGACATTTCGAAAAGTTTATTTCAATAATAATCTTTTGTTTTGCTACATATGAAAAGTATTTAAGAGGGATATGAGTTTTGATCATTACTTTATGAAGCGATTATACAAAGAAGGAACACGTTGCTTCTTCTCCTGAGCTGGAAAGAAATGAATAATACTAAACATTAAATATTTTTAGAAAAAAATATGTGACTATACTCTGTGTGCATCTATACATCATAAGAAAAAGGGAATGCAAGAAATAAACTCACAACGATTATTGATCTCTTGGGTACCGATAGCTTGAGTGGGGCATGACCTTATAGTCATCGGCAAGTTTTTGTTATAGTCAGATAAAATTCCCAAATCTACCCGATAATTTGGACCAATATGGTTGAGTTCTTGCTGAAATAATTACAAATACAAAACTCAAGGTTTATAACTGTTTAAACAATGTAGATTAGTGGATAAAAGAAATATAATCTAAAAAGGAAACAAACCACCGATAGGAATGTAAACGGATATAAAGGGGTGAAACTCAAATGATGTTTTTAGCAGATAGGGAAAAATGACTTAATCGAATATTTTGTGTACATATATTACCAATAAAATGTAGCCTTTTGTAAGAATATAACCATCTAACTTTACACTTTATTCAAAAAAATATCATTGTGGTACTAATAACAATAAGCCAACAAGTACATGCCACGTGACTATTGACGTAAATTTGTTTTACTGTTTATTATGTACATATTATATTATCAAACCGTTTTTGTACATATATTAACTTTTTTTAAACATATTTTTACCATAAATCTTACATATAATGTATTTTTTTACAAATAAACTCAAATTCTTTCTCTCTCTCTCTCTATATATATATATATATATATATATATATATATATATATATATATATATATATATATATATATATATGTAAATAGATATTTTAATGTATAATTAAATGGTTTTACTTTTGAAAACCATATTCCATGATTTAGATGAATAAATATATAAATACTTAATTATTCAAACTATGGTGTGCTTATACTACATGATTAGACTTGTAGTTTAACTATAAGTAAAATAATGCATAATTTAGTATTTACGTGTTCAGACATTTAAATGTAATAATATATATTTTTTTTTTTGCCAATATATTGGTTTCAAATGTTAAAATATTTATGCATTAATATATATATATATATATATATATATATATATATATATATATATATATATATATATATATATATATAATGTGTGCCCGCGTAAGGCAACGACGATAAATAGCTCTTTTGACGAATAGTTTTCTTACGTGAAAATAGTTATTAGATTTCATTATTAGTTATTATGTAATAAAAAATTATCACTTTTAATTACAATATTTATGTTTAAAACTTATATTTATACTGTTTTTATATATTTCATGTAAATAAATTATTATCGGTGTCTAGTTTAATAAATATAAAATAATATATATATATATATATATATATATATATATATATATATATATATATATATATATATATATGAATTTAATTTATAAAAAATGTCATTTTGTTCAAAATTAACTTTAATAACCTTACTTAATTCGAATCTTTAAAATTTTGGCAAATATTAATAATTTTGTTATATATAATTGATTTGTACAAAAATCTTTTTTATCTTATACTTCTTAAAATTCAAGATATAATATATATATATATATATATATATATATATATATATATATAAGTAGGTATATATCTATTGAAATATGTACTTTGATATATATATATATATATATATATATATATATATATATATATATATATATATATATATATATATATATATGTCATATTCTTAAGCATCATCTTGGTCGGGTAAGGCTTGGGCAACAAATAAGGGAGATCAAATGCTAAAATCTTAGAGCGTTCGGTCCATGGGTTACTAGGAGAAAGGAGAACGATACAATCCTAAAATCTACTGTTTAGTATAATTGTCAAAGACGAGCCTCTCCTTATACATCGTATTATCGGTTGGCTACAAAGGGTGGTGAGGAATCCATTTTTATGTAATAATATGTATTTTTTTTTAAATTGTATTTTTTTTGAATAGATTATATAAGATTAATGGTAAAATATATACCAAAAAAAGTTTTGTGGCTGATAACTTATCTCCCTATTTTAATAAAAAAATAGGTTTAATCTTTTATTGATAAGTGACATACAATTAGAACTCGTCATTAATGTTATATACACTTATCATACCTATTGTCAACCTCTTAATTATCTATTTCAAATTTCAAATTTTAAATTTCCATTTTAATTACATTAAATTAATAATTGATTATTCATTTCAAATTCTAATTGTTAAATTTCTCATTCTAATTACATTAAATAAATAATTGATTCTTTATTTTAAATTTTCTCAATCTAATTATATTAAATTAATAATATTAGATTGAAAAATAATATAAAATTAATAAAGATTATAAGATGATATAACTTCATTTATTTATTTAAATCAAATATTATAATTTTATATAACTAAAAAAATATCTCTTAAGTAATAATTTATTTAAAATAATTGATTAATAATATGATTTTTTAATTTGAAAGTTTAATTAATTTTATAGCCGTGATTGTTATAGGTTATAAATTAGTTATTACTAATAATACAATGACATTTTTTTAATAAAAGGTAAATATTAATGATTTTATGTATAAACAATCTATAGTTGGTTGATAATACATGTATACAACAAAATTTAATGACAATTTTTGTATAGTCTTTTTAATTTTTTCGTATCTAGCGGTAATTTAATTAACGAATCTTATGCATGAATTTAAGTACAATAAAAGAATGAGTTCAGGTCATAAATGAATAAACATTTTTTTTTTAATTTGCAAAACACTATTGTCATAAAAATATAATACTATTAAATAGGTTACAAATTATTTGTTTTTATTTAAAAAAATACTGTTAAAATAATTGAATACAACTTTATTTTATAGATCTTTAATTACATGCTTACCTTCTAATAGCATTTTTTAAAATAAATTGTTTTTTGTAAATAAAAAAAAGGAAGCAACAACAACTACAAAGTTTGTTACCCTTTTAGTATAATAGTTTGGGGAAAACAAAATTGTTAAAATGTTAAAATGTTGTTAATGAGAATAAAACATATATAAGAAACCTTCAAGAAAGGGTTATGAAATTAAGTGAAAAATGTGTGTTTCTTTGCATTTTTATTGATTTTTAAAAGAAAATATTAATAGGTTTTTTGTTTTATTTTGCTGAAAAGAAGAAAAATACATGGACTTTATAGAAAATAAATTACTAGAGAGGGGATGTCATTACCTTCCTCGATAAAGATAACAACGAAAAACCAACCTAATGACTAAAATACAATGGAGTGGGCTATGACAATAACCCTAGAGACAAAACGTCCAAACCCCCCAAAAAAGCCAAGCAATTTTCTTGTTAATGAACTATTCATATGTGAAAAGACGTTTATGCCCCTCACCTGATGATGAGAAGAAGATGAATCTTGGAAACTGGAAGTTGAACCAGCTGAGAGAGATTGATGAAAAGCAGCAGCCATGCCCACATTCACTGGCCACATATTTGTGCAGTTTCCACATCTCACTGTCACTGTATCATACAAGCTGCTGCATGGAACACTCACCTGAACCATTTTTTTTTCACAAAATCATCATTACCCATTTCAGAAACGACTAAAAACAACACATATTATTAGGTTTGTTTACTATAGAAGTCAGAGAAAACTAGGGTTCCAACATTCATACACAGAATATCGTATATACCATTCTATTATCACGAACTAACAATTCAAGAATTTAATACATATAACTTAGGGATTCCTTAGCTAGTAGTATAGTATCTAGTTCAGTTACAACTGGGTAAAGTTGTCAAGTTAATTGCCTCTCGTGTCTCTCTTTGAGTTATAAATCCCAAAACAAATTAGGGTTTTCGATATTTTAAAGAAAGAGAAGGACGAAAGGAATTTTGCACCTTGTAAATATTCATGGGATAGCATCACCAAAGTGAATCCATCATGGTAATATTATGTTTTTCGTGTCGGGTTGAAGAGTCTAAGCAATAAGAACAAAACCCTACTTTCTTTTTTCAGTAAAGAAGTGAAAATTAAAGTGCTACCAGTTGCATCTAATGAACAGAACTTCGGAACTCATGCATTCAAGAAGATCAGTTTGGGGTTAGAGGACCCCTTTCTTTCTATTATAATTGAGTTGGTTTATATATAGAAAATATATACATGCTCTCAAAGCGTTACAATAAAATGGTTTTTTTACTTTTTCAACCAGTACATGCAACTAGTCCTTGTTTCTGTGTGTCTGTGAACGTCAGTGTGTCGTGTATACTTCATCTGACTGTTAGCAGAAAAAGATTCAAGAAAAAAGCCTTAAACGATGGAGACTTAACCTTCTGATCAGTCTGTATGTTTCTGAGTTCTCAAAGTGGAAAAAGAAAACTCCACTGTAAAATCAAATGACTCACATCATTGTTTTTGTTCATATACTTCAAGAATACACAAAACATATAAACACATACATCGAGAGAGAGAGAGAGAGAGAGAGAGAGAGAGAGAGAGAGAGAGAGAGAGAGAGAGAGAGAGAGAGAGAGAGAGAGAGAGACTACAGCAAGAACAATATTGCAGAAGTTGCAATGGATGTAACAAAGCTGCTCAGAAACTGCTGCCGCCGCTGCTACATCTGTGCAGGTGCTGCTGGTGCTTGACATAACTTTGATCAATAGAGAACGATTGTGTCTGTGTGTGTTTTGTTTGCTTCAAGTTAGGGCATGAACAGACTTGGTGCACTTTCTATCTTCTTTCTATATATAGAAGATAATGCATTTATTTATTTAAAATTATTTTTTAGCTGTTGATAAGTAAAAAAGATAATGTCTTAGTTAATAAATAAAATAAAATAAACTGTTATTTTAGTTGTAATATAATAATTTTTTTTGTTTAGAATAACATTGAAAGAGCACTAAGTGTGAACGCTCATTGACGGATGAAAGTCATGAAACAGATTCTCCTAATTCTCTTTTAATTTCGTAGGGGTAAGCTAGTATATTTATGAATATATAAAAATTTATAAGTTACAAATAACTTTGATGAATGATTATTGTATTATGGGCGTATAATACAAACTAGCTGTGAGATCATGTATTATACGAATTAATTTAAAAAAAATAAATTAAATATAAAGGTTTAAATATTTGATAACTTTGATTTTATAATAAAATAAGAAAAATAATAAATTATTATAATGAAATGTTTTTTATCTTTTAAATTTAAATAAATAAACAAAAAAACTAATGAGCTTTAATTTTGAGAATTTTGAAATTAAAAGATAAGTTTAATAATTACATTGATATCCATTTATTACTATATTTTTTGCAATTATTACATTAAAATATTATGTGAAATTTTAAAAAATATAAAACTTATAAAATGACATGTGGAAAAAAAAAATAATTCAAAATAACCACAAATAACATGTGACAAATTAAATAAGAGTATGATAAGTAGCAAAAACCTTTATTTCTAGAATATATTGTTTTTCTCAATGTGTTTCCTACATGCCAAACGATAGATATATACACATGCCAAAAAAAAATTATGGTCGTAAAATGGACCTAATATGAACATTATGCACAGAACTATGAAAACTGGATCACGAATCAGTTACCATCTTGATCTAATTGAATAGGTCAATATTATGTTGTAATATGCGATCTTTACTATTAGTTTTCTCTAGTTTTAGTATTCTATAATTAATTATGTGTGAGACTCATGTATTACATAGATTTATTTAAAAAAATTAAATATGAAATTTTAACAATTTAAAAAGTTTGAGTTTATAAGAAAAATGAGAAAATTTTTGAATTATTAAAATTAATGAGACTTTAATGTATTGAATACATTACATATGTAAACCATTTCTAATAAATACCTTACATATATATTACCATACAAATTAAATGGGAAATTTTAATTTAATAAAATGAAAAATACAATAAAATGACAAGTGGAAAATAGAAAATTCAAAAATTCTAGAAAATATCATGTGTTCAAATGAAGGAGAAGATGACGTGTGACAAAAAGTTTTTTATTTATTAAAGAGGATGCTTTACAATCTTTTTATTCTCTTCTTGTATTTTCCTTTACAAATAGCTCGGTAGAGATAAGACTGTATCCACCACACCACGATTTTATGAGATCTGTGTATTGTTCATTTTGTTTGTTGAAATTTATACAGTGCAATATATTCTATATTTATGCAGTTTATTGTACCAAAATGGCTCCAAATTCTAAAAGTGGGCTAAGCTTTTATGATTGTCCAATGATAGAGACTAGACAATGTCTATATATAGTAATGTGGAAATTCACCCATGTGATCGCGTTCACGAAAACATCGATTATCTATGTTTTACGTTAACATGTCCCAACAACGTTTTACAGATGGTCCGCGTCTTAAAGAAACTTGGTTGATTAAATAAAACTAAATACGGGTTCAAAGAGCTATTATGCTTGAATCCATTTACCCAAGTACACAAGTCAAATCAGTTTTAAAGAAATCTACGCTAAAATGTGCTTTTAACCTAACATGTTCTAAGAGCAGTCCAATGAAGACGTGTTGTAATCAAATAAGTTAGTACAAACGATCGGTTACAATCGCATAAGGTAAAATTATATGTATATACAAGTTACGATAAGGAAATAACATAATAATTTAAAGAATATGTTCTGAGGACATTGACAAATCAAACATATAAAATATTTGAGATCTCTTTACACATATTAATAGTGACAACATTCAGATTTTTTTTACAAGTAGTTGGTGAAGCAAAGTTACACCTTGTTCCTGATTTCTACTTAAAGAGGGATATGGAAGGATACAGAGGGATAGTGAGGGATGTCGAAGGAAAATCGTGTTCCCGAGTTTCACTAATGAAAGGGAAAATGAGGGGAGGAAAAGGATTTTTGAGCCATATTTTCCTTCCAAAATTTTCTCCGAATTTGAGCGGATTTGGGAAGAAAATAAAGGGAAGTAAAATTTTAAGTTTTATTTTCTTTTTCCTCCTAACTCGGGAACACAAAAACTTAAAATTTTTCTTTCATTTCCTTCGAAATCGGGAACACGTAATAATGAATATTTTCATTCATCTCCCTTTCTTTTTGTCAAAATTTCCTTCCCTTTCCATTTTTTTTATTCCTTTGAACAACAAGAAAGTTATCATTCCAAAGAAAACGCTAGCGAGAAGCTAGAATACAAGGCATTCAGCTTTCAGATCTAAACACTAGTTATCCCAATTTAACATAAAACTTCTCCTAGCTCTAATTTTAAGCCAATGGAAGGCAAGAACCTTGACCTCGCTAAGAAGAGCAGTGGTGTTCTTCGTGTTGCTGTGAAATACAATCCCATTCGTGAAGATCCAAATCACCCAAGCAAAGGCCAATAAAGGAACAAAAATATCGGTGTGTTCCTTCTTTAGGTTATTAGCAACACAATCAGGAGTGAAAGCATGTTGAATCGAGGTCGTAACAATAGGAAAATCGGTCCACCAGTTATGAAGGGTAGACCGAACCTCCAAAGCAGTTGAGCAATCTATGAAAATATGACCTTTTGTTTCCTATTTTGTATTACGTAAGGGACATAGAAGAGAACCCACCTTAACTCCAATGCGCTCAAGATTGGATCGAGTTGGTAATCTACCTAACCGTGCCCTCCAAACGAGTAAATTAGCTTTTCCCGATGCAATTTTATTCCAAGCGGTCTTGAGCGGACCTTTGGTCAGAATTTTAGCATCGATAATCCTCCTAAGGGAGGAAACAGTGAATTTACCATCAGGTTCTCCACTTTTGATTCTGCTATAAAAACATGTTTGTAAGGTGGATGTCTTGATTATCAACTGCAAGGTGCAAGAGGCTAATGTTTCCCTAAATACCACATCTATTGGTAGTAGATCTAACACGACTAATTCCACCATCACTATCATGTATTGCTTAGATGACTTCTTTCCAAAGAGCGACTTTTTCATTTTAGAAGCGCCACCACCACTTACCAAGTAGAGAGAGATTAAGGGCATGAAGGCTTCCAACGTCAAGGCCTCCATTTTGCTTGTAATTCAGAACTTTTTTCCAAGCAATCCAGGTTGTTTTGCGGTTGTCCAAACTACCACCCCAAAAAAATTATTACGGATACTTTCAAGGAGTTTAATCACTCCCAAAGGTGCCTTGAAGAGTGAAAAAAAGTAGGTAGCAAGGCTGCCAAGCACATTCTTATAGAGGATTAATCTACCACCAAATGATAGGTTACGCGCCTTTCACAATGAGAGCTTCTTTTGGAATTTTTCAATCACGGATAGCCAACTCGGGTTTCTAGACAAATTGGCCCTAACCGACACTCCAAGATAGGAGAAAGGGAGGGACCTAACACCACAATTGAGTCGGCAGGCCAAAGAGGATATATCTAGGTTGCTAACCCTGATACCATCACCTTGCTTTTCGAAAGATTAACTTTTAGACCAGAGGCGATATGGAAACATCTAAGCATGCGAAGAAGATTAAGAGCATTCTCTTTGGACCATTCGCCAAGAAATCATGTTAATGTTATTGAATTTACAAAAAAAAAAAAAAAAACTCGGAAACAAGGCGTTAATGTTATTGATGACTACAACCAAATAAATAACATTGGAATTGTGCGGCATTCGAACTAAAATTGTTAGTATATACAAGTCTAGTGTAACAACCTACAATTTAGATGTACCGCGTGTACGAAATTATAAACGGGGCAAACGAAAAAGAAACACAAAATTAAGTGAAAAGCCGAGACATGTATATAATACAATGTTCTTAAAAAAGATTCGTTTGTAATTACACGTTTGTTTTTTCCATGCCACGACAAGGAATAAGAGATTTGCAGCCACAAAGCCGCTATTGAGTTGGTGTAATTGTCTCGAAATTAGTAGTCTCAAGGCGTCGTTATTAATGTCGCCGTTGTTGCATGTCGTTGTTAATACTCTTTTGTTGTTACTAATGAGTCGTTAACGTAATCTAGTTGTTGATAATACCATTTCCGACGCTGAAAGTGTCGTCACTAATTAATGTTTTCTTGCCGCGTCCATTGAGGTCGCCGATAATGCTTACTTTAAAATTACTAGAAAACTGCCCTATCACCTACAACAGATTTCGTAGGTAAGCTGTAGATAAAACAATTTGCATGCGGATTCCCTACGGAAAAAGCTCCGTAGGAATATAGCTCGTGGTTAATTGGTTGTAACATATTGCCTACAGAATTTATGTAGGTAATTTTCCTACAGATTTCCTACAACTATAGTTACCTACGGCTTAGCTACAGAACATGTTTTACTACAGCTTATGGAATTTTAGCTACGGATTATCTACAAAAAATATTACCTACAGAGTTTCTACAAAAAAAATATTACCTACTGATTCCCTACAACTTTTCCGATTATTTGTTATAGATTTATCCTTCGCAAATCCATAGCTAAAAATGGTTTCATTTAAAAGAAAAAACAGAGAAATATTTAAGTTTTTTCTACCTAAAATGCAGAAAAACCAATAATACATTACAAATATAGAAAAAACTCATTACATTCATATTCAACCGGCCAAAATAAAATATCACTAACATTCACAAAAAGCTCAAAACTATCTAGCGGATTACCAAATGGGTTGTTCATAGTCAACCGGCCAAAATAAACTCATTACATTAATATTCATAGGGATAATGACTTGAAAAGGTAACCAATTATACATTTTTTACATATTTGGTCACTTAACTTTTTTTAGTACACTGTTAACCCTTAAACTTGTTTTATTGTTTAAAATATACAATTATTACCTGTAATAGCAGGTAAAACCTGTTTTAGGGGTTTGAGATGCACCTACAGCGACAATTTCCGGCAGATTCAAGCTCCAACGATATCCCATGTCATCTTCTTCAGCGTCACCCCCAAGAGTTCTACCAATCTCTTCGTCAGCATTACCACCATTGCACATGATTCTATTCCAGGAAGATGGGCATCCACTGAAATCGATTGACTCTTCATTCCAAGAATTAAAAACAAACCTAGTTTCATGCTTGATTTCTTATTTAAACTCCGGTAATGCTAAACTAGGAAGCCGATTCATAGCAAAAAAGCCCCAAATGCATCGTTGATTTCAATTTAGGTGTTCTTCCTGATGATTTGCTAAAACGATTTCAGCAAAATATCACCGAAATCTATTTCAGAAAAATCATTTGTTGCTGAAATCGATTTCAAATAATTTGAGTTTTCAAGATTTCAAACCCACCAAAACCCTTTGTTTCTATGGGGAAGGAGGATGATATGAGAGTTGTGTTGTAGGAGAGGAGGCACCGATTGGGATGCGTAGGTGCTTCATCGATGGAAGGTAGAAGAGGGCTTTTCTCAGTTAAGATGGATGGGTTTGGAGGCTAGATATCCAGAAGGCAAAAGGTTTGACTTAAATAAAACTATAGTGCGTTGATGTGGGTTGTCGGAGGTGGTCTGGGTGAGGGTACGGTGGCAGAGCAAGCGTGAGCACAATCGTTGTTTCCTCTCTATGGTTTCTGCAGTTTCAAACCTGGATATGGCAGACATATTCGAAGATTAGACCTAATGTCGGAGTTAGATGCAAACCAAAATTTGCTAGATGGGAGAAGAAGAACCTGAAATTCGACAATAATGGCTCGATTTTGGACCGTGATTCAGAAGATTTATGTTGGGATCCATATGCTACAAATGAAAACGACGATCTCGTTAATCACGTAAATGGAAGGTAGGTTGTTCTTGGTGATTGTTTAGATGAAGAATTGAAACCATGGGGTCGATGTGTGGGGTTTCTGAATTAGGGGTGGCGGTTGGTTGAACTCTTGGTGAGGCCGGAGAAGATACTGGAAAACTCATGTTTGGCCGGAACAACGCCGGAACCGGGAAAACCTACTATATCCGGTCATAATGGTATAATGCGAACATTTCAACAAGTTCAAGGGTTCATAAATCACGAAAAATAATTTAGTGACCAAATGTAATCAAAGGATAAAATATGTTATCTTCTCAGGTCATTATCCCATATTCATATTCAACCGGCCAAAATAAATATCAGTAACATTCACATATTTATAATGTTTGACAATCATAAAACTAGAAACTATTCCAATGGGTTGTTCAACTTTCTAATAATGACCGCAACTTGTTCTTCTAATCGGGCCTTTGTATCTGAATGCATAAATTTGTTATTTGTACCTTGCCATCGTACTCTCTACAAGAAAGAACCTCAGGGACAATGTAAGCTAGAGTTCCAACAGTTGACTTGGGCCTTGAATGAAGAAGTGACAACTATACAGAAACAACGAAAACAGACTGTTAACATTTTGATTTTTTTTTAACTACTCAAGAATAAAATATTGTTATATATTATCAATTATTATTTCCCAACTTTTATCACATCTATAGTTGAGGGATCCCATTAAGGGGCGGACCTAGGGGTGGTCCACGGTGGCACCGACAATCCCTAACATTTCCGGCCGCAATTGAAATTTTTTTGAAGATTTTCGAAAATTTTATTTTTTCTACTACCGTGCAACCCCTACTGTAAAATCCTGCGTCCGCCCCTGATCCCATTTATGAATGTTCATCTCCTCACATTTAAAAGAAGAAAAAAATGTTATCTGATTTTTATACCCCTAATATTGATCGAAGAAGAATATGATAAGGGATATAAAGTCGAAACATATTTTTTTAACGGATGGATCAAAAACATAATGGATTAAAAACATAAGTGGAAATATCACCTCTTTAAGAGAAATGGAGAAAAACATATGCATTAGATAAATGTGAAAAATGGGGTACCGATTCAAAGAAAAACTAGATTATAACCTTTGAATATCCGAAATCGCATATTTTCAGCCGAGACGCTCGACTTCCATCTAAAAGCGTATTTTCCAACTTCAAATCTCGATGACATATTTGCTGCTTATCACAACTTCTTTAGGTTGGAAATGATCAACGTTATACAATCATAATTTCTCATTAGTTATACAAAATTTATTTTAAGAGATAAAATTCAAATAAAATTTTAATATTTCAATACATTAATATCTTGGAATAGTTCATTATCAGATAGTAGACAATGATTTTTACCATGGAGTTGCAGAATGAGACCCCAGAGATTAATTGCTGGAAGAAATACCTTGCCTGTCAAATTTTCAACAAATATAAATAAGCACTATTGATACATACACATTTCTATTAATTGGTAATTAAATTATATATATATATATAAATTTTTCAACAAATATAAATAATCACTATAGATACATACACATTTCTATTAATTGGTAATTAAATTATATATATATATATATATATATATATATATATATATATATATATATATATATATATGATGCTAATAATTTTTTTCAATAATTATTTATATTTGGAAACATGTATGATTAGACATCCAATTCTAAGACCAAGATAATGAAAATATGAACTATTAACAATGAAATCTAATTTGCTTCATAAAGATAATAATAATAACATGTAACTTGGAAACTAACCCTTATTCCTTACATCAAGATAAAATAAAGGAAAATAATAAGATATCTCATCTTCATGAAGATGTTATTAAATGAATAGATATCCTAAATAAAAATGTATTTATATATATGATGTGATCTCCATATATATATTTTTTATCTTTATTATACAACCATTTTATAATATAATTTTTGTTTATATATTAATGTAATTGATTCTATTTGGTTATTATCATTTAAAAATATAGTGATATTTTTTTCACTATTGATATAAGCTATGGACCGTTTTTAATAAATTATATGTTTTAATTAATTTACATGGATTGGAAATGATGGATTTTATTTCTTTTTAAATGACGTATGTGATCTCTTGTTCTTGATATCTTAACTTTTTTTTTTTTTTTATATTGTTGCGACCTTGTTGATTATTTCAATAAAAATCAATCGACACTTTTCACATGAACCCGTATTACACAATTTAATTAATACTTTATTGTTTGGTAAAAGATGAAAAAATACACATTTTTTGTTTAAAGCGCACTATCAAACCACCAATAAATTTAAATACAATGATAAAGCTACACATTCAAAAGTTATTTGACCACACATTCAAAAACAAATATAAAGAGTAAATCACTTTCAACCGTAGTTATTATTAAAATTTAAGAGTACAGTCTTTATTTTTATATAGATACAACAAATTTATGTATTAAACAATGGCTTCAAATATGTCCATAATATTGATATATTTGATTATAGAACTACAAGATTTTTATATTTTCATCTTCCAATTTATGTGAATTGTAAAAAAAAAAAAAAAAAAGCAAACAAATCATACAATTAAAGAAGTATAATGTATTAATTTACCCTGATAGATAACACATTAACTCACCCCACCTTGTTATTATAAAAGAATATATAAATAAATTTCAAACAAAATTTGAACTTATAAACATAGGAACTGAAGTTGGGGCTTTTTTTCTCCAAATTTGTCTCGTTTCTTTCTTGTGTTCTCGTCGTCTTCAACCCTAGTGGAATAGTGGCAAACAGAAAAAGTTAGATGGTTAATTACATAGCATTTAATGTGATTTTAAGAAGCTAAGAAGCTGACATCCATAATAAGAAACCAAAATAAATAAAATGAATTTCACTTAAGTTATTATCATCACCAAAATAACACATCGTTCACAAAGACACCAAAAGATGAACTTGCTCCTTTGATCTTATTCACTTTACTAATAAAATCTTATATATAATATAAAATGAGCCTTCTGTAAATCATGTTCATATTTAAATAGTTAAACTTTTCAAAATGGTTAACCGATTGGATCAGAAAAAAGAAGGCTAAAGCTTTCTAGTTCAATATAAACATCCAAAAGGTAGTTGATTCACAATGCGATATCAATATAAACACCTATATAATATTTTTCAAGTATTTTCAAACTAATCAAATAAGATGTATAATGAATTCAACTTTTGCAACTTCATTTTATCCCATTTCTTTATTGCACCCAAAGTCAAAGACTTGAAACTTAATTTTTTCACCCAAAGTAAATCGCAAATTGTATTAAACAAAAAGATACAATCAAAAGTGATTAGAATTTTACTTTAGAGCTAATGATACATTAAAAAATTGTGTAAATTTTATTTTCTAGCCAACACATGATCATTCCCTTATGAAAAAATAACATTCTTGTTATCTTGGGCTAAAATATAGAGAAATGTTACAGCCATTTGGTAAAGAAATAACAACCTATTTTCATTCATTTGTGTATTGTAAATGAAAGTTCAAACACACAAAAGACAGTTGAAATCAAAACCGTTTTTTTAATACGCTTCAGATCAGATAAGTTTTTTAGCTATCAATTTTTTGTTAAATCCAAACGGCTGTTTTTTAGATTTTTTTCCTCTGATACGGATATCCAATATAGCCAAATATCAGATAATCCTTTTTTTTAATCTAATTTTGGGTCAATCCATATAAAATCTAAATGTTAAATTTCTTTTTTCTAAAATTCAAATTAATCCAACCAAATAAATATGTGTACCTCCACCATTTGGCTCCTTCGATGTTGCTACGTATCAGCATGCTTCGAACAATGAGAACTTGCTTTCGAACCTTTCATACTTTGATCTACATACAATTAAGAAGTTTAGCTAAACTTATGACATAAAATGATCACATTCACCAACAAACAATCAAATAATGAAAAAAGAGTATACAAATGTCAAATTTTTTATAGGGTGTTGGATTGGCATAGTTCTGAAGCCTACTTTTTAATCTGAATTTTTATTTCCCATTTGTTTCTTGATAGTGATTCACATACCTGTAGTTCCAAAAACAACTTCATAATTATTGTGTTAAATAATAGAATTATGGTCTAATCAATAATTATCCTTAAAACAACAAAGTATAGAAGTTATTCTCTCAAATAACCAATGTGGCATGGGCATGTATGTCATTTACATCTTCTCTATCATCCCCATACCGATCATACACATTTTCTATGCACAAAGAAATCCCAATCCTGATATCCATAACCAAAACATGTCAATTATAACGAATTCCAGAATATGGAACAAGGAATAACTTAAACTTACCATCGAAGTTTAAGTCATATGGTAAACATCACCAGCATTTGCACCAGTTGGCAGTTCATTTGTGTCATGTTGTCATTTGCATTTTTCTTGTTGATTCTTCTAATTAATATATTGATTTTATTAAATAAAAAAAATCCAATTTAGGTAAAATACACAATAGTAATACCTCTGTACTCATTCCTTTCTCTTCTTTCTCGAGATTACATTCCATCTTCTACTTATTGTTGCTTGGCCTCGATTCATTGTACCAATTTCATGGCCCTTTTTCAAAGACAATCACATTCCAAAGTCAAGATTCAAAGAAACAAAGTACAATCCAAATCACATTCAAGTCCGGAATAAAGAGGGATTATGGTTTTTAACCAACAAAAAGCACAAACTTTTTAGTATGATCAGAGAAGAAAAAACATAGAAGTGTGTGTGTGTGTGTGTGTGTGTGAGAGAGAGAGAGAGAGAGAGAGAGAGAGAGAGAAATAGATATCTTCATTGCTATACATGTAACCAAAAAAACCCAAGACATAAATTAGTAAAAAGCTTTTTTCTTTCAGGACCTGTAATCACACACAGTTAGAGAAAGGTATAAGGTTTACTCTAGATCGAGAGAGAGAGAGAGAGAGAGAGAGAGAGAGAGAGAGATGTAAAATGGTAAACGGAAGGCAATACATAATGTTGGTGAGGGGAGTGTGATAATCTTCACCAATATGTTCTTGTTCCAACATAAATCTGATGTAAAATCAAGGTTGTATAACTCGTTACTCGGTACCTGTTTGGCTGACTACCGAGTAGCGAGTACTCAGGAGTACTCGGATTCAGTAATTCATGTAGAAATATTTTTAGGGAACTTATATACATCAAAATCATAAGTTAAAATCTTAAGTTTATTGAAATATATAACAAAATTAGATACATGTGAATACACAAAAACTGAAAAACACATAATGGTCACACTTCGTGAATAATTACTAAAAATTTAAGATATATATGAAGTAATAATCACATGTGTGTGTTAAATAATATATCATTAAGTATATTATGCATATTAATCACCGAGTTGACCGGGTTTTACAACATTGCTCAGTTTAGTAAGGGGCCGATCGGGGAGTGCTTAGGATTCTATAATTCGCCTCGGTAAGGGGACGAGTAGCGAGTACTCGGAGGAGTAATCAGCCAACTCGATGAGTTTTGCAACATTGTGTAAAATTGAGAAATGAAACAAATGTATTCTATATTAAATGTATCTTTATCTTAATCGATGCTTACGTGAGGCGTCATATCTGCAATATCGTTTGAATGACCCAACCAAAATAAGATCGAGACTGACAATTCGATCAGATAAAGAGGATTAGGGTTTGAGATTGAGATTGAGAGAAACAATGTGTTGGACGTGGTGAGAGAAGTAATGATATTAGAACCCACAAATGGGGATGGACGTACTACTACAACTATTATACCTTTCCTGCCTCGATCATTCATATCCTTTGCCATCTAACAAATGCAAATTGATGAAGACATAATGGTGAATGGCCTTGTCCCCCTTTTTCTCTAGTCGATACTGTGACATCCCCAAAATCTCGGCCAGAAAAGACCGATTTTCATTTATGCTTTTAAATAATTTCAGAGTAAATCCTTTTGATTTGAAAGAGTTGCGGAATTTGTTCCCAAAAACAAAACATGATAAAACAATGTTTACCAAAGCATTTCATAAAGGAAATGTATTTTCATTATATAATCAAAACTCGGGGTGTCATGTTCCGATACAGATCAATAAGCATAAACGATAACATTACAAGTCATTAAACAAATATATACATATACAGACTTGTAAACAAAACAACTTGATGGTTCATCCATCTTATGCCCTCGCGCCACTTCCTGTAATACAAATAAAACTGAGTGGGTCGGGCTTGGGAGCCTGGTGAGCATATAGGGTTTTCAACCCACAATAAATAATTATATTTAATTCCACCAACCAACAATAACCCAATTACCCATTCCCGTTATTCTCACTTTATGTCCCTAAAATAACTAACACAAGGGACCTAGTCTAAGAATATTTCATCGGGGCGACAACACATGCTTCAGGGGTTCCTCAGCAATATAAGTCAAATAAGGCAACCATGAGGGGGATGGAGTACAGCGAATGAACACCCAAGTTCATTAAATCCTACATGTGGCGAACCTGCTAATGTTTCCACAAGACTGTCTAGAAAAGTCCGTGGTCGTCATCTAAACTCCGCTAGATGACTAAATCAAACAACAACGAGGCCTCTCATCTGTTTATTACACACCAACTATCTACCCATGTTCTACCCAACATATTAGTAGATACAAATATACATTTTTATACACAGTTTAAAAACCTGTATAGCATGCTTTAATCAATACGTATTCCACATAACAGATGAGGCACACACACACATAACACGTATTTCATAGAGAATAAATCATATCTATGAAATAGAAGAAAGTGAATACACCTTCACACACATAACCACAAAATTATACACATAATACGTATTCCGTATAAAATACTTCATAATTATGCGTTAGAAGAAAGTAACTACACACTCACACATATAAACAACAATATACTTAATACACTCAAACCATACTTGTATTATTATCGTGTTTATGAAAGGTAGTATACACTCACTTGATTAGAAGATGATCGGACAGCACTACGACTTGCAGAAGTAGTATTCTTCAGCAGATCTGGAAGATCTCTACAAAAATCGAACTTCTCGCGGACAGAGCTTCGGCTCGGGAATCGCACTTCTCGGGATCTTCAGGATCTCGGGACTTGCTTTGGGGCTCGAGAATAATACCGGTGCTTTGGGGTACTTCTGGCACGCAAATCGAGGTAAAACGGGAGAGAGAAGAGAGAGAAAGATAGCAAAGGAGTCGGCTGCCTTCGGATCCTATTTATAGAGGCTGGAACCTCGGAGTACGCGGGGAGTACGCCTCGGATCGTCATGGCTTACGTATCCGAAATACTTGAGTGCGAATGTCGACATACCTCGGTGTACGCGGGGCGTAGGCTAGTACGCGGGGCGTACTTCGGATGAGTCCGATCACTCGTCTTCGGATAATACCGGGATTTAATAATTAAATTTAATTATTAATTATTTAATAAACTTTGAAAATTCATATCTTCTTCATACGAACTCCGTTTTCGACGTTCTTTATATCCACACGAAGGTGAGACTACGCTCTACAACTTTCGTTTAGACTCCGTCTTTTAATTTTGACTTTATTTTTATTAATTATTTTTATTAGGCCGGGACAGAAAAACTTCGTTATAAATTCATAACTTCTTCGTTTGACGTCCGTTCTCGCCTAACTTTTCATCGCTTCGATACCAACAACGAGATCTTCGATTCTCGTTTAGATCGATTCGACTAAAAACCACTCGATCTCAAATCGAGTAATTCGGGCTGCATACCGCTAAGTCGAAACTTCAGAAAATCATAACTTCCTCATACGAAGTCAGATTCCGGCGCTCTTTTTATTCTTAATTAATCAAATCACATAATTAAGCAATTAAGCACAAAACACATAATACTCAAATAATATACTTATATTATTTCAAAACGGGTTACCAAGGTTAACCTAGACTATTACATCAATGAAAATGCCTAGCCTGGAAACGCAGGCGTTACAATTCTCTCCCCCTTAGGATGATTCCGTCCCCGGAATCACACATCAACAAATAAATGCGGATAGCGACTCAACATGTCACTCTCCATTTCCCAGGTGAGATTTGGCCCATTCGAATGTTTCCAACGAACAAGCACTAATTCGACCATCTTGCGTCGAAGCTTCTTAGTCTTTCGGTCAACAATTGCCTCAGGTTCTTTAATTAACCTCTTGTTTTCATTAATTCTCAATTCAGAAATTGGAATTATATCGGGAACTTCTCCCGTAAACTTCCTCAAATAACACACATGAAAAGTGTTGTGAATTCCAATCAGTTCCTCTGGTAGTTCAAGCTTGTAAGCTTGGTTCCCAATCCTCTGAAGAACTTTAAACGGTCCAATAAACCTTGGAATCAACTTTCCCCTTTTACCAAATCTTATAAGTCCCTTCCACGGCGAGACTTTAAGCAAAACCGAATCTCCAACTTCGAAGATCATTGGCCTTCGCTTCTTGTCAGCATAGCTCTTTTGACGATCTTGAGCTGCTAACATTCTTTCTCTAATTATTTTCAAATTTTCAGCAGTTTGATGGACCATCTTGGGACCCATAAACTGCTTTTCTCCAGCCTCAAGCCAACAAGATGGCGTACGACACTTCTGTCCGTACAAAGCTTGATAAGGTGCCATCTTTATGCTCGAGTGGAAACTATTATTGTAGGAAAATTCTACCAAAGGTAAATGTTCATCCCAGTTACCTAGGAATTCCAGGGTACATGCTCTCAGCATATCTTCAAGTGTTTGTATTGTTCTTTCACTCTGACCATCAGTCTGCGGATGGTAAGCTGTACTTAAACATAACTTGGTACCCATTTCCTCTTGTAGACTTTTCCAAAACCTCGAGGTGAAATGGCTATCACGATCCGATACAATCGTTAACGAAACACCGTGAAGCCTCACAATTTCCTTTACATAAGAATTTGCAAGCTTATCCATAGACCATTTCTCCTTGGCTGCTATGAAATGCACACTCTTAGTGAATCGATCAACGACCACCCAAATCATGTCGTGACCATTCTTTGTTCTGGGCAGTTTAGTGACAAAATCCATAGCAATGTCTTCCCACTTACCCATAGGCACATGCAATGGTTCTAAACTCCCATATGGTTTCTGATGTTGTGTCTTGACTCTCGTACAAGTCACACACTCAGCCACATACTTTGCAATATCAAGCTTCATCGTCGGCCACCAGTAGTAGGGTTTCAGGTCCCTATACATTTTAGTGCTACCGAGATGAATCGAGTACATGATTTTGTGAGCTTCTTCCATCAGAAGATCTCTGACTCCTCCTGTCTTGGGTATCCAAATCCGATCTTGGAACACCTTCAGTCCATGACTGTTTACACCGAACACCAACGTTTTGCCCAAACGTTCCTCCTTTCGGTCATTCTTCTCAGAAGTTTCGCTTTGAGCTTTCTTTATACTTTCCAAAATAGTCGAGACAACTTCAATTCTCAACGCTCTTGGCCTTTTCCTTTCAAGATTGACTTTCCGACTGAGAGCATTAGCAACAATATTAGCCTTACCGGGATGGTAAAGTATCTCACAGTCGTAGTCCTTGAGTAACTCTAGCCAGCGTCGTTGCCTCATATTCAATTCTTTCTGATTAAAGAGATATTGGAGACTCTAATGATCAGTAAAAAGTTTGCACTTCGTGCCATAGAGGTAATGCCTCCATATTTTCAGAACGAAAACTATCGCTGCTAACTCCAAATCATGAGTCGGGTAATTCTTTTCATGCTCCTTTAGCTGTCGAGACGCATATGCTATCACCTTTTCTCTTTGGGTCAAAACACAACCCAATCCAACCCCAGACGCATCGCTATAAACAACGAAGTCTTCAACTCCATCGGGTAAAGAAAGTATCGATGCCTCGCATAGCTTCTTCTTTAACTTCTCGAATGCTTCTTTATGCTTATCATTCCAAGCATAAGTAGCTCCTTTGTGGGTCAAAGTTGTTAATGGACTAGCGATCGAAGAAAAGCCTTGGATAAACCTTCGGTAATATCCGGCTAATCCTAAAAAACTTCGGATCTCCGTGGGACTTTTCGGTTGTTCCCACTTCATCACAGCTTCGATCTTCACTGGATCAACCATTATCCCTTCTTGGTTGACCACGTGACCCAAGAATTGGACTTCACGAATCCAAAAATCACATTTGGAGAACTTTACATACAGCTTCTCCTGCTTCAAAACTTCTAACACTTCTCGCAAGTGTCTGCCATGCTCCTCCTGGCTTTTCGATTAAATCAAAATGTCGTCTATGAACACTATCATGGATTTATCAAGGAAAGGATTACAAACCCTATTCATTAAATCCATGAATGCTGCCGGAGCATTGGTTAGTCCAAACGACATAACCAAGAACTCGTAGTGTCCATATCTAGTTCTGAATGCAGTCTTCTCAATATCTTGCTCTTTTACTTTTAGCCGATGATATCCTGACCTTAGATCGATCTTCGAGAAATAGCTCGAACCTTGCAATTGATCAAACAAGTCATCAATCCTTGGCAACGGATATCTATTCTTTATTGTTGCCTTGTTCAGCTCTCTGTAATCAATGCACATTCTCATACTTCCATCTTTCTTCTTTACAAATAACACCGGAGCTCCCCAGGGTGATGAACTAGGTCTAATGAAACCTTTGTCCAATAACTCCTGAAGTTGCATCATTAGCTCCTTCATCTCCGTCGGTGCTAATCGATAAGGTGCTTTTGCTATTGGCGTGGTTCCTGGTAACAAGTCAATTCTGAACTCCACTTGTCTATCAGGTGGTAATCCAGGAAGATCTTCGAGAAATACTTCCGGATAATCACACACCACTAGAATACTCTGCATCACCTTCTTTTCCTTCTTAGCATCAATCACGAATGCTAAATATGATGTACATGCCTTGGTTAAACACTTTTTGTCTTTCATTAGAGAATTGATTCCAGAATTTGCTCGCCGTTTGTCCCCGTACACCATAAATGAATCTTTCCCAGGCGGGTTTACTTTAACTATCTTCTTCTTGCATAAAATTTCGGCATCATTGGCGCTAAGCCAATCCATTCCCAACACGATGTCAAAACCATTAAGTTCGATAGGCAATAATTCCTCGTGAAACTTATTCCCATTAAGGTCGATTAAGATGCTTTTCATACGTTGGCTAACAGGTACAAACTTGCCACTAGCTACTTCGACTAATAAAGCATCATCTAGTCTATCAATAGGCAAAGCTAGCTTTCTACCAAACTCATGCGAAATAAAGGAGTAGTTGGCTCCAGAATCAAACAAAATTTGAGCAGGTAATTCGTTTACGAGAAAGGTACCTGAAGCGACATCAGCTTCATCTTTCGCAGCCTCAAGTGTCATCTGGAAGGCTCTCGCCTTCGGCTTTGGTGGAATGTTGGGTCTAGCTGCCTCCTTCTTCTTCGGACAGTCTTTCAAAATGTGCCCCTCTTCATTACAACCAAAACACATCCTTTTGTTGTTCGGACACTCATTGGAAAAATGTCCAACCTTTCCACACTTGTAGCAGGTTACATCCTCGCTACATTTCCCAAAGTGCTTCTTCTTACACTTATCACACAACTTCGCTTCGCCTCCTTTTCCTCCACCAAAATTTTTCGAATCAGATTTCGAAAATTTGCTTTTCTTACCGGAACTAGATGTTCCCTCAAACTTTCTCTTCTCACCAACCTCAACCTTGTCGGTGGTTCTCCCCTTAATCATCTTCTCAACAGACTTGGCAGCCCAGATAGCTGCCTCTAGAGTATGTACCTGACGTACTGGCACCTCGTACTCCCATGGGAGTCCCTTCGCATACCGGTCCACCTTTGTCAACTCGTCTAGGACGATACGCAAGGCAAACTCCATCTTATCGGTGAAGTTATTGGTGTATTCATCAACTGACATGCTGCCTTTCGTTAATGTCAGAAACTTGTTCTCTAGTTCCAACAGATTTTGAGCCGAGCAGAACTTGCACTTAAACTGCACCAAGAACTCTGCCCATGACAATTGAAGTGGCTCATTAGGGCTTAAGGTCTTCCCTAGAGTGTTCCACCAACGAACGACTCCACCTTGGAACTGACGCACTGCATAGATAGTCTGCAACTTGCCTCTGCAACCACAAGTCATGAAAGCTAACTCCATTTCGGAGACCCAATCCATAACTCCAATCGGATCCTCCTTTCCATTGAAGGTCGATGGTTTGCAAGTTAGAAAGTCCTTGTACTTGCATCCCATTCCATTATTCCTTCCATCATGGTTGTTTTGCCTAACTATCGGTGGGTTGGCTTGACCAACAGACCAACTGAAGTTTCCACCTTCCGAGTGCCCTTCATTTAATTCGGGTTCTTCCACACGAACTGACAGTTCTTCACGATTCTGTTGAAACAACCGCCTAGTCTCCTCCATTTGACGATCCAACATTGTTTGAATCATCATTTGCACACCAGCCATGGTTATTGGCTCAGGTGCTGCTGCTACGATAGGTATTTGCTCAATCACTGGTGGTTGATTCCTGTTTTCATCAGCATTTCCAACTCCACTTCTTGTTCTCACCATTTTTGATCTATACACCGAATAAGGTGAAATTAGATCCTCATTCACGATAGATATTCAAATCATCCTTATCACTCCGAAACGTTTACATGCTAGTTCTAATATCGTAGACGTACGCTTAGAATCCTACACACATAAGGTTTCTAGATCCGGTCGACAACAGACCATAGATCCGAACAAATAATATCATATATGACAACATATAACATTTAGCACATAAAGTATTTTAGGCAACTTTCCTAAAATAAACTAGTGCTCGTGTCTAAAACATAACAGACACATATCTCAAAATTTCACTTAGCATTCTAAGTTTAAGTCTAGAAATCCTACAAATTCCTAGTTCGCTTAAACTAATGCTCTGATACCAACTGTGACATCCCCAAAATCTCGGCCAGAAAAGACCGATTTTCATTTATGCTTTTAAATAATTTCAGAGTAAATCCTTTTGATTTGAAAGAGTTGCGGAATTTGTTCCCAAAAACAAAACATGATAAAACAATGTTTACCAAAGCATTTCACAAAGGAAATGTATTTTCATTATATAATCAAAACTCGGGGTGTCATGTTCCGATACAGATCAATAAACATAAACGATAACATTACAAGTCATTAAACAAATATATACATATACAGACTTGTAAACAAAACAACTTGATGGTTCATCCATCTTATGCCCTCGCGCCACTTCCTGTAATACAAATAAAACTGAGTGGGTCAGGCTTGGGAGCCTGGTGAGCATATAGGGTTTTCAACCCACAATAAATAATTATATTTAATTCCATCAACCAACAATAACCCAATTACCCATTCCCGTTATTCTCACTTTATGTCCCTAAAATAACTAACACAAGGGACCTAGTCTAAGAATATTTCATCGGGGCGACAACACATGCTTCGGGGGTTCCTCAGCAATATAAGTCAAATAAGGCAACCATGAGGGGGATGGAGTACAGCGAATGAACACCCAAGTTCATTAACACCTACAGGTGGCGAACCTACTAATGTTTCCACAAGACTGTCTAGAAAAGTCCGTGGTCGTCATCTAAACTCCGCTAGATGACTAAATCAAACAACAACGAGGCCTCTCATCTGTTTATTACACACCAACTATCTACCCATGTTCTACCCAACATATTAGTAGATACAAATATACATTTTTATACACAGTTTAAAAACCTGTATAGCATGCTTTAATCAATACGTATTCCACATAACAGATGAGGCACACACACACATAACACGTATTTCATAGAGAATAAATCATATCTATGAAATAGAAGAAAGTGAATACACCTTCACACACATAACCACAAAATTATACACATAATACGTATTCCGTATAAAATACTTCATACTTATGCGTTAGAAGAAAGTAACTACACACTCACACATATAAACAACAATATACTTAATACACTCAAACCATACTTGTATTATTATCGTGTTTATGAAAGGTAGTATACACTCACTTGATTAGAAGATGATCGGACAGCACTACGACTTGCAGAAGTAGTATTCTTCAGCAGATCTGGAAGATCTCTACAAAAATCAAACTTCTCGCGGACAGAGCTTCGGCTCGGGAATCGCACTTCTCGGGATCTTCGGGATCTCGAGACTTGCTTCGGGGCTCGAGAATAATACCGGGGCTTCGGGGTACTTCTGGCACGCAAATCGAGGTAAAACGGGAGAGAGAAGAGAGAGAAAGATAGCAAAGGAGTTGGCTGCCTTCGGATCCTATTTATAGAGGCTGGAATCTCGGAGTACGCGGGAGGTACGCCTCGGATCGTCATGGCTTACGTATCCGAAATACTCGAGTGCAAATGTTGACATACCTCGGTGTACACGGGGCGTACTTCGGATGAGTCCGATGACTCGTCTTCGGATAATACCGAGATTTAATAATTAAATTTAATTATTAATTATTTAATAAACTTCGAAAATTCATATCTTCTTCATACGAACTCCGTTTTCGACGTTCTTTATATCCACGCGAAGGTGAGACTACGCTCTACAACTTTTGTTTAGACTCCGTCGGCTAATTTTGACTTTATTTTTATTAATTATTTTTAGTAGGCCGGGACAGAAAAACTTCGTTATAAATTCATAACTTCTTCTTTTGACGTCCGTTCTCGCCTAACTTTTCATTGCTTCGATACCAACAACGAGATCTTCGATTCTTGTTTAGATCGATTCGACTAAAAACCGCTCGATCTCAAATCGAGTAATTCGGGCTGCATACCGCTAAGTCGAAACTTCAGAAAATCATAAATTCCTCATACGAAGTCAGATTTTGGCGCTCTTTTTATTCTTAATTAATCAAATCACATAATTAAGCAATTAAGCACAAAACACATAATACTCAAATAATATACTTCTATTATTTCAAAACGGGTTACAAAGGTTAACCTAGACTATTACATCAACGAAAATGCCTAGCCTGGAAACGCGGGCGTTACAGATACCCTTTTCCAATTGATACTCTAATACATACCCACACGATGCTTAGAAAGTGACACACACACACAAAGAGAGAGAGAGAGAGAGAGAGAGAGAGAGAGAGTGGTGGTGGTGGTGGTGTAGTTGTTCGACTTTTAGATGTAAGGCATTGAAATGGATATGTAGAGTTGGAAGACGATTGTAAGGAAGAAGATGAAGGGGAAAACCAGTGATGTAGCGGTGGGAATGACGAAGGTGGTGGTTAGAAAACTTTGAGATCGTTGAAGTAGTAGGGGTACCTGGCAGCGAAGAAGGTGAAGTCATCTAGGGTTAATGGTGTTTTCATTTTACAAAAGATGAGGGATGGCAGCGTCGTGATGGATTTTAGGGTTTTTTTATAGATAGATGGTGATGGTGAATGGTTGAAGTTACCACCATCGTAACAAAACTGACCTTATAGATTATATCTCCTGTTGACCAATTCAATCGGCTGAACGTGAGGAATATACCAATTCAATTTGACCGATTCATGTTTTAGAAGAGTGGAGATGACCCGCTATAAATTATTGTATATAATTCTTTAAGGGGTTATACGTAACACCCGATGGTTCCAAGGTATTAATTATTTATTTAATGGTCTAATTGTCTAAGTTGTGTGGACTTAGTATATTGGTCCTTATTGTATGTGTGGGCTCGATGAGGCTGTACGTTGGGCATAAGCCTGGTGTACGCGGGGCATAAGTTGATCAAGTGAAACGTGGAGGCATGCACGTACGCTTATCTTACAGGGTGTATGCGCAGCATACGTGGTCATGACCAAAAGCCCTAATTTTTAAGGTGCAAGCCCTATATAATGTCATTATGTCCTAAGTGATGGCCTCTTTATCAGCCTCTTATGTCCAGAAACCCTTAAATTGTGTCCAATCTTCCATTATTAAGTGTGTAAGCTTTTGGAAAGCTTTTGGTGTTTATCTTTGTGCATTTTGAAGGAGTTGAAGGAGCTTGAATTTTCTTAGCCTGAAAAGGAGGTCTTGGATCCAAAAACTCTACCTTATTTGCCAAGCTTTTGAGGTATCAAGTTCTCATCTTGTTGCTAGATGCTTAGATCTTCTTTTGGGTTAGATTGTATGTTTTGAGGATAGATGTTAGTATTAGGATATCCTAAATGCTTTTTCCTTCAGATCTAAGGTCTTCATGGACTTATTTGGCATAAATGTGCCAACTTTATGGAGTTTAAGGGCTTTTTTTGGGTTTGGAAGGTTAGGGTTTAGTTGGGGCATCTGATTTTGGTAATTTTTCAGCCAAGTATGTTATTGGCCTTTGGGCTAAGGCCTATGTGAAGGAATTGGGCCCAATTGTAAATTGGGCCATATTTTGGGCTTTAGTGGATTGTTTATCTTTTGGTCCCATTGGATTGAGGTTATGGTCTTCACTCTTGGACCAAGCTAGGGTAGGGGTAAATTGCTCTTTTTACCCCACATAGAGATTTTTGGTTATAATATAGATCCCAAATGTTAATTAGCTTTTATTTGACAATTGATAGCTCAGGGAGCTGTAAGATCAGCAGTCAGGGATCATTTGTTTCATTCAACTTTTTCAAGGTGAGTTTTCCTCACCAGGGTTTAGTGGATCTAAGGCACCAAGGCCGACCCTTGAAGATTATGGTGATATACTTGCTGTCTGTGTGATACTTGTATGTGCTTGTATATTTATGCTTATTGGGTAGGGCCTATATTGCAAGTGCGGGGGCCCGTATCTCATCGACGGGGTCCGTATTACGAGTGTGGGTGGGGTCCATATCTCATTGGGCAGGGCCCGTTATGTGAGTGTGGGTGGGGCTGTATCTCTTTGGGCGGGGCCTGTTATGTGATATGTTGGTATGCGGTATCTTGGGTAACTCACTAAGCTTTGTGCCTATGTATTTTAGTTTGTGTTTAAGGTACTTTTGGTTCCAAGGGGAAGAGCTTGAGTTAACTGCACCGCACACACCATTAGTATTCCACATTTGATATTTACTCTGATTTTGATAACATTTGATACATTAGTTTTGTTGAGATGTATGGATGATAGTTGAAAAATACTATTTTATCTATTATAAAAACGAAATTTTTGGGACCATAATTTGGATGTTACATTGTACCTTTTAAAATTCAACATTTGAGGCTAAACGTTTATTAAGGTATAAAGATATATCAACAAATATAAATAATCACTATACATACATACACATTTCTATTAATTGGTAATTAAATTTTGTTTTTCTCTGTTTGTGTGTGTGTGTGTCTATATATATATATATATATATATATATATATATATATATATATATATATATATATGTGTGTGTGTGTGTGTGTGTGTGTGTGTGTGTGTGTTTAGTAATAGAAATTGGAAATTCCACAAACTATTAAAACGTACTTCAACTTAATTGAATCGACCTATGGTGCAGATATGATCAAAGAGCTCTCCTCCAGCAGCATACCTACCTGACAGTAGATGTGGAGAGGGTGTAAACGGCGACAGCTGCAATGGTGGGAGAGTGGAAGATAACGACGACAATGGCGGCAGAGTGGAGCAACCATCGGACACTAAAATTTTCTAGAGTTCATCAAATCGAGATTACAAGAGTCGAGAAAAAAAGGAGAGGGAGAGAAGAGGATTGTTAGGTGCAATTTGTGAACCTTTTTTGCGCACCTTTTAGTCTTATTTCATGCATCTATTTAGCACAATTGTTCTTCCTTTTTCTTGCATTTCATCATATTCATGTTAGTCTCTAGAACAACCTTATTTGCACACTTTCATGTCTTTTTCAGGTAAACCGGAGCTTGGAACGCGCTTTGCGAAGTGCCGGGAAGCATTGGTGAAGATTTCGGGATGATCGGGCGAAGAACAAAAAAGTTGGAAAAATCAAGTTTGGAATTGGAGTCAGAGAAGAACACGGGGCGTGTCAGTTTAGTGCAAATCAACACGGGGCGTGTTGCTGAACACGACCCGTGTCAGTTTAGTGTAAATCAACACGGGGCGTGTTGCTGAACACGACCCGTGTCAGTTTAGCCTATTTTAACACGGGTTGTGTTCGACCCAAAAACCAACTTTTGGCAGTTTTTCCTATCTTTCATATTACGGGTTGAGGGTCATTTTTACACACACACACACAACATATCAGAGCACCATTGGAGAGGAGAATTCGAAGGTTTTTGCAAGGGTTTGTCCGTCAATCATTTGGAAACATTAATTCTTGTTTTTGTAAGTTGTAATTACACTTAATTTCATCTTTTAGACTTGTGATCTTGTTCTAGCCATGTGTGGCTAGAACCCTAATTTCTCCAACTCATGTTTTGACATTCTAGTTGTGAATCTAATCATATGACTTGATGTTTGTTCTTAATTTCTATCTAATGAATTTGATTTTGCTTCAATCGAATGTTTGATTCTAATTGTGAGTCTTATTGGCCATTTGAATTAGGGTTAGGACATTCCAGTTATCTCTTTTACAAAATCCGTAATTGTTTTGTGAAATTGAACAAGTAACAAGCATTAAATTGAATTCTGTTGAATGAATTTAGTGTAAATCTTATTCATACACTTTTACACTCCCGAGCTTATGAGGAGTATTGGGTGTTGTTTGGAACATTCACATAAAGCTTCATGCAATCTTTCAATCTAATTCTAAGAGCTTGTTTAGATTAGGTTAGTAACGTTAGGATTAATCAAAGAGCTTGTTTTGGTTAATTATTGTGGTGAATGGAAAGTGTTAGAGCTTGTTAACAATTTCAAGTACCAACTTAGATAGAATGAAACAAAGGTCTTGTCATCTTGGATTCACATTGTTGAATTGTCATACATGAAGTTGGAGTCTTTATAATATCTGAATTTAATTTACTCATTCAGCCAATTACTTGTGATTTTACTTTATTTGTCTAATCATTGCAATCAAACCCCCCCCCCCCCCCCTTTTTCTTTCATCTTTTGTGAGCAAGTACCTTACGCAAAAAGGGTATAGACTGATTGTCCCGTGTCTCTGTGGATCGACCCTACTTGCCTTGTACTACTTTTTAGTGCAATAGAGTAGTGTTACTTAGGAGTATATCGTACCCCTATTATTTTTTGGGTCTGACACCCCTAACAAATTGGCGCCGTTGCCGGGGACACGGTGTTACTAATTGTTTATGCCAAGCATTTTGTGAGCAGGTGCTTTAAAAAAAAAGTCAGGTAGAAGATAAGTTTTTCAAGTGAAGGAAGTGGTGAGAAGGTTAATGTGTTGTAAAGGCCCACCTACTTAGAACAAAGCACATTCAGGGGCCAAGTCGAGCCAACAACTTAAAACAAGGGCAGCTAACCGGGAGGCAACCCGGGGTTATTTGTTTCCTTTCTTTTAAAACTTTTTAGTCTTTGGTAAATTTTAATTTTTTTATGTCCCAAATGGTTTCAACTTATTTTTTATGTCTAGAAAATGAATCTCCGGCTCCAAAAATACTTCACGGATAGCTTGGGGAGGATGAAGAGGAGGTTTACACCATAATTGCGAGGCTCCAAGAACGATTCGGTAAATTCTTTCCATATATTTAATCGTTCATATTTTACTTAAAATTCAATTGGTGTGCATTTGTGACTGTTTTGGACCCATTCCCAACCCAACTACCATCCTCCACCATCCGGCTCTCAATAGGCCGGCTATGCCTCTCTCCAAGCATCGAGGACGATGCTTATTTTAAGCTTGGGGAGGGGCATCCATCCATGCATAAATCTCGTTGCATGTAGTTTTGTACATATTGCATAATGTTTTTTTTATTTTTTATTTTTCTGCATATAAAATTTTTCAAAAACCAAAAAGATTGTCTTTCTATTCTATTTTTATTATTATTTGAATTTTGCATCTAAATTTTTGCATTACATTTATTTAAAAAAAATTGATCCAATCCCAAGCAGCCGAATCTTCTCAAAACAGTTGAGCTGGTAAGTGAATCGTATGCCTTGAAATTTGTAATAGCCCGGATTCCCAGGTATTATTTCTTCTTATAAATTTTGGTGAATTGTGAGGAGACTCGGCGAGTTGGAGCTCAAACTCGCCGAGTATGATCGCGGTTTGGGCGCGAGTTCGCGTCCGGACTCGGCGAGTCCACGCTGTTTAATGAAACCCTAATTTCTAGGGTATGAGACCTATTTAAAGGGGCTTATGGCCGTCATTTGAGGGCCACCAACCCCAGAGAGAACCCTAAAAGAGTCCTTGAGCGTTTTGTGAGAGAGAAGAGGAAGATCCTTGATTATTTGTGGGTGATTTTGCATATAGAAGAGGATCAAGGCAAGAGGAGACCAAAGGAGGTGCTAATCCAGTGATTCCTGAGTCCAGGGACTTCATTGAGGTAACCATTCGTTCCTTTCTCAGCCCTTGGTGTAAATCTTAGAGTTAGGGCTTCTTTGTGAAATGATTCATGGAGGAATTGGCCTCTTCTTGTGTTGATGCTTTGGATCTAGACCCAAAGAGGTCCAGAGACTCTTTTCCCTCAAGCTTTATGAGTGTTAATGGAGGCCATGAGCTTAGAATAGCATTCTAGAGACCATATCACCAAATAAGGCCTTTGGACCTTTGCATGAGCACCAAGATTGTAACTTTACGTGATGAATGTGCTTGGAAGGACTGGATCTATGAGTTACTGGAACGGATCTGACCTCAGGAGTGAATTTGAGTTCATGCATGGCTTAGACTCGCCGAGTCCGAGGAACAGACTCGGCGAGTTGCATGAAGATTGTCCTTAACCACTCAGTGAGTGGTCTTGCTGAGTTAAGGGGTTGACTCAGTGAGTCAGGGAGAGTCAGAGAGGGTTGTCGAGTGGACTGAGTCAAGCTAGAACTCGCCGAGTCATTCTTGAGACTCGGCGAGTTGAGTCGTGGTGGCCCCGCGATTCATGCCAAGTGGAACTCGTCGAGTCAAGGAAGTAGTCGACGTGTCAAGGGAGGATCTTAAGGAGTCAGTGAACACGTATAAACTCGCCGAGTCGCCCTAGTGCACTCGCCGAGTCCGGTCAAAGTTGACCGTTGACCAGAGTTGACGAGTGTTGACTTGATAGGGGTAGTCAACCTTAGTTGTGAAAGTGTTAATTAGAGATATATTATTTTATAGGAGGATTATAGCTCGGAGGATCGAGCGCGAGTGATTTTCGGGATTTGCGAGTTATCGAGATACGCGAGGTGAGTCTTCTCACTATACTTTACCATGAGTAGGTAATCAGAGTTATGTGACAGAGTATTTGTATGCTATATGTATGTTATGTGTTGTACTGCATTATTTCTATGTGATTTATGTTGTGCATGTTTATAGAGTTGGAACCGGAAGGTTCCCAGAGTTAGAACCAGAGGGTTCACAGAGTAGGGTCTACGGACCCACAGAGTTATAGCCTCGAGTGGCTAATATGTGTTATGTGTGGTATTTTGGGGAACTCACTAAGCTTTGTGCTTACAGTGTTGGCGTTATTTGTTTCAGGTACTAGTGATGACCGTGGGAAAGCGCCGACTTGATCAGTACACACACATGAGATTTTTATGATATGTGATCTTGGGATTCTTTGTATGACATTGATTGGAGTTTCAAACACTGATGTTTTTATGAAAATTAAATGAATATGTTTTTATATTATGCGAAAAATTATTTTGAAATTCACGGTGTTACAAAATTGGCTTGCTTTTTTATTGAAAAATCTAAAAGCAAGTTAATCACACACGAACACACCTCCCGAAGCTACTTGTGCAAAACTGAAAGTGAGAAGATTGTCAACGTTGGAGCATAACAGCATGTATGAGTTAATTCTTTGGGACATATGAACGGTCTTATGAGTAGTAATGCTCAATAGAAATTAAAATGCCAAATTCAAAAATTCATAAAAATAATGCAAAATCTCAATGTCCCGCCTTCCAGCGCTCTTAAAATTCCTTTCTACTCAATCCCTTTTATATACCCTGTTTGGGGACATAGCTTTCAACTATACTTATGGGTCTTTGCATGTTAACCTTTAGTCCCTTGAAAAATGTCTTAGAAGTCCTCACGGTAATAAACCGTGAGATGTCCCACAATAGAAAAGTCAAGGACAAAAATATAAATAAATTGGCCAAATAAATAAATAAATTAATAAGAGTGTTATGTGTTAACATAGTTATTTGTATATGTGTTACATAAAATAAAAAAAATTAAAAAAATTAAAAAAAACACTATTATTAAGTTAATCTGTGACCTTTGGGATTCGAACAAGTAAACTCCGAGGGGTGTTTTACACCTAATCGCGTAAAGCTGAATAGTTTGGGACTGATTGAGTTGAAAATTCATTACATGGGTTCCATAGAAAGCCATGAACTTAATAATAGCAAATAAAGCTAATCTGTGGCCTTTGAGGTTCGGGCAAGTAAACCCGAGGGATCTCTTTAAATCTAGCACACTAAGGTCATTTGATTTGGATGTGTTGGTTGGAAGCCCGTTACATGGATTTCAAAGAAAGCCATGAGCTTTATTTGTAAAAAAATATATAATTAAGAAGTTTGTATATAATTGTGTTTATAGTTTAATAGAATATTGTGTTTAGGAAAAATAGTTGGCTGCCGAAAGATTCCCTTAGACTTGGATTTGAATTTATGACATTGGACTGAATGTTAATTACTTTGACTGGTGTAAGTGGTTTGAAGTTTATAACCAATCTGGATAAATATTAGGGAACTTTTAGAAAAAGATTTTTCAGAAAAAGATTGTTGTTGACCAACAAATAGCTGGAATCGGACATTGTTATATTTTATGAAACAAAGATGGTTGAGCATGTTTTGTCACATATAATTTCACGAGAGTAAGACCATAATTTGTTCCATGAATTGACTTGATGCTATTGAAACGGAACAAGTGTTGTGATCTTTGATTCTGCTGAGTTACGTTACGGAGTGGCCAAAGTCTTATTTCTATTGTCATATAATATTTTGAGACCAATGCCAAGTTGACTCAAGGCACTACAGATACATTCTCAACTATGCTACAAAAACGAGGTTAAATGGGTTGAATCCTTTTCATGATTGTTTTGATTTTTGCATTAAGTTTCATAAGATTCTTGATTTTGATTTTTGTTTCTTTTCTTTTCTTTTATTTTCTCCGGTCTAGATTTTTCTTTTTCTTTCTTGAGGAAAAGAAAGGTCTAAGCTTGGGGAGATTTGTTAGGTGCAATTTGTGAACCTTTTTGCGTACCTTTTAGTCCCATTGCATGTATCTATTTAGCACAATTGTTCTTCCTTTTTCTTGCATTTCATCATATTCATGTTAGTCTCTAGAACAACCTTATTTGCACACTTTCATATCTTTTTCAGGTAAATCGGAGCTTGGAACGCGCTTTGCGAAGTGCCGGGAAGCATTGGTGAAGATTTCGGAATGATCAGGCGAAGAACGAAAAAGTTGGAAAAATCAAGTTTGGAATTGGAGTCAGAGAGGAACACGGGACGTGTCACTTTAGTGCAAATCAACACGGGGCGTGTTGCTGAACACGACTCGTGTCAGTTTAGTGTAAATCAACACGGGGCGTGTTGCTGAACACGACCCGTGTCAGTTTAGCCTATTTTAACACGGGTCGTGTTCGACCCAAAAACCAACTTTTGGCAGTTTTTCCTATCTTTCATATTACAGGTTGAGGGTCATTTTTACACACACACAACATATCAGAGCACCATTGGAGAGGAGAATTCGAAGGTTTTTGCAAGGGTTTGTCCGTCAATCATTTGGAAACATTAATTCTTGTTTTTGTAAGTTGTAATTACACTTAATTTCATCTTTTAGACTTGTGATCTTGTTCTAGCCATGTGTGGCTAGAACCCTAATTTCTCCAACTCATGTTTTGACATTCTAGTTGTGAATCTAATCATATGACTTGATGTTTGTTCTTAATTTCTATCTAATGAATTTGATTTTGCTTCAATCGAATGTTTGATTCTAATTGTGATTCTTATTGGCCATTTAAATTAAGGTTAGGTCATTCCAGTTATCTCTTTTACAAAATCCGTAATTGTTTTGTGAAATTGAACAAGTAACAAGCATTAAATTAAGTTATGTTGAATGAATTTAGTGTAAATCTTATTCATACACTTTTACACTCCCGAGCTTATGAGGAGTATTGGGTGTTGTTGGGAACATTCACATAAAGCTTCATGCAATCTTTCAATCTAATTCTAAGAGCTTGTTTAGATTAGGTTAGTAAGGTTAGGATTCATCAAAGATCTTGTTTTGGTTAATTATTGTGGTGAATGGAAAGTGTTAGAGCTTGTTAACAATTTCAAGTACCAACTTAGATAGAATGAAACGAAGGTCTTGTCATCTTGGATTCACATTGTTGAATTGTCATACATGAAGTTGGAGTCTTTATAATATCTGAATTTAATTTACTCATTCAGCCAATTACTTGTGATTTTACTTTATTTGTCTAATCATTGCAATCAAACCGCCCTTTTTCTTTCATCTTTTGTGAGCAAGTACCTTACGCAAAAAGGGTATAGACTGATTGTCCCGTGTCTCTGTGGATCGACCCTACTTGCCTTGTACTAATTTTTAGTGAAATAGAGTAGTGTTACTTAGGAGTATATCGTACCCCTACTATTTGTTGGGTCTGACACCTCTAACAAGGATATGTATGATTCCGATGGGCGTTGTAGCGTTTAATCATCGTGATTTTGGTATCGGTGCTCCCAATCGATGTAGGGTTCGTCTTCAAGTCTTAGGTGTTTGTTTTTTTTTTTTTGTAAAAAAAACTCTTCTAACCACTTATTGTTGCCTGGCACAGCACATGTGCAACACTTTCTGTAACATCCCAAAAATCAGGTATACCTTATGAACCTTCATCTTTGAGCAGTTAGCACATTTGGCCCTTGTTAAGGAAATGCATGTTTGGCGAGTACGCGGGGCGTACTGGGGTGTACGCTCAGCGTACTCGTCCGTGTCTTGAGCGGGAGGGTCGCCAGGTACGCGGGGTGTACCAATGTGTACGCGGGGTGTACCCGGCCTAAAAGAGAAACCCTAATATGTTGAGCCTCCCTATTTAAGCAACCTTAAGGCCCTTTTGTTGGCCACCTTTTCCAGAGATTTACCATTTCAAAACCCTAAATCTTGTTCATATAGCAAGGGAGTGTCTAGGAGGGCTTTGTATTGTGTTCTTGGCCATTTGAAGCAAAGTGATAGCCTTGGAAGAGGAAGGATTGGAGCTCAAGCTTTTGGATCCGAGTTTAGGAGTGATAGAAGTTTCATTTTGAGGTAAAAAGCTTCAAGCTTTGCATCTTTTTTGTTCATGCTTTGTAGAGAGAAGTTTTAGGGTTTTTGGTCCCCAAGTTCATAGCTTTTTGAGTAGTTGAGCTCATAGAAGCCGAGATCTGTCCCATACTAGCTCATTTAGTGTTGTTATGTGATAAAAATCCAGTCTTGGTAGTTAAAGGTTGTTCATGCATGAGATATGGACCTTTTAAGGTTGGAAATGGAGTGTTTTGGGTGTTGGTGACTTCCATAGCCATGCAAAGGCTTAAAGTCACCAAATTTATGGATTAAGTCGTATTAGAGAAGTCAGATCTGGATTTTAGATGCAAGTCTTAACCGATTAAGACCTGAATGAAAAAGAGGAGAAAGCTGGGAGTTGCGCTGGGCGTAATCCCAGTACGCGCAGCGTAAGGGGCCGCATACCCCGATTCTGTGAAGCCTCTGGGTACGCTCAGCGTACAGATCTGGTTCGCGCCGTGTACCTCAGAAGGTTGACTTTTGTTGACTTTTAGGGTTTGGTCAACTTTTGGATATTTGAGCCATGATAGGGGTAAAATGGTCTTTTACCCTTCTGAGAATTATAGGAAAGGAAAGAGTCTAGCCTTGGGGAAATATATTAATGAGAAGTGTTTGTTATGATTAGGCGGAGGCTAGATCTTATCTCAAAGAGTCCGAGATTTCCGAGATTTACCCGAGGTGAGTCTGCTCACTATACTGTACCCGGAAAGGTACCTATGTGTGACCGGAAGGTCTTGTATGTTATGAGATGCATGTACTGTATGCTATGCGTTGCATGTTCTGTTTGCATTATGTATTTGATATGTATGTTATGTATGATATGGGCCGGAAGGCATTATGACATGGACCAGAAGGTCTACCGGGACTGGGACGGAAGTCTCCTGAGACACATGGACCGGAAGGTCATGTAGAGTATGGCCTTGAAAGGCGTATATGTGTAAGTGGTATATGGGGAACTTACTAAGCTTCTTGCTTACAGTGTTATGTGTAATGTGTTTCAGGTACTAGTGAGGACCGTGGGAAGGTGCCAGCGTGACTCATACACACAAACGGATTTGGATATGTTTTGATCTTGGGATTGGATATGTTTTGTGTAATGACAATGTTACATTGGATTTTATGGTTTTGTCTTGAATGATATTACGTTCTAAAAATTAAAATTTTCTTTGAAAATTTACGTCGTTACAAGTTGGTATCAGAGCCTTGGTTTGAGGGACTCGGATGCACCTTCGGGCGTATCTAAACTCAAACAGAGGATTTGAGAAAATTTTCAAACGATAAAACTATTTTTTTCTAAAAAGCAAGAGATTTTGAGACAACCAGAGCGGAGCATTGTGTACGGTCAGCTAGCGCCCGAACGGTGAATCCCCAAAATGCCCTTACGTTATGTGTTATGAGATATGATATGTTATGTTATCCATGCTAGAGCTGGCTAGGTATTCATATTAGGACTAGAGTGGACTGATTTTGTGATGCCTTAGCCTAGGAAGGACTATGCTGCTATGTGATGCTTGAGAGCGAGTAGGTAGCAGTGAGGGGCTGATAAGAGTTCTACCGAAGGGTAGCCTATGCCAGTGAGATATAGAGTACTTGTGATCTGGAATCCAAGGAGGAGGACTTAGGGTGAATACTGATGCAGTATAGACGGTAGTATAAGGGCCCGTACTACCGAAGACACCGGAGTAGTGCGCATTCTAAGTAAGAATCCTTTGGGTACTAAGGAACAAGTAAGGTTGAGTTATCGAGTGCGAGCATGCTCGAACGAGTCTTTGATATTATTATGTTATATTTGAGAGACATCATGGTTGGGACACGCCAATGACCTGAGGCGAGCGGTGTGAATGACAAGGAGCTTCGTCAAATGATCCACGATGAGGTGGCGGTGGCGATCAGGGCCGAGATTCCAGAGATGTTTGGGTCTATCAAGACCACACTGATTGAGACCTTCGATGAGCGGTATGCCGCGGTGACTGAGGTTGCAGCCAATGCAGCTACCGCAGTTGTGGCTGCTGCTAGGCCTCAGGGAGGTGACTCGTTGTTGTTTCGGGAGTTCAGCAACACGAAGCCACCTGAGTTTAATGGGACGCAGGATCTGATCGCTGCGATGATTTGGATTGTTGATATTGAGGGATGCTTCTATACGTGTTCATGCCCGGAGCATCTGAGGGTTCAGTTCGCATTGAATCAGCTTCGCTTGGGAGCGAAGGACTGGTGGAAGTTCGTGACGGCAAGCTTTATAGTTGCAGAGATCTCAGAGGTGACCTGGGAGAGGTTCACCACCATGTTCAGAGATGAGTATGTTCCCCCGATGGAGAGGGAACGGTTGGTTCAGGAGTTGTTGACCCTCAAGCAGGGTACTGATTCGATCACTGTGATTACGAGGAAGTTTCATGAGAGGGTGATGTTCTGCCCTGAGCAGGTTTCTACTGAGCAGGCACGTATGAGCCGGTATTTGGGCGTTCTGAGGAGAGACATTCGGGAGTTCGTGTCGAACTCAATGCACCGGACATTTGCTGAGCTCCAGGAAAATGCCCAGAAGAGGGAGATTGAGTTGGAGACTCATGCCAGGGAGGAGGCCGAGTCTCAGAGGATGGATCGGCGGCCGGCTTAGTCTCAGCCGGCAGCCAAGCGGACCAAGTCCGCTGATTCAAGGACTGGAGGCCAGAAGGGCCGCACTTGCGGGAAGTGCGGCAAGGGACATGGGGGTGGGGGGGGGGGGGTCCGTCGATCGGGTGCTTGCTACAAATGTGGCAAGGAGGGGCATATCGCCAAGGATTGCCCAATGGATTTATGGTTTGCTTTCATTGCAACCAGTCTGGCCATCGGAAGGCCGAGTGTCCGCAGTTGCATCAGGGGTTAGCTCAGGGATCTGCGCCTGCTGCTAGGGTTACCGAGGTTCGGCTAGTGAAGGCCGAGGCTCCGAAGGCTCATGGGAGAGCTTTCCAGTTGACTGCAGAGGAGGTTCGCGCATCGCCCGATGTTGTGGCTAGTATGTATTATGTATTTATCTTTTTTTTTGAGTTGAGATATTGTGCTTATATGATGATATGCGTAGGTACTTTTTTGTGAGTTATGTACCTGCTTTGGTGTTATTTGACTCGGGTGCGAATCGGTCATGTGTTTCCTTGGCATTTAGTCAGCACATTAGTATCCGTTGAGAGGCGTTGAGTCGACCTCTGCAAGTTTCTATAGCTGACGAGCGAGCGGTGTATGCTACGGATGTGATTCAAGGATGTATCCTTGAGATCTTCGGTGTGGAGTTCCCGATAGATCTGGTCCCGATTGCGATGGGGGACGTGTGTGTTATAGTGGGCATGGATTGGTTGAGCCGATTTGGAGCTGTCATAGACTGCGAGCGTCAGTTGGTGACGATACGAGACCCTAGTGGGGGAGTACTTACGGTGTACGACGAGGGAACCCGATGTGGGTTAGCGTTTTGTTTGGCTGTCAGGGCGAGGCAGAGTTTGCAGCAGGGCTGCAGCAGATTCGTAGCCTATGTGATGGACACGCGAGTGGCCGCTGTGAGGCCAAGTTCGATTGATGAGGTTCTGATAGTGTGCGAGTTCCCAGATGTTTTTCCCAAAGAATTTCCGGGTGTGCCTCCTGAGAGGCAAGTGGAGTTCCGTATCGATTTGGTTCCGGGAGCAGCACCTATCGCCAAGGCGCCTTATCGCCTCGCGCCGCCAGAGAAGCAGGAGTTATCCTCACAGCTTTAGGAGCTGATGGGGAATGCCTTGGGGAGCGTCGATCCCTTTTGTCAAGAAAAAGGATGGTTCACACCGGATGTGCATTGACTACCGGGAGTTGAGCAAGTTAACAGTCAAGAACCATTATCCGTTACCGAGGATCGATGATCTGTTCGATCAGTTGCAGGGGGCGTCTTGGTTCTACAAGATAGACTTGAGGTCTGGTTATCATCAGATGACGGTTCGGGATGAAGATATCCAGAAGACGGCGTTCAGAACTCGTTATGGGCATTACGAGTTCGTGGTGATGCCTTTTGGGCTCACCAATGCGCCAGCAGCATTCATGGATCTCATGAATAGGGTGTGCAGGCCGATGATGGATCAGTCGGTGATCGTGTTCATTGATGATATTTTGGTGTATTCGAGATCTAGAGAGCAGCATGAGGAGCATTTCAGGGAGATCCTTGGGGTTCTGAGATCGGAGAGGCTTTATGCCAAATTCTCCAAGTGCGAGTTCTAGTTACGAGAGGTCCAGTTCTTGGGGCATCTCGTCAATCAGAGTGGGATTTTGGTCAATCCGGCCAAGATTGAGGCGGTCATGAGGTGGGAGGTGCCGAGATCGCCCACCGAGATCAGGAGCTATCTAGGATTGGCCGGGTATTATCGTAGATTTATCAGGGATTTCTCCAAGATTGTCGTGCCACTCACCAAGTTGACCCAGAAGGATGTCGCTTTTTCCTGGGGTCCGGTGCAGCAGACCTCATTTGAGACACTTCGCCAGAAATTATGTGAAGCTCCGGTGCTCGCACTCCCGGAAGGGATGGACGATTTTGTGGTGAACTGTGCTACATCGATATCCGGGTTGGGAGCAGTTCTTATGCAGAGGGGGCATATGATAGCATATGCATCGAGGCAGCTGAAGCATCATGAGACGAGGTATCCCACCCACGACTTGGAGCTGGGGGTTGTGGTGTTCGCCCTTAAGATCTAGCGTCACTATCTGTATGGGGTTCGGTGTACCATATACATGGACCACAAGAGTTTGAAGTACTTGATGGATCAGCCCAACCTGAATATGTGCTAGAGGAGATGGTTGGATGTGGTAAAGGATTATGATTGTGAGATCCTGTACCACTCGGGCGAGGCTAATGTTGTAGTCGATGCCTTGAGCCGTAGGGCGGAGAGCGCCCCGATACGAGACGTTTGCATGAGATTGACAGTGATGACTCCGGTGTTGGACACCATTCGAGGGGCCCAGGCGGAGGCCGTGAAACCGGAGAACCGCAAAAGGGAGCGGGTGATCGGGCAGGTATCGGAGTTCGTTACCGATAGTCGAGGACTTATGACCTTTCAGGTTTGGATTTGGGTATTGTTTGTGGGCAGAACGCGTACCATTTTGATGGAGGAGGCACATAGATCGAGGTTCTCGATCCATCCCGGGGCCACTAAGATGTTTCTGGACCTGAAAAGGTAATATTGGTGGCCCTGTATGAAGAGAGATGACGCATGGTTCGTGGAGAGGTGCTTGAACTGTCTCAAGGTTAAGGCCGAACACCAGCGTCCACATGGTAAGTTGCAGCCATTGGAGATTCCCGAGTGGAAGTGGGAACAGATTACCATGGATTTTATCACCAAATTGCCAAGGACTGCAAGAGGTGTCGATGCGATTTGGGTGATTATGGACAGGTTGATGAAGAGTGCTCACTTTCTTGCTATCAGTGAGAGTTCTTCTACTGAGAGGCTGGCAGAGTTGTACGTGAGGGAGGTGGTATCGCGGCATGGAGTACCGATCTCGATTGTTTCAGACCGAGATGTGCGTTTTACTTCCAGATTTTGGAAGAAGTTTCACGAGGAGTTGGGTACGAGGCTGAATTTTAGTATCGAATACCACCCACAGACGGACGGACAGAGTGAGCGGACGATTCAGACGCCGGAGGACATGCTTTGGGCATGTGTATTGGACTTCGGAGGGAGTTGGGACACCTATTTGCCTTTGGCTGAGTTTTCCTATAACAACAGCCATCACTCGAGCATTGGTATACCACCCTTTGAGCTGTTGTATGGGAGGAGGTGTCGGACTCCCATTTGCTGGGGTGAGGTAGGGCAATGTGTGATGAGGAGTACGAAGATAGTGCTTCAGATGACAGAGCAGATACAGCGGGTTAGGCAAAGGTTGTTGGCCGCTCAGAGTCGCCAGAAGAGCTATGCAGATAGGCGACGATCCGAGCTCAAGTTCTAGGTCGGGGATTTTGTACTCCTGAAAGTGTCTCCTTGGAAAGGAGTGATTCGATTCAGGAAGAGGGGCAAGCTGGGGCCCCGGTATATTGGTTCGTTTAAGGTGATCCTGAGGGTGAGCAGAGTAGCATACCGTTTGGAGCTACCTGCGGAGTTGGACCAGATTCATTATACCTTCCATGTGTCGCAGCTGAGGAAGTGTATAGCCGATGATTCGGCAGTGGTACGATTAGAGGATATCCAGGTGGACGCGATTCTGAATATGCTGAGAGGCCGATCGCAATCTTGGATCGGAAGATCAAGGTTCTGAGGAACAAGGAAGTGCCCCTAGTGCATGTCCAGTGGCAAAATCGGAAAGGGTCTGGGCTGACCTGGGAGCCGGAGTCGGAGATGCGGGAGCAGCATCCGGAGTTGTTCACAACATGAGACTTCGAGGCCGAAGTATTGTTCTAGTGGGGGAGAATTGTAACATCCCAAAAATCAGGTATACCTTATGAACCTTCTTCTTTGAGCAGTTAGCACATTTGGCGCTTGTTAAAGAAATGCATGTTTGGCGAGTACGCGGGGCGTACTGGGGTGTACGCTCAGCGTACTCGTCCTCGTCTTGAGCGGGAAGGGTCACCAGGTACACGGGGCATACCAATGTGTACGCGGGGCGTACTCGGCCAAGAAGAGAAACCCTAATATGTTGAGCCTCCCTATTTAAGTAACCTTAAGGCCCTTTTGTTGGCCACCTTTTCTAGAGCTTTACCATTTCAAAACCCTAAATCTCGTTCATCTAGCAAGGGAGTGTCTAGGAGGGCTTTGTATTGTGTTCTTGGCCATTTGGAGCAAAGTGATAGCCTTGGAAGAGGAAGGGTTGGAGCTCAAGCTTCTGGATCCGAATTTAGCAGTGATAGAAGCTTCATTTTGAGGTAAAAAGCTTCAAGCTTTGCATCTTTTCTATTCATGCTTTTTAGAGAGAAGTTTTAGGATTTTTGGTCCCCAAGTTCATAGCTTTTTGAGTAGTTGAGCTCATAGAAGCTGAGATCTGTCCCATACTAGCTCATTTAGTGTTGTTATGTGATAAAAATCCAGTCTTGGTTGTTAAAGGTTGTTCATGCATGAGATATGGACCTTTTAAGGTTGGAAATGGAGTGTTTTGGGTGTTGGTGACTTCCATAGCCACGCAAAGGCTTAAAGTTACCAGCTTTATGGATTAATTCGTATTAGAGAAGTCAGATCTGGATTTTGGACGCAAGTCTTAACCGATTAAGACCTGAATGAAAAGGAGGAGAAAGCTGGGAGTTACGTTGGGCGTAATCCTAGTACACGAGGCGTATGGGGCCGCATACCCCGGTTCTATGAAGCCTCCGGGTACGCTCAGCGTACAGATCTGGTACACGCCGCCGCGTACCTCAGAAGGTTGACTTTTGTTGACTTTTAGGGTTTGGTCAAATTTTGGATATTTGAGCCATGAGAGGGGTAAAATGGTCTTTTACTCTTCTGAAAATGATAGGAAAGGAAAGAGTCTAGTCTTGGGGAAATGTATTAATGAGAAGTGTTTGTTATGATTAGGCGGAGGCTAGATTTTATCTCACAGAGTCCGAGATTTCCGAGATTTACCCGAGGTGAGTCTTCTCACTATACTGTACCCGGAAAGGTACCTATGTGTGACCAGAAGGTCTTGTATGTTATGAGATGCATGTACTGTATGCTATGCGTTGCATTTTCTGTTTGCGTTATGTATGTGATGTGTATGCTGTGTATGATATGGGCCGGAAGGCATTATGACATGGACCAGAAGGTCAGGGAGTCATGGACCGGAAGGTCGGTATGGGTAGGACCGGAAGGTCTACCGGGATTGGGACAGAAGTCCCCTGAGACACATGGACCGGAAGGTCATGTAGAGTATGGCCTGGAAAGGCGTATATGTGTAAGTGGTATATGGGGAACTCACTAAGCTTCTTGCTTACAATGTTATGTGTAATGTGTTTCAGGTACTAATGAGGACCGTGGGAAGGCGCCGGCGTGACTCGTACACACACAGACGGATTTGGATATGTTTTGATCTTGGGATTGGATATGTTTTGTATAATGACCATGTTACATTGGATTTTATGGTTTTGTATTGAATGATATTACGTTCTAAAAATGAAAAATTGTTTTGAAAATTTATGTCGTTACACATCCCATCTTACAGCAGTTTGTTTTTTAGAAGTCTTCAAACTAAAAAATCTCTCTGCACCACGCAACACTTGACTTACCTATACAAATCACGTCTATCCTAAAACCTAAAAAAATGAACGGGCCAAACTCTAAATAAAAGAAACGCCGCTTCTTGCTTTCCCCATGGAATCCGTCACAAGATCCTTTTCCATTCAAGCATCGATCTCCGTAGCCTCTCATCATCACAACACTATCATAGGTCAGCCCCTCTTTTGTCGTCGCGTCCTCAGCCATCCTTCTTCCTTCTCATTGCCAAAAACCATCCTTCTTCCTTCACCGTCGTTGCTTCTCTAGTCGTGAACCTCCCTCAACCACCACAACTTCCGTCGTGAACCAGGTATTAGTTCAAGTCATTTTTATTAACTTTTTGCTGAAATCGTTTTTGTTATGCAATTATTGAAATTGCAGTTGTTTTGGAATCGTTTGTAATGAGATGTAAATTATGATGTCGAAAAAATGGAAATTATGTTGTGATTAAGAATCATAATTAGATGTAAATGATTAGCAAAACTTGCTTGAGTGACATGTTGTATACAAAACATGCCTTTTTCCAACAGAAATCAAGAAAGCCATGGAAGCCCACATGAGAAACTCATGAATAAATATAATGATAATCGAGGACTGATTCACTGAACATCATTGGGCATGTCTTCTTTGATGTGTTGTTGAGATGATGAACATATAACACACTGAAAAAGAACAAAGAGACAAAGGGACCCAAGATAGATACACTCTTGTTATGACTTGTGTGGCTGAAAATTTTGGAAATATGTTGTTCATCTACTAATGGAGTATGTCTAATCTTGTTGAGTTTTTTGTTTTATTTTGTTATAGATCGTTCCGCGTGGTTGCGAAGCTGTACACGTTTTGATGCTTTGCTGTTGACTTCTTGAAGGTTGTGTTTGTTACATGTGACTAGATTTATAAATTGACAAACTTTTCTTACGGGTTATTTTCAATAGTGAGAATGTAGGCATCAAAGGAGTTCCTCTCATACATTGTGAATATTATGTAACAAAACAAACAAGTTTCTTATTACAGGTTGCAGCCGTTCGGTCCACATCTTCTGTTGCAAATGGTTGCAGATGTGGTCTACAGACTTCAGACATTTTTGCTTCGAAAAAATGAATAGCACCTTAGAGAAAAACAGGAACTAGAAGTGTCGGACGTATATGTGTATTGGTTTTTTTTTTCAATAGTAGGGATCTCCTACGAAAAATAAAAATGATCTTTTTACCAATGAATCTCCTCTGAAAATTAAAACTATGATTTCTTTATACATGAATATTGTAAACAATAATTTTAAAATCTTTTTAACTTGTTTTTATCAATTATCTTTTTATCAATTATCTTTTAATAACAACCTAGATAATCATAATATTATTCAAGGAAATAAAAAAAATTAGTTGTTATTATTTATAACTTTGTGAAAAAAAAATAATGTATAACTATTGTGAAAAAATGAAACCGAAAAAAAACATTTGACCTTCGGTATATGGGAAATTGCATGGGTGGGCTCATATCTAATTTAGAAATCCATTTGGTTTCGAGGTGTTGCCCCTTGGAACCACGTCCATTGACTGGTCAGGGAATCACCACCAGGGGCTCTACCTCTTGGACCTTCGATTTTTGTGTATGTGTATGTTTACAATGGTGCACATTGATGTACGTATGTTTATATTTTGTATAACTTGGTGAAAACAAAGTTATCGGTGTATAATAATGTTGTGAAAATGAAGCGAAAAAACGAAATTTGTTCATTCGAAAATGAAAAATACAAAAACTTTCGTAGGTAATCTGTAGGTAATTGCCTAAAGCTTACCTACAAAATTTTTTGTATTTTTCATTTTCGAAGCGTCAAATGTTGTTTTTTTGCTTTATTTTTTCACAACATTATTATACAATGATTACTTTGTTTTCACAAATTTATACATAATATAAACATATATATACATCAATGTATATCATTGTATACATACACATACATAAAAAAATGATTAAACTTAAAATGAGTAATGAGTTTCGATGGTGCACATGCATGTATGTATGTTTATATTATGAATTTGGTGAAAACAAAGTAATCAATGTGTAATAATGGTGTGAAAGAAATGAAGCGAAAAAAAATCAAAAATTGACCCTTCGAAAATGAATAATACAAAAACTTTCGTAGGTAATATGTAGGTAATTAGCTACGGAGTTTGAATTCTATCATGCTTGCATGTATTTGCTTGATGTCTCTGTGACTATCTTGTTATGATGTTATATGGTAGTGGTAGGGGTGAAATAGACATGATTTCGGTTGAAAGAGACCGAAGGAATTGAAATATACCCAGTATCGGTTGAAAGAGCCCGAAGGGGTTAAAATATACCCAGTACCCGTTGAAAGAGACCGAAGGGTTGCGAGCACCCATATATGCTTGACTGTTATGTATGTATGGTAAGGGGTATTTTGGGGGAACTCACTAAGCTTTGTGCTTACGGTTTTTAGTTTATGTTTCAGGTACTTCTAGCTTGAAAGGGAAGGGCCCGATTTGATCGTACCATATCCACCTATGATTTTCCGCATCATGTGATTTTAGGATTTTGTCTTCTGGTAATATGTTATTATGATATATTGTCGACTGTTTTTATATGATTACCATATGATTTAAATGAATTTAAAAGTGAAAATTTTATTTGAATTTTTGGGATGTTACATTTTTCATGAGTTTCTCGTATTACGAGAGTTTCACAACCCCATACCTTGATATGTGCGAGCAAGGGTGCTTTCCCTGTCCACATCTAATGAGGTGTTTTGACAACCTTCTTAGTGGGACCAAGATTTAGGATATGGGTTACTGTCTCTAAGTCATACACCCAAAAAGATATTGGTAGCGAAGCTCGACTCATCATGGAAGAAACCATATCAAGTAAGGTTTAATTACACCTCTCAGCCACACCATTAAGTTGTGGTGTTCTGGGAGGAGTCAATTATGAAACGATTCTACATTCCTTTAGATAGTCGTGGAAATCGATACTATAATACTCTCCACCACTGTCATTATCAAATGAATATTGAAAACCTTGTATGAACAATGCATGAAATGAAATAATGTTTCTTGTCATTTTTGACGAATAACAACAAATAATCAAATCGACCCTAATCACACTATCAAGCACAATATTATACATCCCAATCTTGGTAACCGGTAGAGAACACCTATTCTCCATGATCAGGTTCATCCTTCCATGTTCCAATTCCTTACTTTCTTTTATCCCTTGCATATCATAACAAAGATGAAAACCACGTCCTATATCAAGGACCCAAGAATGATAAAGTTGTGTGTTATTGATTTGAATAATGTATTTACCTGATGAGGGGTCAAATGGTTTGATCTTCACCTCTTTTAACTCTTGAAGGTACTTTGGATAACTTCTTCTCCATGCCCTTTATCACCACAATGAAAGCAAGTGGCCTCCTTTGGATCACTAAGACCAAGAACATCAAAGTTGGGCTTTGCCTTTGACCCAATGCTAGACACTCCAGCATAGGCCTCACCCTTCCAGTTTGATAGAGAGTTTTTATTCCTCTTCTTTCCTTTGTTCCTCTTCTAGACATGAGCACTAGTTATAGAAGAGACATGATTTTTCTTCATTCCACTACAAGAAAAAGACCCTTTTACGACCTGCAAACCACGACACTCATTGATTTATGTTACGCAAAAGAGAGTGACATTAAAAAGTGTCATATCTTCAAAAAAAATTTAAGGATTTAGGTCACGCATTATTGCGTGCCCTTAAACTAGTGTCATAAGAAAAAAAAATTAAAAGGACGGAGGGAGCTGCATCTTAAATGCGCGTCCTCTGTAAGTGTCGCTTTATAATTTTAATAGGTACCGGGGAAAATGAAATCCCCAAAATTTCGCCTTCTTCTTTTCTACGTTCTTTCTATCTTTCATCTTCCCAATCGATTCTCCCCTCTCCCTCCTCTTCGATCCTCCGCCGAATCGTGTTAGGATCCAAATGGATGCTATACAGAAGCATGGAAAATAGAACTCATTGGGCGCCTTAAACCAAACACCAGGCATCAGAGAAACCCTAATAGCATTGTGTGGCTGTCATTCCAATTTTTCTCCTGTTCATCTTTCAGGAGCTCTTCAGCCATGGTATCGACTCCAATCTCTTTTGTTGTTAATTCATTCCCTAATTTCTCTTTTCGTTTCAATTTTGTGGAGTATGTAGTTCCAAAAACTAGAAATTTTATCATAATCTTGTATTTTGTGCATTTGGATCTCTAACATCAATAATCCCTGGTTATAATTTTACACACCGAATTTCAAACTATTCATTTTGAACTCTAGATCCTTACTGATGTTGGATGTTTGTATAATCGCATGTCAATTCAATGATAGCATCCTTATGTATTTTCCATAGTTACCTAATTCGCTCAGATGGCCACGAACCCCGTGCCAAATCGGTTCATACCCAATCGTGGTACGAAAGCGTTCCAAACGATTCCCGGATCGCAAATCGGTACGGTGTCGAGATAGTTCCATATCGATACCCGGAGCGAGTTTGATTCAGTAATTCGATAGTTCCCAAACTCAATTCTGGGTTCAATTTCTGAAATTAGTTTGCCGATTTCTGATTTTGGTATGCCGATTTTGGAATGACGGGAAACGCGACTCTTCCACAACGACTCTTAGAGACTCTTAATTCTTCTATTCGTTTAAATATCTTACACAGTAATGTTCAATTTCATATTCCGACTACTATAAATTTGTATATAATACTCAATTTTTGAATCATCTTCTACAATGATTGTTTGTGTAGTCTGTAGTACTTTTCCAACTTTCGATTTCTATAGTCTAGTACGCACCACAACACCACTAACATGTATATTATATATACCTACAAATGCATATACAAAATTCCATCGTCCAAATCCGTTCTACACTCTACTCTTCTTTTTCTCCATTCGTCTTTTCTTTTTTAATTTATGTTATATTTTTATTTCCTGAATTAACTCAAAGTTCATGTTTTGGTTTTGGAATTTAGTACACTACCAAACAAAATGGTACACCGTAGCGGATCGTTCCAAAACGAACCTCGTTCCCGTACCCGAGCGTACCGTGAACTAGGTAACTATGGTATTTTCTATACTTCAATTGCGTTTTCTTTTCAATTAAATGTAGTTATTTTGTTCTAAGAATCAAATAGGTGTTCTAATTCGATCCTTGTATCTCAATACGATTCCATTAGCTTCTTTATTCAACTACTTTTGACTTCCTTTTAATTTACCTGATTTAATTATATTTATTAATCTTAAAGGTTAACGTTCCAAAGACAAAGAAGCATACTGCAAGAATAAAGATTGCAGAAAGCATACATTGCATAAGGTGACACAGTACAAGAAGGGGAAAGATAGCTTGGCTGCTCAAGGAAAACGTCGTTATGACAGGAAGCAATCTGGTTATGGTGGTCAAACAAAGTTTGTCTTTCACAAGAAGGTAAAAAAAACTAAAATTACTTTTTTAACCTTTTCTTTTTCACCTCATTCACATAATGTATATAATCAGGCAAAAACCACAAATAAGATTGTGCTGAGGTTGCAAGCATGTCTCACAACACCCAATTAAGGTTATTACTCTTCTTCAGAATCTTTTTATTAAAAATATAATTTTTTTTTGACTTAATGGTTAATGGATGAATTAATAGAGTTTTAGTTAATAAATTTGGTTATTTTGTTTTGGACTGAGGTGCAAGCATTTTGAAATTGGTGGAGATAAGTGATGGGTTTTATGCATAAGAAACAATCCTATGTGCTTATACAAACCCTAATGCTTGGATCTAGGTTTCTCTATTGTACATGCTTTGAATCCAAAGCCATAAACCCTAGATATAACATATAATAAACTGAATTAGGGTTTAGAGAATTACCTTTGATTGTTATATTGCAATAACAATCACTTCCTTGCTTTGATTGGCTTTAGAAAGCTTAGTGCCTCAAGTGATGCACCTCTAATGGAGTTACAAACACCATATGCAACTTGGATGAAGAGGAGAAGAAAAGAGGCTGCCCAAAACGACTAGAAACCCTAGAGAATCAGTTGTTCACGTTTTTGGGGGCATAGGGGCCCTTTATATACATGTAGGCTATTAGGGTTTTCAACTAGGAAACCCTAATCTGACTGCTTAAGCCCTAAGCACCCCATGGACTCCTTTAACATATCCCTTGGACGATTTCTAATGGGCTTCCCATAGAATTCGTCCAACCTATATATTATTAGGTGATCCATAGCCCAATTATAATTATCTTATAATTACAACTTCAGCCCCCTAAGTTTAATTAATCTCATTTAGCAACAAAATTAATTCTTGACTAATATTAATTAAACAATATGATTTCTCTGTTAATATATTACTCTCATAATATATTAATAAATCATAATTAAACCTTTCTCTCTTTAATTCATCCTACATATTGCTATGGTGAAGGCAACCCAAAAGGACCATGCTCATAACCGGGTCAAGTACATACCAAAATAGTTATGGACTTAGACACTAATCCAACAGTCTCCCACTTGGATAAGTCTAATAACTATTTTCCGTATGACTTCAGACCCTGACAAGCAATCGTAGCTTTCAAAAGCCGCTGTCAACTCTGATCTTATTAGATAGCGTGTCCTTTAGATAAGGGATCATATATTCCTCCATTCTCAAGATATCGTATAGACATAAGACATGAATTTTAATCATTCTCTCTATATTGTTTACCGACTTCCGATTTATGAAGACTGGCAACAGACTATAATTGAACACATCAACTTAGTCCTGACTTGGCTTAGCGCTTAGGTGTCATCACTAAATCATCGAGAGGCCCACAGATATCGCTTTTATCCCACTTTGGGTAAAAGGAATGGATAAACTTCGACTCATATGCTTGCTTGCATTCACTGATCGAATCACACACAACCATAAGTTTTATAACACCAAGTTACTGGTGCGTTTACTTATCATCAATGTGCAACCGACCATCAAATAACAACTCACACGTCTCGGTTTCAAGAATATACAATATTATCGCCTCACTAATCACTCGTGATAAAACTATGAAGTGATCCAAGTGAGCGTGGGTTTAATCCAATACTCTAATCTTATCAAAGCACTCATGAACTCTGCAGCAAACTTGTGTTATGTCTAAACCTTTCAGACAATCTACAGACTCTTCATGACGGTCTTCCTTCGTACTTACTTCCAACGTATGAACGACTGTGGATGTTTGAATAACCTAGTTATTCTGGAAGTCAAAACATGCAAACTGAAACATAACAATAATACTTAATCCTATATGGCCCCAAACTTGTGAGAGTAAATAAAACACTTCTATTTATCCACCATATTGATTACTCATTATTTATCACTTAATGTTTCAGATAATCAACTCATTACTTGAATTACAACAACAATTGTCTCATGCGCCAAGCATGCACACCTTGTTTCCTGTGGTCCTTACTTTGTGAAATAGATCAATTGAAAAACTTTTCCAACGATGCTCATTTCACAATTCCCATTCCTTATCGTTAGTGTAAGAACACAACATTCTTGCCATTAATAGAATATGTTAGATTCTAATATTTTATGCAATGATCCTTTCGTAATGTCATAGCACAAAAGTCACCAAGACTTGGCCAATGAAATTACAAAGTACTCTATCAGAAATTGTTACAAGACAATTCCATAGACGCGAAGTCATACATTCAAAGTACATTCCTTTGAACATCCTTCTTGCATAAAAGTTTCTAATCTAGACATCGACTCTCAACATCCAACCCCCAATATGGAAACATTTCCATATTTGCCATATGACAACTCACTCTTAACAGAATCTTATCTATTCATAATAATGTCGATATGGTCCAGCCAATACCATACTTCCAACTACTCACAAGAAACTAATCCTCAGCGAACTTTGGATCGTCCTTTGATAGTTGTTTAATTATTTTAGTCAAAACTGATTCTAATCCTTTTTCCCTCTTAATGCGCTAGACATTTGGAAAATTTTAGAATGGTCAAATATTATAGCATTTGCAATCGATCCTATACCCGAAGCGTATGGGACACGATGCATAATGTCTTACATAAAGTTATGATACTTTATCAATCTTCTGCCATAATATTTTATGTGTCACATTCTCACAATTCGAACTATGAAGAGGGATGCCGTAATCATAATCGAAATTTAAGAACACACTATGTATCCTTTGACTAAATTTATTAAAATTTCTCAATCTAGGCTTTAGTTTTGAAACGAAGTATAATATTCTCTCCCTTAATTATAGTAAAACAACTTTTCAACCCATGCAACTTTGCAAATTGAATCTTTGTTTTTCTATAATTAATATTGCTAACTTGCAATACTCGCCATAATAATGATATAAGCATAACACTTATACTCCCAGTATCATGATGATTATCATATAAGCATAACACTTATGCTCCCACTAGCTTTGACATGTATTCAGAAAACAAATGAACTTCCAGAAAACAATGCCTATTTAATTTATGAAATTCATATTTCTAATACTAGATGCTTCGATAAGCCTTTATCTAAGCTTCTTAAACTTATACACCTTTGCCTTAGATAGCTCATATGTGTGTTTAAACACTTTAGAACTTATGTTACTAAGTTACAAATGTTCAAACTAATTGCCAAATCTCACAATTCGAACTATGGAAAGGGACGCCATAACCATAATCGAATTTGAGAACACAATTTTTCACAATTGCTATCTTCTTAAATCTCTCTTAGTGAAAGCATTTCCTCACAGTCATTTTCATGAAGGAGGGAATCTTATGACACTTAGATTTTATGGTGTATGAGTTCCTATCCATGTGAATTTGCTAAAACCAAGGTTTGCGACAAATCCAAACTCATATGGACTGAACTTTCTTAATCGTGATTTCTTGCCTTATGGTAACACGAGTGCCCACCATGTCTTCCAAGTAGTTTAGTAACTTGTCCTTACATATCGATGTACTTTCCATCGACTAAGGCGCTAGTATGCATTCAAATGAGAACTCATAGAACTCACATACACAGTTAACTCAATTGGAATGGCACAGAAACAAAATTATGTCAACACGATAGGTTGTAAACCTCAAGTCGTGTGCTAGTCATGATCGATAAGGTTTATTCTTGATTTGTTCTTGAAACCTTTAAAGACCATTAAGACTCCCACTGACTCCTTGACATATAAGATTCTCTTGTCAAGAAACATTTCTTGACAAAGCAAATATTCAAGAGTTAGTGTAGTTCTTATCAAGACAAAACACTTCACATAATTGGTCCTAGTTGGTCTTTGTCTTATCCAAGACAGCACAACTTACCAATTTCAAATGTGCAAGAATGAGAAAACTTTTCCAAATTCTACATTTGATGAGTGTTATAAACCTACTTAAGACTTTTCACTCAATGTCACAATCTTGGAGTATGACTCTAAGACTTGATATTGGAACAAAGTATGATTGACTCTTTGATTTAACAATTTCTACAATTCTCGATTCCTATTCTTAGACATGAAAATGCACTAAGACTCACTTAGAGGATCAATTGAGATATGGTTCTTAATCATTAAGACTTCAACACAATAAAAGGTACTCTCCCTTCTTCTTAGAATGGATAAACTTTTATCTTTCTGCCTTCTTGATTCTTCTTATTCATTCTGCTATTGATTGAAACTCTTTCAGTTAGCTCAGAATTATACACAATCTTATAAGTATAGCCATATCTACTAAACTTTAGTAAATCATGACGAATATCTTTGTCACTCTTGTGGTAGACTTGATCAACGTACGACCTAGTGTACTCGATCTCCTAGTCCTTCAATTGACACTTTGTCAAAGAATTAGTCTAAGTTTCCCAAATGTGAAAGTTTTTCATTCATCATACAATACACGTTGCATGATTCCAAGTTTCTGTCCGATTGAAACTTTGGCCAATAAGAAACTCTCCCTATTTGGTAAACTTGTGACATTTCCACAAATAACATAATTAAGAATCAAATCCATTATTGCTAATAATAGAAACATTCAAACATCAATTATTTATGCATGCCATTGCAAGGATAAATAAATAAGATAAAATCAAAATTCATTTTGTTGCGGAAAAAAATTTGTCCTTACAATGCAATTCAATTGAAAAACTATGTTATTACATATTTCTTAACAATGTATTCTAACTCCAAGTAGTAGCTCAAGAATCCAATCTTCAAGCAATGCGATCGAAATCCATTTCTTTACTATTAGATTCAGCTCACTTCTTCCCTTAAGCTTCCTCTCTTTTCTTCCATCCTACAAAACATCAAAATGTAATCTTATCAGATCATGTATTAAGAATCTAAAATAGGAACTTAAAAGAGTTAGATAATGGATTTTACCCGAAGTAGAGCCATACGTCTTGACTCTCTCGTCTCTTAGATCTCTCAGGTAAATAGGGCAGCTTCGTTTCCAATGCCCCTTCTCTTGGAAACAAAAGCAAATGAACTCCATTGGCACAGCACATCGGACAATCACAGACTCGGTTCTTTCTGGACTTCCAATGTTGCTAGTGTCCATTGAAGTTTGGGAGTTTGATTCACCAGACAAATTTGCTTGATTAGCACGCCAAATCATTGCTGATTCAGCAGCTATAAGCAAATAGGTGAGATCAATAAGGGTCACGTCGTGGTCCATCATATAGTACTCTTCAACGAACTCACTATATGATTTAGGAAGTGATTGAAGAACCCAGTCAACAGCCAACTCACTTGAAATCTCGACACCCAACATGTTTAACCTATCAATGTGTGACTTCATCTCTAAGACGTATGCATACACAGGTTTCCCATCTTCGTGTTTACTTTCCAAAAGGGCTTGAGTGAGCTTGAACTTTTCAAGCCTTTGAACTTGTGGGTTAGGGAGAACAATTAGAGGAGGTGGAGGAAGTGAAGCATGACTCTCATTTCCTTGATCGTATCTCGGAACGTCATCTTCATTTGGAAAACTTGTTCCATGGGATTTGGGAAGACCATGATTGTCAGAACTAGAAATCTACAAAACGGGAGAAACTTCAAGTTAAGTTGATTGAGTCCTTAATAAAACACCCAAATGAGTTATTAAGCCGAGGATCCAACACAATATTCTACAACCTAGAAGAGGGATGCCGTAATCTAGTTGCAGAATATTTGAAGGTTGGTAAATGACGATTTACCAATTTCCACCATGAATTAGTGTGCCGGTTAACCACACACGCTCCACTAACGTTGATGGGTTTTGAGCATTCTAACACTTCCTAAGTGTACATGCAACCCTAATAACCTTGAATCTATGTTTTCTCTATATACATGCAAATTTCTTTTTCAAGGTTATTTCCTAACTAGCATGGCATGGGGAATATATGAAACATAAAAACTAGTAGAAATACATACCTTGTTGTTGCTTGGATTCCTTCAAGACTTTATGAGCCTAGCACCCCAAATGTTGTGCCTCAAATGCTTCACACAACACCACAAAACTTGGACTAACTTGAGAGAATACTTCTAGCACTCAAAATCGGTTATGCCCTCTCTAGTAACACTAGGTCACCATTTTGCTAGCCAAAGGGTTCCTTTTATAGTGGTGTCACAATTAGGGTTTCATTAAGAAGACCCATAATTGTCATGACTCTTCATTTCTCATGACCCATGGGTTTGTAACTCCCATGGACTATCCATGGAGCTCCAAATGGTTACATCATAACCCATAAACCATAGATCATTAATCCACCATAAAAGAATTGATGATTGTCATAATCAACCCTATCTATTTAATTAGTCTCACTTTGATCACCAAATTAATACTAGATTAATACTTGAGCAATACTAATTAAATAACACTATTATTAATATATTAGAACTTATAATATATTAATAATCATAAGTGCCATATTCTCTCATTTAGTCTATCCAAGTATTGCAATGCCATGCAACCCAAATGGACCATGCAAGGTCGGATCAAGTACATACCAAATAAAGTTATGGACTTAGACACTATATCCAACAAACGTTTGACAAGGGTATGAAGTGTAGTTCTATGGATTAGCATACAATTTCACATTTTTCCTAAAGTAACTATGATTTGGGAATTTGAAAAAGCATTTAGTTACTTTGTACTTCATTATACTTAAAATGGAAGGTTTCTGTCCTATCCTACCCGTTTGGCTAACGACCCTCCACTAGTCAAGAGTGCGGTGGGTAAGAGTGGATACCCATTCAATCGCCATTTTATAGGCAATTACCTTAAACACCCCTTATAGACCAGCTTCGTGAATGAGGCTTACTAACGGTAAGACTGACTTTTACTCATATGTGTGTGTGTGTGTGTATATATATATATATATATATATATATATATATATATATATATATATATATATGTAACATTAACTTTTACTCATAGGTCTAATATTATATATATATATATATATATATATATATATATATATATATATATATAGTATAGGGTGTATTTTACACTTTTAAAATACTAGGTGGTTTAATTTTGTAAATTAGACTTTTAATTTAATTAAATGTAAACCAAAACTTTATGGATTTATTAAATCACTTTTAATTATACACTTTAATTAATTAATAAAACCATAAGGGTGTGATTTGAACTTTTCAAATTATTAGGGTTTTAGAATTTAACGTTTCAAAATTAAACTTTTAATCAACTTTTAAATTCCAAAACTTGAGGGCAAGTTTTGAAACATTTCAAAACATTAGGGTTTAGAATTTAAATATTTCAAAATTAAAATTTTAATCAAAAATTTAAATTCCATAACTTGAGGGCAAGTTTTGAAACTTTTCAAAACATTAGGGTTTAACTTATTTAAATTTCATAAACAAAACTTTAAAGTTCAAATTTAAACTATAAAACCTAAAGGGTGCAATTGAAACTTTTTCACATCTCAAAGGATCAAATAAAAAATAATATAAGTTAAACTATTAAATTGGTCATTATCAATATTTGACCTAATTTCAATTTCTTGCAAGATAAGTTACCCAATTAATACAAATAATCAATCTTTAAGCATATAAGGAAGTTATTATCTAATCAATTGGCAATTATCTTGTATTTTGGCAAGGATAATCTTTTAGGAACAATAAAATTGTATTTTATTAGTTTAAAACGAATATGGTAATTATCCTTAAGCAAAAGAGCAAGAAAATCCAAAATTCCCTCTGTCTGACGCTCCGACACGCCGAGTCACACATTGGAACTCGCCGAGTAGGGCCGACTCGCCGAGGCCATGTAGTGACTCGCCGATTCAGTTCGAACAGAAGGCCATAATTCGTTTTTCAGCAAGCAAACAGTTAAAGCATCACTTACAACTGAAACCAATCAAGGCTCTGATACCACTGATGGGTTTTATGCATAAGAAACAATCCTATGTGCTCATACAAACCCTAATGCTTGGATCTAGGTTTCTCTATTGTACATGCTTTGAATCCAAAGCCACAAACCCTAGATCTAACATATAATAAACTAAATTAGGGTTTAGAGAATTACCTTTGATTGTTATATTGCAATAACAATCACTTCCTTGCTTTGATTGGCTTTAGAAAGCTTAGTGCCTCAAGTGTTGCACCTCTAATGGAGTCACAAACACCATATGCAAATTGGATGAAGAGGAGAAGAAAGGAGGCTGCCCAAAATGACTAGAAACCCTAGAGAATCAGTTGTTCACGTTTTTGGGGCATATGGGCCCTTTATATACATGTAGGCTATTAGGGTTTTCAACTAGGAAACCCTAATCTGACTGCTTAAGCCTGAAGCACCCCATGGACTCCTTTAACATATCCCTTGGACGATTTCTATTGGGCTTCCCATAGAATTCGTCCAACCTATATATTATTAGGTGATCCATAGCCCATTATAATTATCTTATAATTACAACTTCAGTCCCCTAAGTTTAATTAATCTCATTTAGCCATAGAATTAATTCTTGATTAATATTAATTAAACAATATGATTTCTCTTTTAATATATTATTCTCATAATATATTAATAAATCATAATTAAACCTTTCTCTCCTTAATTCATCCTACATATTGCTATGGTGAAGGCAACCCAAAAGGACCATGCTCATAATCGGGTCAAGTACATACCAAAATAGTTATGGACTTAGACACTAATCCAACAGTCTCCCACTTGGATAAGTCTAATAACTATTTTCCGTATGACTTCAGACCCTGATCAGCAATCGTAGCTTTCAAAAGCCGCTGTCAACTCTGATCTTATCAGATAGCATGTCCTTTAGATAAGAGATCATATATTCCTCCATTCTCAAGAACATAACTTGAAAACCTAATTTATCAATTTTTTTCATGCAGGTGTATTGTTATAAAGATCAAAAACATAACTTGATCTACAGTTTGGTGCAGGAGAACAGATGACCTCGTTGATGGCCTTAACGTCACCCACATGATTGCTACTGTTCTTGACATATGCGAAGATAGACTCGAAGATCTCTTTAATGGCCGGCCGTTCGACATGCTTGATGCTGCCCTCACAGACACCGTTCAAAAGTTCCCACTAGACATTAAGGTAATACCCTAATCACTACAATCAACTTTAAAGTTTATAAGCTTCATATGTCTAAGTAATTTTTTTTGGTTTTCAAGTGTTCAGAGATATGATTGAGGGAATGAGGATGGACACCAAGAAAGTTCGCTATGAAAATTATCAAGAACTTTACCTATATTTGTACTATGTTGATGGTACAGTTGCTCTGATGACTGTTCCTGTCATGGGTATCTCCCCTGAATCATCATCACATGCATCAAGCGTCTATAATTATGCTCTCAGTCTTGGCATCGAAAATCAGCTCACGAATATCCTTAGAGATGTAGGAAAAGAGTAAGTTTTCCACTTTGATCAATCCACATTGTTGATGTTCCACATCACTAGACACATTCTCATATGCATGCTCTATACATTTTGGAGATAGATTATATATCTTCTCTCCTATAGTATTAGTGTCGAGGTCTATAGCATAGTCTATCAAGAGCATGCATGTTAGTGTCCCACATTGGCTAGACAAAGTTTCATCAGCCTCTACACATATTAGAGTCTACCTTTTATCTTGTTCATAATTACAAACTTTCACCAGCCTCTACGCATGTTAGTGTCCCACATTGTTGTTTTTAATTCTTACTAACAGGTTGTTAATTGCAGACACTGGCCTTTGATCTCAAACTATAGAACCTCTGTAAGAACCCAATCTACAAAGGTGGAGATGATCGACTCCCTGTTTAAGAAAGTCTTCGACACTGAGGATGAAAGCATAATGAGGTATATATATTATATATGACGAGGGAGGGTAGTTTTGTCTTTTTTTTAAAATGAAGAATGATGGGAATGTTAAAAATATAAAGAAAAGACATGAATTATGTCCATTAAACGATCAAAAAAGGGCATAGAATGGAATCTTGAATTCCACTTCTGTTGGAATCTGCAAACCGAGCATGTTCTTGGCTGTTAAGAATGTCAGTTACAAATAAAAAGTTTGAAGTTTTAGATTTACATCACAGCAAATGATGAGATTTTGTTTTCTTTGTGTTTGTGGCAAGGAGCTTCTCCTTGACTTCTATACAAGTTCCGCTAAACGTAAGCCAGACCAGAATATCATCTTCAGGTGACTTCTAGTCATTTCTCATCTTCACGTGAATACAATGATGTATTTTTAGAAATTAATAATTTAAAAATTGATTATTGGTTATATTATAATAGGGACGGTGTGAGTGAGTCGTAGTTCAACCAGGTTTTGAACATTAAACTGACCAAATTATTGAGGTTTGACTTTTTTTATTATAAGTTTTGTTTGACTTTGACCCACACTTCTTTTGGCCACTACATGATTTTAAAAAATTTTGTTTTCACATTCTGGTTAACCACAGTCAAGTAATAACTCATCTGAATCTGGATCAACTCTTTTCCTCTCTTTTTGTTGTGACTTATAGTCCTTTTCTAATTACAATTTACAAGTACAATATGGTTGAACAAGGCTTAGTAAAAGAACACGTATTCTCTTTTAGGCTAAATAGAAATGAAGTTGATTGTGAAAAAGACTTAATTGCCCTTCTCACCCTCATCATTCTGTTTTACATATTTCTTGCAGTTCAATGTGGGATTCTAGAACATCTGGTAAGTAGATTTGATATTCTTAACTCATTGTATCGTGTAAATTTGTTTGTTTGTTTTTATTATAATAATTTATATATGACTAATGTGGTTGGTTGATTTGTTATAAAAAAAAGCTTCTATTGATTTGTTATAAAAATATTATACGAAAGGATGCCTCATATTCAAAGGGTTCAGTTGACATACATGTTGGAGAAATTGATGATTCCAATTACTTCCTATCCCCGACTTTTAAATTCGAGCAAGTAAGTTTTTTTTTTTCCGTGGTTTCATCATGTTTTGAAACCCTAATTTAAACTAAATTATTTTCTATCATCAATTAGTGTTTAGTTAAAGGGTGTCACAAAAGACTGGATTGTAAACACTATAGTATTCAGTGATGGTTGTTCGAACATTCAAATCATGAGGGTGGTTGTTTACGGAGAGCAATGGGTCGGTACTGCTCATCTTTCTGACAAAAGGCAATCTGATTTTTTTTAATGGACAAATTTGGTTTCTCACTTTTTTATTTATTTATATTTTATGATCATTTTGATTTTGGTCATGTACTTCATTAAAAACTGTTAGTATCTGTTTCGTATTGACTTAATGGACTTAATGACTCAATCAAAAACTTCTTACAGTCTAGAAAAGGAACAGACTTTATCCAGACATCATTATTTACCTATGTTAAGGGGAAAAAGGAGCAATGGCATACTTAGTTTTTAGTTTTAACCTTGTTTTTTTAATAAATTACAGGTGGTTCTATTGTTAATGAAAGATATTGGATGGCAAGGAGGAAGTATACTAGCCCTTGAGACATTACAACGTGTGGTGGTTGCTGGAAATAGGGTATGGGATGCACTTGTGGCACAAGGTCTTAGGTCAGTAATCATGTTTTGTATCTAAAATCCAATCGTCGTCATCGATCCAAGTCGACCTCGATCTAGATCAAGGTCACCGAGGGTTGTTAGTTTTATAGGAATGTATAACCCATGTTAGCAATGTATTATTTTTGTTTAACATTTGAATGATTATTTGTATGACATATTATAATTTGTGCAATTTATTTTATTTTTTGTGTATGCAATTTTATTTTATATTATGTGACATTATATGTGTGATGTACTTTGAAAATTAGTAAATTTACAAAATATATATATATATATATATATATATATATATATATATATATATATATATATATATATTTTAAAACATTTAAACTTTATGACATGCAAAAATGTGTGTCGTCTTTCTTTATGACATGGGCTTTAATGATACGTTATGCAAGTCATAAATGTGCATCGTTTTACGACACGCGAATGCGTGTCATTTTCTTTATGACAGAGCCTTCCTTGACACGCATTGCGCGTCGTAAATGCGCGTCGTAAGGATACAACGCGCAAAAGCGTGTCGTCTCTCGTTATGGCAGGGCCTTCCATGACGCGCATTTGCGTGTTGTCTGAGCGTTTTACGACACGCATTGTGCGTCACAAAAAACCGTTTTTCTAGTAGTGTTCCTGATTCAGGTGTCTGCAACAAGTTGTAGAGTTGGGTCAATGTCATCCCTGTGTTGTTCAATTGATAAGTCAATATGAACTGATCATAACTAGGAGGAAAATATTTAAGGACCATGTTAATGGCCAACTCCTTGTCAAACGACACATTGAGCTTTTCCAACTGCTCTGCATATCTCTAAATTCGTTGTAATTAAGCGCAATCAGAGTCCCTTCCTTTAACTTGCATGCCATAAGAGACTTGACCACTTCATAATGCTCTTGTCTCGCTTTCTTGTGAAACGTTTCAGCAAGATCAGAGCACATCTCGTATGGCCAATGGTCCTCATAGAACTTTTGTAGTTCTGGTGCAATAGTAGCAACCATGATGCAAACGAACTTAGTGGCATCGTCATGATTTTTGTTATAGAAAGCGATTTCCTCAGGAGTAGCAATCATTTCTTAGATTTCTAGAAGAGGTTTCTCGAGAACATATGTGTTCTCGTAGTGAAGAGTCATATGTAGAATTCACATCCAGTCCATGTACTTTGGACCTGTCGGTTTTACTTTTTAGAAAATCGAAAAGAGATTGAAGTTGGAGTTTTGAGTGGAGGTTTAAGCAGCGAGAGCATCACCATTTCCAAATATCTATAATAAGAGAGATAGTTTTAGTTATTTGATATAAATCTTTCATATTTTAACCCAATTTAATATTCATGGCTACGATCCAAAATACAATTCGAAATTAAGAAGAGGGATACGATAACCTAATTATGAATTTATTAAGGTAGGCAAAACAATTCACCAATTTCAATATTATGAAATTCCTAGATCATTTGAGATTCATTGAATCATATCTATGGCATGTTTAATCTCAAATTATGCTCTTTAATTAGTGACAGGGATACCGAGGATCACAAACAAGATGTGAATAATCATGCAAACCTACTTGACAACCCCGATTCAGTTATCATGTCAAATTGATGTGCTAATAAACCACACACGCTCCACCAATAATCATAATGTTCGAGTTGTGCCATCATTTCAAATTTGTAGTCCTAAATTAGTGTTCCGGTTAACCACGCACACTCTACTAACGACTAATAAAGAATGATGTGTGTTTTCATGGATTAGCATACATTTCACCTTTTTTTTTTTTACTAAAGTAACTAAAGTGAGATTTTAAAGAAGGTTCTAGTACTTTATATCATTATACTTTTAACAAGATTATGTTCTATCAAACCCGTTCGACTAACGACATTCCATCACATAAGAGAGCGGCGGGTGAAAATGACACTCATTCAATGGTCATTTTATAAGCCGTTTCCTTATACCCCTTATAGCATGCCTTTGCAAATGGGGCCTACTATTGATTCGACTTATTTTCTTATACATATAGTAATTAATCTTTTATGATACATATATATATATATATATATATATATATATATATATATATATATATTGGTTTATTTTAAAATATTTTACAATACAAGATTTAAATATTAGTTATCTAAATAAATCATATAATTAATTAATCAATTTAAACCAATTTGATTTAATACTTATATTTTAATTAAAAAATTATTTAAATTAATTAAATCATTTTGGAATTAAATAATTATCTTAGTTAAAACATTATTAAATAATTCAAATTTAATCTTATCCTTCTAATTTTCGAAAATTAGAGTTTCGGTTACCAAGTTTCAATTGTTCAAATTTTAAGGCATTTAAAATAACAGGATATGAAACTTGAAACCCTAGGAAACCCTAGTCAAATTTAAAAAATAAGACATGGAGGCTAGGGTTCAAGAAACCCTAGCAAAACTCGAGAATTGCAACAGGCTAGGGTTTATTTTCAATAAACCCTAATCTTGATCAATTCACATCATGCAAAATCTATAACGCCCTAAATCAGGTATGGCTTGAAACCCTCGAAGAACTCCTATTTTGACATAATTGGTCCCTTGAGTACGCTGGGTGTACTTATGAGTACGCTTAGTGTACTCTGCATGAAGGATCGCAGAGGAGCCTTACGTACGCTGGGCGTACATAAGGATATGTTGGGCGTACGTAAGGGTACGTCGGGCGTACGCAACAGAGGGCCAAAACCCTAAATCTCAGACTTGTCCCCTATTTAAACACCTTTTAGCCTCTTGCACCAAAACCTATCAATCTCTTTAGCCTCTTTTCGTCTACCTTCAACTGTGATATTGTGTGTGAGGGTTTTGGAGTTTAAGGAGTGGGTTTTGTGGCCATTTTAGAGTTCTTTCAAGAAGGAGGAGTTGCTAATCCAGGTTGGTTCGAGTTGATGCTTCAAGAATCTGCATATTGGTCATCTTGCAAAGCTCCTGGAGGTAAAAAGCATGCATATTTCCACTTAAGTCTCTAGATCTAGCTAGGGTTTTATAGCTTTGTTCCTTTCGTGGATTTTGGACCTCCATTTGTGAGTTTAGCAACTCTAGAAGATGGAAATGACAGATCTGAGGACCCTTGGTCCTTTAATGTCATAAAAATGGAGTCTTGGTGGGATCTTGGACCTCATGCATGGGTCAAGAGCCTTCGAAAGGTCTTAATGGGGGTGTTCGGTGCATATATGGCATGAAAAGGCATAAAGTTGCCAACTTTATGCCTTAGGACGTCTTATCAAGCTTAGATCTGACTTTTGGACGTAAAGGAATTGTGCTTTAAGCACTTAATGGAGAAAGTGCTTAACTTGGTTATATGCTGGGCGTAACCCCATTTGGTTATTGGATATGGTTGTATTCTGGGAATTATGAGTCATTTCATTTTTTATGGGCCATGGACATATTGATTGGTCCTTATTGGGCCAAGAGGCCCATTAATGATCTTAGACTTGGACTTTGTGGCCCATTAACAAGGGAAGGATATTTGAGCCTCATTGAAGGGTTTGAAGTTTGGGTTTCCTTTGATTAATTAAATTCCTAACATTGATTAATATTATTATTCAACACGGGGGGTTACAGACTGTTAGGAGAGCAGCTTTTGTATTCAACAGACAATGTTGAGTCTCCTCACCATACCAATGGGTCGAAGGCACCAAGACCGGCCCATTAATTGTTACGTATATGCTATTTGGATTATTTGATATCCAATGTGCTAGTTTTTTCTGTGTATCGTGTATGGAAGACCTCAGGGGGGTTCCCGAGGCATGTAGGTATAAGACCGTGGAGGGTTTCCTTTGCATCCTAGGTCAAAGACCCCTGGTGGTTCCTGAGGCATTGGGCTAAGACCATGTGGGGGTTCCCATGGCACCCGGAGTAAGACCCTAGAGGGTTTCCAAGGCTTCGTTATGTGTTGGTATGCATGGCTTATGTCTTCTGTATAGTTGATTAGCTAGTAGGATATGTTGTATGTGTTTGTGTGTGGGTGTGCTCTGGGGAACTCACTAAGCTTTCAAGCTTATCGTTTGTGGATTTGTTTCAGGTACATCTAAGCCTAAGGGCAACGGCAAGGCGTGATGGCGCGACATGCACTCTATCTCTCTTTCACTAATATGTTCTAGGGACACTGATGATTTAAACAAAGTTGTAATGAATGTTGATTTGAAAACAATTATGTTGGAATTTCATGTTTTATGCAAATGTGTTTTATTAATTAAAAATGAAAATTTTCTTTGTAAAATTTGGGTCGTTACCAAATCAATAGGAAACAATGACTCTAATACTATTGATGGGCTTTTAGGTTATCGAAAAAACATGGAAAACAAAAAATCTTAACACTTAAGTTCACATGCAATCTATAGTGATCTATGTTTACTCTAATTGATAGCAACATACAATGAACATAAAGAACCTTAGAGAAAACCTATGAATTTTGAAAATTGAAAAAGTAGGATTTACATACCTTAGATTTATTATAGCAAATAAATCTTTTGATCCTTTCCTTTGGTTCTTCAGAAAGCTAGCACCAAAAGCTTAGTGCCTCTAATGGTTTGAAAACAAACCCTTACAACTAGAAGACAAGAGGAAAGAGGAGAGGGGATAGAAAATCGGCTATCCTTTAGGTATGAGAAGTGGATGAAAATGAGGTACCCAACACGTCATATTTATAGCTAATAGGAAAACCCTAGAAACCTTAATCTTGAATAAATAATAATAATTCAAATTCAAGATATTATCTAATATCCTTATCTTCAGGAGGCTTCCAGAAACCCTAATTGGGTTCCTCAAAAACTATCCACCTGTATTTATTCAATTTTTGAACAATTACAGCTTAAGTCCCTACACCTTTATCTAATTATAATTAACCCATAATTAAATCTAAATTAATTCTGATTAATTCTTAATTAATTATTACTATTTCCAATTAATTTATTAATCATATAATATATTAACAAATCATTTATTACAATTTATTAATCATATAACAAATAAATAAATCAACTTCTCTCTCCAAATGTCACTCTATTTAGTCACTAGTTATGAGGGCAACCCAAAAAAGAAATTGCTTCTAATTAAAGTATATACCAATTTAATTATGAGCTTAGACACCTTAATCCAAAACCTTCAAGCAAGAATCTTACCATAGCTTCACCTATTAAACTATACTCAAAACTATTTTATAGTGTTCCTGAAATAAACTAAAATACATGACTACCTCATCCCATATTTCCATGAACGAAACCTAGCCCCTTGAAACCATTTTAGGTGCATTATACATCCACCAAGTTCATTCATACCTCAACACATCAAATCCTTAAAAAATCAATCTCATCATTTAGGATAAATCCTTATCCTCGACAATTTCTCAAATAATGGACATGATCAACAACATGGGTTCATCTTCTACAACAATATCTAGCTAAATCCTCCTGCAATCACAATTGAGAGTAGGTTTTATTGATTTATCCTAATGTATGTAGGGTTTGAATGTTTTAGATTCGTTAAACGTTGTTTTTAGATTATTCATGCTTTCATTATATAAATATTTTCTCTTACTTTGTTGAAACACTATTTGATTTATCTTTGTGCAAGATGACTCTAATACAATTTTCCCCACAATGTTAAAGCATCCAAAGTAGTATGTATGACAGGGGGTGATGATGCACCTAGTTTGAACCTAAATTTAGATATCAATTAATACAAATATGTCTATGTGGCTTGAATAAATGAAAAACTAGTAACACCTGCTACAATACACCTTAGGAATTACGTTGAAACCACAAGCGATCATCTTTCCAACTATTCAACCCAACCATTTTCTATTTGTCAGTTTAGTTACTATTTTCAACATAGTCATTGAATTTTTAGTCTTTACTCATATAATTACTCAAATGTTAACATATGCAGCCCTGGTTTGACCCTTAATTACTATTTGCTAATTAGTGGAATATAATTTGTCAGTTTGTTTTAAAAGGCCAACCATCTATTTTTTGTACAAAAAGGGAATGGAGTTCGAATCTTAATGTTTAAAACATCCTTATTTAACAAGGTATTGGGTTAGCCAGTACCTTGTATGCCATGTAATAACTTAATGTCCCAAGTCATTAAATCAAAATGTCACGTTTACTCAATTAAAATCGACAGGCTTTAAATTAGAGCGCCACGCTTCTGTTTTCAATCTGGTCATACTAAGTCAAAAAAACCTTTCTCCCACCAAGGATCCTCTCGATGGCAATATTCATCGCAATTAAAGTTCATTTCCAAGGTGTGTTCGTCAACAAACTTGTTTGTTACTTTGATGGTATTCATCATGTGTTCGAGAATATTGATTTTGATGGTATGTCGCATAAGGAATTTGTTGATTTTCTTGAACGATTCATATATAGAAGAGAAGCGTGAGAAGATTTATTATTATTGTCAGATATAGAAATCCCATAATGTTTAAAATTGATTTCTAATGAACTTGAATATCAAGAGTTTATAGACATTGCTTATCGGTATGGATTACAAATGTTTGTGTACATGGACCATTTTTGGTACTAATCTATAGTATTCATTGATGGATTAAGTAAGGAAAATGAAATTGAGGACAACATTTTGGTTATGCCAAACATGCCAATGGAAATGGAAGATGATGTTGACCTAACTCATTTCATGAGTCCACAAAAGAGCAACATGGAAGGAGTAACCTATGATGGAGTAAGTCAGGAAAATGGAAATGAGGATGCCACAGAAGTTGAAATCCTATAAGATGATAAAGATGATAATGTCCCAAATGTGAAAGTTAAAGCAAGGTTTAAAGAAGACATATGCCAATTTTAGGTATAAGGATAACTAATCCTAAACAACTGGAATTCATGCTTTGTAATTATGTTGTAGCCAATGAGTATCAATTGTAATATGAAAAATTGACAATATAAGATTATTGGTTAAATGTTGTGATGGTGAATGCACATTTAGGCTATGGGCTTCATGGATGAGTGATGAGAATTCATTCAAAATCAAGTCCCTTATTAATGACCATAATCATGCCATGAATTTTAAATTAGATTTAATTGTTAATTATAGATTATTGGTAGTCATTTTACCAAGCAAGTTCTTGAGAATGAGAAACTCAATGTTAGGATGCTAAAAGAATAAGCAAAAATTAAATTGGGCATAAAGGTTAGTGTGGGACAGAGTAGGAGAGCTAAGAAACATGAAATGTCTCCTGTTGAAGGTACCATAGTAGAAAATTATGCAAAATTATGTTCATATGGTGAGGAGATAAGAAGGTCGATCTAATCAAGGGTCAACAATCAAATTGCCTGTAAACTCTATGACATATGGGAAAACCTATTTTAACAGGACATGTATGTATATATATATATATATATATATATATATATATATATATATATATATGTCACACCCCCGAAACGGAGAAACGGCAGAAACGTCCAGGGGTTTGGGTGACTTCATCTTGTAATATCATCACCGTGAATATAATTGAAACAAGGCAAGCATCATCATCACACGTACAATATTGGGTTTACATCATTATAATTGTTTACAAAAGTTACATTATCAAAATATAAGTGTACGATGATAGCAAAAATACATCAATTCCATGAGTTCTTGGAAGCTAACCTGCTTAATGATTTCCTAAGAATACAAGTTATTTTGAAAATGGTCAACATATATAATGTTGGTGAGTTCATAAGTATATTTGTATGAAAGATTTGTAGCACTTTATAAACACCAGAAAATATGATATTTTCTATAAAAGAAATATATGGTTTGAACGCTTTGTATCAAATCTTTTATTAAAGCATGTGTGTTTTTTGTTTTGAAAATGTATAAAGAGGGTATTCCAGAAAATCCTATGTTTCTATTGTAAGTAGAAGGTAATGTATAATGTAAGTTTTCCCAGAAAATCAGATATTTTCTGCTTGTAAAAGTGTTGTGGTATTAAACCCAAAGACCGTAAATTGATGTTTGTATAGAGTCGTGATTGTAGAATCGTTTATGTATTCCGTAAATTTTACAGTGGAGTTAATTTCTTTTTGAGGCGTTATAACCATGCTTGATACGACAGATCTGCGTGTCATGACATTTTTCAGACGTCAACTTGTTTAAGGTAAGACATTTGTCACTCTAGACTGGCCTAGTCTAGCCGTAGCGAACAACTCAGGTGTGGGGTTGTCAACCTCGTATAGACAAACTATCGCTCTCCCTCCAGGAGACTCTAGTTATAACTATAGGACTAAGGTTGTACACTAGGTAGGTACGAATGAAAGAACGTGTCTCACAAGAACCTTAACTTTATTTACGCGAATATGTTACAAGGCCCAGCAAGTATGTAAATGAACCACAAAGGTCCATTAAACACGTAATGTATATTCCATGCCCAATAAGGATGTAAATGGACCACTAAGGCCCAATAAACATGTAATGTATATTCCAGGCCCAATAAGCATGTAAATGGACCACTAAGGCCCAATAAGCATGTAAATGGACCACTAAGGCCCAATAAGCATGTAATGTATGTTCCAGGCCCAATAAGCATGTAAATGGACCACTAAGGCCTAATAAACATGTAATGTATATTTCAGGCCCAATAAGCATGTAAATAACGTATTTAGTCCGTTTGTTATTTGTTAGGTGCATTTCATGTACCCATTTTGTAGCTTTATTTCATAAAAGTACATTGCATATAGGCTTAAACTCATGCATTTTGCATGTTTTTCGGGATTTTTCATGAGGCAATTTCATTCAAATACTTTTGTGATATTTCAGGGACTTTTGGAGGTAGGATATTGTTGGAGGAGGTAAATAAAAGTTGCAGACAAAATTCCAGGACTTGCGGAGCACCGAGGAGCAAGATATCAAAGAAATGAAGATTTTGGCTTTATAGAGATTTACACGGCCGTGTAAATGCAAGCCTTGCGTTTACGCGGGCTGTGTAAACGTAGATTTCTGCACAGTATATTTTTGCGTTTACGTGGGCCGTGTAAATGTAAACGTGGGTTTTAAAGCAGTTTTTCACCATTCTTAAAGGGGGGAACCTACTTTTTACTTAGGGGGTCGACTTTTAGAGTAGAGAAGGCGAATTTCTTGAGGATTTTGAAGTTGATTAACACTTGGGAACATTTGATTTCATTTTGTAAGAACTTTAATTTCATTTTCTAGATTTGTGATCTTGTTCTAGTCATGAGTGGCTAGAACCCTAGATTCTCCAACTTTATGTCTTGACTTCTAGTTGTGATTTCAATCATATGACTTGATGTTTTCTTTCAATTTTCTATCTAGTGAATTTGATTTTGTTTCAATCGAATGTTTGATTCTAATTGTGATTCTTATTGGCCATTTGAATTAGGGTTAGATCATTCAAGTTATCTAATTGCAAAATCCGTAATTGTTTTGTAAATTGGACTAGGTAACAAGCACTAAACTGATTTCTATTGAATGAATTTAGTGTAAATCTTATTCACACATTCTTACGCTCCCGGGCTTATGAGGAGTATTGAGTGTTGTTGGGAACATTCACATAAAGTTTAATGCAATCTTTCAACCTAATTCTAAGAGCTTGTTTAGATTAGATTGGTAAGGTTAGGATTAATCAAAGAACTTATTTTGGTTAATCAATGTGGTGAATGGGAGGTGCTAGATCTTGTTAGCATTTCTATGTACCAATTTAGATAGAATTGAACAAATATCATTTCATCCTTGGACTCACATTGCTAATTTGTCTTGCATGGAGTTGGAGTCCTTACAAATCTTGAATCTACTTCATTAAATCAATCATTTACTTATTGCTTTATTCTATAGTTTAAACATTGCTTATAAATTCCCCCCATTCTGTGACCATTTTTGTACCTTACGCAAAAAGGTATAAACACTTGTCCCGAGTCTCTGTGGATCGACCCTACTTACCTTGTACTACATTATTAGTGCATAGTAGTAATGTTTAAGGAGTCATTTGTACCATTTATTTGTTGGGTTTGACACGCCTAACATTATTACATTGGTTGTTTAAGCTCAACTGTTTACAAAAATGACACAAAAAGGCCCACTTTTGTAAAAATGACATTTTTGGTCCGTAAAACCGAAAATTTACAACTTAGTCATATTTTTGGTAAAAATGACACTTTAAGTCCCTTAAAACCCAAAAATTTACATTTAAGGGCTTATTTCAAATAAAATAACATTTTTAGCCCACTCTTGTTAGAAATAACATTTCGGCCCAATTTTTATGAAAAATAGACTTCGGCCCAAATGTTTAGAATTTTACCTTTTCGGCCCAAATGTTTAGAATTTTACTTTTTCGGCCAAAATGTTTAAAAGTTTACTTTTGCAGTCGGGATTCTTCTTGTAGTTGTATCCATTTGTGAGACATGAAATAAACCTTCTTTACCTTTAATATCATGATCATGAAGCTGAAAAAACAATCATTGTCCATAACTCTCTGACACCCTCCTTTTGTAGACCTGGTATTGTTCATGTCCATTATCATCTTCCCTTTGTAGACCTCAGTTATTGTCAGACACCTATATCAAACAAACAAAGGATTCATCCTATATGATATCTAACTATTAATGGTAATTTAATGACCCAACAAAGCTTTTACCTGATGAACTTTTCGTTCAATCAAAATATAAATACAAATTGCTTTTGAATAATCAAAACATGATTCAAATTGATTTTGAATAATTATCAAGTTTATAGAAACATATCGTAATTAAGATGCATGATGATATTTTCGTTCAATCAAAATATAGATACATAAAGATACACATGAAGCTAATCGTGTCACACCCCAAAACCGAGAACGACGAAAACGTTCTGGGGCGGAGGACGTCCTGTACAGTATCACAACACAGTATAATAGTAAACAAGTAAACAATATCATCAATTGCATTAAATAAATAATTTTAATACAAGTGTGTTCTGTAGTATATAAGACACCAAAATATGAATCAAAATATAAGAGAAGTCTTGTATGCGCTCTATCTTCTCAAAAGCAGGCATCAGTACCTGTCTACTGATGACCTGAGAATACAAGTTATTTTGAAAGAGTTTATCAGCATTAAAGCTGGTGAGTTCATAAGTATTTAGTGTTTATGTTTGTATCAAAATGTTTGAACCGTTGTTTGAAGTACGAGTTTGTAAATGTTTGTAGTAAAACTATGTGAATGTTTGTAAGTGTTTGTGAAAGTTTGTAACTCCTAGAAAATCCTATATTTTCTACTAAAAGTAGCCTTCTACCAAGGCACAACTGTTTTGTATGTTTGTTTCTTGTAAAAGTGTGTAATTTTCCCAAGTGTAACTATCATTATCAAAATATAGTTTGTACATTAATGTTTAAGTGAAATGATCACTAAATAAATGTAAAGAGTAAATTAATGTAGTACTGTAGTGTTGTATTATAGGAACTACTGCTATACTAACTACCTTAAACCGGAATTATATCAAGGTATTATGTGATTAATTATACCATACTATCAACGGAAAACACGACATTGTAAGTCGTAAAAAGGTATGACGTTTGGCACCCGCAGACCTGCAGGTCCGACTGTAGCTAGCAGCAAGGTGTAGGATATTCAATCCAGTATATATCTATACGCAAACTCACGCTCTCCCTCCAGGAGATTCTGTCTACAACTCGGGCCATGACAACGAAGGCATGCTCCGATACAGTGGATCACATTTATGTTAACGTATTCTTGTATATGTAAAGTATTGTTACTCATCATAGTATCATTGTATATGTTCTCATTCTAGTATAGTTGTATATGTTCTCATAGTAATAGGTAATGACTCATGAATGTACTGACTCTTGTATGTTTCATTGAACTAGAAGTAGTAAGTAGTATAACTCTAAACTATACCTATTATAGTTTATTAGTAACCTTGTTGAATGATTGAATGTACTGAACTGAGATAAAATTCTTTATATCTATACATATATACATAATATATAAGTAAGGATTCAACGACACTCGGACAAACAATCGGGTACTTTAAGACCACAACCAAACGAGGACAGGAAGTAAAGTGGGTTATCTCTCCTAAGTCCTTCAAGACTTATTTATATAACTATATATGTAGTAGACATGGTTTTAACAATATATAAGTTTAAAAGCTGTAAAAGAAAGGTTTAGTATAAAAGTGAATTTGATAAAGAGTTTGACATGTAAAATAGTTTGATAACAGTTTAAAGTCATTTGTTTGGTAAAAAAGTTTAAATCATGAAAATCCATTTGTATGTTGGTTATTAATCACATGTGATTAATCTAATAACTAACATGGTTCAACTTGTATTCCCCCCATAAAGCATTTAAAACATTTAAAAGCATTTCACAGGTTAATTAAGGGGTATGAACTCACCTGCAGTGAGTGGTTTGTTCGGAAGTGTCGGACAAGGAGCTAGGTGTCAAGTGAGGACTTGAACACACACAATGGTCCTAGTTATCATATAATAAACATATATGTAATCTAATTAGTCATTTAATAACTAATTAATCAAGTTAAGACACCCTAGGTCATGGAAACACTTTTATTCAAGTGCTATAGGTTCCAAAGGGTTGCATCTGATGGTTGTATGCCATGGTATTGGAGTTTATGGCCCATGAACCACCCCTTTATGGAGATTACGGCCCATGACCATTTCCCCATGAGTTTACAGCAATAAACTCATGGTACTAAGTGCCATTTGGTGATTTAAGGTCCTATAAATCAAGGGTAAGCATTCTAGGGTCAAGTCCAAGCCTTAGGAAAGCACTAGGGGCACAATAAGACCACTTTGTGGAGTTTACGGCCTAAGGACTATTTCCTTATGGGTTCACGGCTGTAAACTCTTATGGGATATAGTTTCTTTGATGTTTAAGGTCCTAAATACTTCAAGGAATTTATCTAGACTAGTACCCTAGGCTTAGGAAGGGATTAAAGTCCATTTAATCCCCTTAAGAAGGTTTTACAGCCCAAGAACCTCCCTTGGCTATAAACTCCTTGAATCCTATGTTTCTTGATGATTTTTAAGTGTTATCAAGTTCACATTAAGCACACAACAAGCTAGGGCAAGTGTACTTACAAGATAGGAGCTTGATTGGGTGTTTAAGGTCCAAGAACACTAGTGTGTGTTCTTGGTGTTCTTGGTGTTTTGAAGATCTAAGTAAAACACAAAAATGAAAGGTTGAAATGATGTATAAACACTAGATGTTATGTTAAAACAACAAATCAAGTCGAGAACCACTTACATTTCCGGGAAATCGGGTGAAAGACGAGATGATAGTTGAGAGAGAATGGGGAGTAAACTTGAGGGTGGAAGTTGGAAATGGAGAGTTTGGGGAGTAAAATCATGCTTAAGGCATGATTTCACGGCCTAGGGAGAGTTTACAGCCCAAACTCCAAAAGTTTGGCCGTGAACTCTTGGTTAGGGTGCGATGGGTGGGTTTGCTACTTCACCACCCGAGACGGTACTTTCCTTTCCTTCGTTCGTTTAAAGAATAAACACTAAAAACGCTCAAACGGACTTTTAAATTGGCTAACAATTATTAGAAATGTAATTGACTTTTAATTGAAGTGATTGACTTTAGAGTTTGTCCGAATGATAAATTCGGTTTGTCACAACATTCCCCCATTAAAGGGAATTTCGTCCCAAAATTAAAGTTTAATCGAATAAAATAGTTACAAATAACTAAGCGAAAAGATGATGCTATTTCAATTTCATTTGATCCTCGTGCTCCCATGTGAATTCCGATCCTCGCTGGGCGTTCCAGCGAACCTTCACAATCAGGATACGGCTTTGTTTTGTCTGCTTGACCTCACGGTCCATGATCACTACAGGTTCTTCCACGAAGTTGAGGCTCTCGTTGATCTCAATCTCGTCGAGTGGGATTACAAGAGTCTTGTCGGACAGACAATTTTCAAGTTAGAGACGTGGAATGTAGAATGTACGTTAAGAAGTTCGTTGGGTAGATTGAGTTTGTAAGCTACAGGGCCGATTCTAGCGAGAATCTCGAAAGGCCCTATGTATCTTGGATTGAGCTTCCCACACTTTCTGAAGCATATCAAGCCCTTCCAGGGTGGGACTTTCAAAAGAATGCGGTCTCCCACCTGGAATTCCAAAGGTTTCCTTCGCTTGTCTGCGTAGCTTTTCTGTCGGTCTCTAGAGGCTTTCAATCGTTCACAAATCTGAACGATCTTCTCTGTCACTTACCGAACGATTTTCAGACCTGTGAGAGTGCTGTCAGTAACTCGTCCTTTAGCTAACTGGGTGTCACCCACCTCAGCCCAGCGCAGAGGGGATCTACACTTCCGGCCATAGAGGGCTTCGAATAGAGCAGCCTTGATGCTCGTATGATAACTGTTATTGTAGGAAAATTCGACAAGGGGTAAGTGAGTATCCCATGCCTTCCCAAAGTCGATCACACAGGCTCTCAACATATCTTCTAGTGTTTGGATGGTTCTCTCACTTTGTCTGTCGGTCTGAGGATGGTAGGCTGTACTCATGTCCATCCTCGTCCCTAGGGAACTTTGTAGTGACTACCAGAACCTCGAAGTGAACCTACTATCTCTATCGGAGATAATGGATATAGGAACACCGTGCAGTCGTACGATTTCCCTAATGTATGTTCTCGTAAGCTTCTCCATCTTGTCAGTTTCTTTGATAGGCAGGAAGTGTGCAGACTTGGTCAATCTATCGACGATGACCCATATGGTATCAAGTCCACCCGTTGTCTTGGGTAACTTGGTTATGAAATCCATAGTGATCCGCTCCCACTTCCATTCTGGTATCTCTGGTTGTTGTAGCAAACCGGAGGGTTTCTGGTACTCGACCTTAACCTTTGCGCAAGTAAGGCATTTACTTACGAAGGTAGCAATCTCTGCTTTCATGTTAGGCCACCAGTATAAATTTTTAAGATCCAAATACATCTTATCTGAACATGGGTGAACGGAATATCGAGTGTTGTGCGCCTCGGTCATGACCAAGTCTCGAAAACCACCGTGTTTCGGTGTCCAGATCCGATCCATGAAATATAAAGCTCCGCCACTCTTGGCTTCTAAGTTCTTATCCATTCGTCTAAGGGATTCACCCGCCACATTTTCAGGTTTCAATTCTTCAAGTTGAGCCTCCTGAATTTGCATAGACATGTGTGAATGGATAGTCATTGTCAACGATTTGACCCTTCGACCAGAATATTCTTTCCGACTAAGGGCGTCTGCCACTACATTGGCTTTACCCGGATGATAACGAATTTCGCATTCGTAGTCATTGAGTAGCTCAACCCACCGTCGTTGCCTCATGTTGAGTTCCTTCTGATCGAATATGTGCTGTAAGCTCTTGTGGTCTGTAAAGATCGTGCTCTTCGTACCATACAGGTAGTGTCTCCAGATCTTCAGGGAAAATACAACTGCCCCCAGCTCATGATCGTGTGTGGTGTAGTTGACTTCGTGTGTCTTCAGCTGTCTCAAGGCATAGGCAATGACCTTACCTCATTGCATCAGAACACAACCAAGCCCTTGGTTGGATGCATTGCAGTATACAACGAAGTCTTCTATCCCTTCGGGGAGGGATAGTATCGGTGCGGTGCATAAGGCTCGCTTCAGCGTTTGAAACGCTCTTTCTTGTTTCTCTTCCCAGTCAAAGGCCACTCCTTTCTGGGTCAGTGTAGTAAGAGGCTTCGCAATTCGGGAGAAGTTCTATATGAACCTGCAGTAGTAGCCAGCGAGACCTAGAAATTGACGAATTTCTGTAGGCGTCTTCGGTGCTAAACAGTTCTCAATGGCCTTAATTTTGTATGGGTCCATGTGGATTCCCTCTTCGCTAACCACATGTCCTAAGAATTCGACTCTTCGGATCCAAAATTCACATTTAGAGAACTTCGCATAGAGCTTCTCCGTTCGTAAAGTTCCTAGAACTTGTCACAGGTGATCGCCATGCTCTTCCTTACTTCTAGAGTAGATCAGGATGTCATCAATGAAAATGATGACGAACTGATCCAAGTAAGGACGACATACTCTATTCATTAAGACCATGAACATTGCGGGCGCATTGGTCAATCCGAATGGCATCACCACGAACTGGTAGTCTCCGTAACGAGTTCGGAAGGCTGTCTTTGGAACATCCTCCTCTAGCACTCGTAACTGGTGATATCCGGACCTTAGATCAATTTTGGAAAAGTAATTCGCCCCTTGCAGTTGGTCAAATAAATCGTCTATGCGAGGCAGAGGGTAACGATTTTTGACCGTCAGTTTGTTGAGTTCTCTGTAGTCGATACACATACGGAATGATCCGTTTTTCTTCTTAACGAACAAGACCGATGCTCCCCAGGGTGAGAAGCTTGGTCTTATGAAACCCTTGTTGAGTAGTTCTTTAAGTTGACCAGATAGTTCATGCATCTCAGCTGGTGCTAATCGGTAGGGCGACTTAGCTATTGGGGTAGCTCCTGGGACTAAGTCGATTCTGAACTCGACCTGTCGTTGCGGAGGTAATCCTGGTAGTTCTTCTGGAAAGATGTCGGGAAAGTCGCTCACTATCGGAATGTTCTTTAGTTCTTTCGCTTCTAGGCTCATATCGATAATGTTAGCAAGGAATGTACGATATTCCTTACGTAGATACTTTTGTGCTTGAATAATCGAGATGATACGAAGACTCGTGTCGGGTTTGTCGTCGTAGATGATGAGAGTTTCGTTAGTAGGAAGATTTAGACGGACTGCTTTCTCGTAGCACATGATGTCGGCGCGATGAAGACTCAACCAATCCATGCCTATGATGACGCCGAAGCTTTTAATTGAGACCGGCATGAGGTCGATTGGAAATGAATGGCTATCTAGAGTAAGGGTACATCCTATGTATATGCTATTTGTGCTCGCAGTTTTCCCATTTTCCATTTCTACAGTGAATGGTTCCTTAAGTGTCTGTGGTTTTTGTTGAAGTAGGCGAGCAAATTTATAATTCACGAAGCTTCTCTCTGCTCCGCTATCAAACAGTATGCATGCATAAGAGTTTTCGAGGAGAAACGTACCAGTCACCACCGTAGGGTCAGCAACTGCTTCCCTTGGCCTATAGCTAGCACTCTTCCTGCTCCACCAGCATTTCTTGCCTTGGGGCAGTCCCTTTTGTAATGGCCCACATCGCCACATCCATAGCAAGCCTGGCCCACACCAACGTCGGGAACTTGGGTGATCGGCCTTGCCGGAGATTTACTGAAACGGACAGTGTGTCCTTTCTTGTTGCAGTTGGAGCACTGCATTTCCCGGAAGGGACCATTGTGGTGGAAGTTGCATTTATTGCACTTTGGCAAACTTCCAGCGTACTGCTTCACCGGAGCAGCAGCGGCGGGTGCTATCGCGACATGAACCACCATAATCTGCTGCTTTTTGGTAGCTTTCTGTTTCTTCTTGTCATCCCAAAACTTCCGCTTGTTGTCAGTGAGTTTGGAGGGTTCTGAGATGACCAGGGTTGTTGTTGACGATGGGGATTGGACTCCATGATCGATGAGTCGTTGTGCCAATCGCTTGGCACTATCGAAGGTAGTAGGGTGTGAAGATAGGACATTTCCCTGGTACGGAGGCACCAGCCCCCAGATGTACCTTTCGACCTTTTTCCCTTCAGTGGAACCATGTTGGGACATAGAGCCACCAGTTCACTGAACCTGGCGGTATACGCGACTATGTTCGAGCCCCTCATGGTTAGGCTCCATAACTCCTGTTCCAGCTTCTGGATCTCGCCCCTCGGGCAGTACTCCTCAATCATGAGGTCTTTCATAGTTTCCCAGCCCATGTCGTTTTCCACCACGAGAGTTAGTGACTTGACATGGCTATTCCACCATGTCAGGGCTTTCCCTTCGAAAGTGCACGTAGCAAACTTAACTTTGCTCGCGGCAGGGCAGGAAATAATTTCGAAGACCGACTCCGTCTTCTCGAACCATTGCGAGAGGGCAATGACTCCGCCAGTCCCAGTGAAGGGATTTGGCTTGCAGTTTGTGAAGTCCTTGTAGGAGCACTCTCTCGAGCGCACAAGGAGTTCACCTTGAGTAGAGTTAACAGGGGTTCCACCTCTGCTCGCATCAGTGGAGTGATATTGAGCCATGGCAGTTGCCACTGTCACATCTACTGCAGCATTTAGAGTTGCGGTATCGATTGCCAAAGGAGGTGGTGGTGGAAGAGGTGGAGGATTACGCCTTGTTGATTTGCGAGGAGGCATCTTTCAACTATAAGTTTAAAGAAAGATGTACATGGTGGTTAGGATCGATTGTGAGCATAATGAGAGTGTTCCATGGGCTAAATCTCCATAGTCCAACAGTTGAATGAGTGTACGTTTTGAAATAGCAATATAACAGAAGAGTAGGAAAACACAAGAGTACATATTTTTCCAACAGGTTAGATAACTGCCAATATTAGTGGTATTACTGATGTAAACGAGTTTGGGAAAAACGACCTAACAGTAGGTCTTACATCAAACCATACGAGGGAAAATGTTTGACAGCTTAGTAGGCTACAAAGTGTACTGAAACATAGGAATATTTTACAGACAAGTGCTACATAGAGCACAGATACAAAAGGCTATTCCTTCTTCAAAAGAAAAGATGTGCTAGACATCTTCTAACGGCGGTGGCAATTCCTCGGGCGAACCCTAAGATCTGCCACTTGACGAACCACCTCTTGAAGGTGTCGCTCATGAGCCCTCTGGCGAACTCGAAGTTCTATGACTTGAACTTGGGAGGCAGCCAGCTGTTGTTGTAGAGTCTCATTGGTCCTTCTGGTCCTTTCCATTGCTTCTTCGAGACGGCGAATGCGGACCGTGTTGACTCCAGAGTTGGCATCAATTTCCAAGATTTTCCCGATGGCTGCTCGATATTTCGAGAAATCCTGCGGACCATGATAGGCAAGGCTTTGTCAGCTGAGCCACCCTCGCTTATGTTGTAAAAGATTCGGTCCCCGTTGTAGGGTAAAGGTTGACCATTCTCATCGCTCCAGCGATTTAAGTTTGTTGCCCACAAGGGTGTGGGACCCTGAAATGCTGGTCGGGGGTTGTTAATTGGGGCTTGACCTTCTTGAGTGTGACATCCCCAAAATCACGGCCAGAAAAGACCGATTTCATTTATGCTTTTTAAAATAATTTCAGAGTAAATCCTTTTGATTTAAAAGTGTTGCGGAATTTGTTCCCAAAACAAAACATGATAAAATAATATTTATCAAAGCATTTCATCAAGAGATGCATTTTCATTATATAATCAAAACTCGAGATGTCATGTTCCAATACATACCATAAAGCATAAACGATAACATTACAAGTCATTCAACAAATATATACATATACAGACTTGTAAACAAAACAACTCGATGATTCATCCATCTTACGCCCTTGCGCCACTTCCTGTAATACAAATAAAACTGAGTGGGTCAGGCTTGGGAGCCTGGTGAGCATATAGGGTTTTCAACCCACAATAAATAATTTATATTTAATTTCACCAACCAATCACTATCCCGATTACCCATTCCCGTTATCCTCACTTTACGTCCCTAAAATAACATCTATCTCAAGGGACCTAATCTAGGATTTTCATCGGGACGGACATTACTGCTAAGGGGTTTCCTCAACAACAGATATCCTAAAGGCAACCATGAGGGGGATAGAGTACACCGGTGAACACATCGTTCACAACACCTACATGTTATGAACCTGCTAGCGTTCCACTGGACTGTCTAGAAAGAGTTCGTGGTCGTTATCCATACTCCGCTGAATAACTAGATCAACAACAACAACAACAACATCGAGGCCTCTCATCTGTTTAATACACACCAACTATCTACCCATGTTCTACCCAACATATTAGTAGATAAATATATATATATATTTTCATACATAGTTTAAAACTTGTATATCATTTTCATTCAATACATATTCCACATAACATATGAGGCACACCCACATAACACGTATTTCATAGGAAATAAATCAGATCTATGAGATAGAAGAGAATGAATATACATTCACACATATAACAACAAAATTATACACATAAACAACAATATACTTAATACACTCAAACCATACTTGTATTATTATCGTGTTTATGAAAGGTAGTATACACTCACGTGATTAGAAGACGATCAGACAGCACTACGGCTTGTAGAAGTAGTATTCTTCGGCAGATCTGGAAGATCTTCACAAAAATAGAACTTCTTGCGGGCAGAGCTTCGGCTCGGGAATCACGCTCTTCGAGATTCTCGGGGCTTCGGATCTTGCTTCGGGACTCGGGAATAATATCGGGGCTTCGAGGTACTTCTGGCACGCAAATCGATGCAAAACGGGAGAGAGAAGAGAGAAAAATAGCAAAGGAGTCGGCTGCCCAAGCATCCTATTTATAGGAGGCTAGAGCCTCGAAGTACGCAGGGCGTACGGTGTTACGCGGGGCGTACTCGTCCGAAATCGTCATTGCGTTCGTCATCCGAAGAACTCGAGTGCGAAGGTCGTCATGCTTCGCTGTATGCGGGGCGTACAGCAGTACGCTGGGCGTACTTCGGATATGCCCGGTGACTCCCCCTTCGGATAATATCGGGTTTTATAATTAAATTTAAATATTAATTGTTTAATAAACTTCGGAAATTCATATCTTCTTCGTACGAACTCCGTTTTCGACATTCTTTATAGCCACGCGTAGGTGAGACTACGCTCTACAACTTTCATTTAGACTTCGTCGGCTAATTTTGATTTTATTTTTATTATTTATTTTTAGTAGGCCGGGACAGAAAAACTTTGTTATAAATTCATAACTTCTTCGTTTGATGTCCGTTCTCGCCTAACTTTTCATCGCTTCGATACCAACAACGAGATCTTCGATTCTCGTTTAGATTGTTTCGGCTAAAAACCGCTCGATCTCAAATCGAGTATTTCAGTCTGCATACCGCTAAGTCGAAACTTCAATAAATCATAACTTCCTCATACGAAGTCAGATTTGGGTGTTCTTTATATATTCGGAAACCTCGTTTCAACTACTACAACATTATCCAAAGATATCAAGTTTATTTTACACTTAAATTTTGACGCTTATTTTTTATTCTTAATTAATCGAACCACATAATTAAGCAATTAAGCACAAAACACATAATACTTAAATAATACACTTCTATTATTTCAAAACGGGTTACAAAGGTTAACCTAGACTATTACATCAAAGATAATGCCTAGCCTGGAAACGCGGGTGTTACAATTCTCTCCACCTTAGAATGATTCCGTCCCCGGAATCACACATCAACAAAAAAATGCGGATAGCGACCCATCATGTCACTCTCCATCTCCCATGTGAGATTCGTCCCATTTGTGTGTTTCCATCGGACAAGCACTAACTCGACCATCTTGCGTCGCAACTTCTTAGTCTTTCGGTCAACAATTGCCTCTGGTTCTTCAATTAACCTTTTGTTCTCATCGATTCTCAACTCCGAAAGTGGAATCATGTTGGGAACTTCCCCCGTGAACTTCCTCAAATAACACACATGAAAAGTGTTATGAATTCCATTCAGTTCTTCTGGTAGTTCGAGCTTATAAGCTTGGTTCCCAATCCTCTGAAGAACTTTAAACGGTCCAATAAACCTTGGACTCAACTTTCGCCTTTTACCAAATCGTATAAGTCCCTTCCACGGCGAGACTTTAAGCAAAACCGAATCCCCAACCTCAAAAGTCATCGGTCTTCGCTTCTTGTCAGCATAGCTCTTTTGACGATCCTGAGCTGCTAACATTCTTTCCCTAATTATTTTCAACTTTTCAGCAGTTTGATTAACCATCTCCGGTCCCATAAACTGTTTTTCCCCAGCCTCAAGCCAACAAGACGGCGTACGACACTTCTGTCCATATAAAGCTTGGTAAGGTGCCATCTTAATGCTCGAGTGGAAACTATTATTGTAGGAAAATTCTACCAAAGGTAAATGTTCATCCCAGTTACCTAGGAATTCCAGAGTACATGCTCTCAGCATATCTTCAAGCGTTTGTATCGTCCGTTCGCTCTGACCATCAATCTGCGGATGGTAAGCTGTACTTAAACACAACTTGGTACCCAATTCCTCTTGTAGACTTTTCCAAAATCGCGAGGTGAAACGGCTATCACGATCCGACACAATCGTTAACGGAACACCGTGAAGCCTCACAATTTCCTTCACGTAAGAATTTGCAAGCTTCTCTATAGACCATTTCTCCTTGTCTGCTATGAAATGCGCACTCTTAGTGAATCGATCAACGACCACCCAAATCATGTCGTGACCATTCTTTGTTCTGGGCAGTTTAGTGACAAAATCCATAGCAATGTCTTCCCACTTACCCATAGGCACGGGCAATGGTTCTAAACTCCCGTACATTTCTAATGTTGTGTCTTTACTCTCGCACAAGTCACACACTCAGCCACATACTTTGCAACATCAAGCTTCATCGTCGGCCACCAGTAGTAGGGTTTTAGGTCCCTATACATTTTAGTGCTACCGGGATGAATCGAGTACATGGTTTTGTGAGCTTCTTCCATCAGAAGATCTCTGACTCCTCCTGTCTTAGGTTTCCAAATCCGATCTTGGAACACCTTCAGTCCATGACTGTTTACACCGAACACCAACGTTTTGCCCAAACGTTCCTCCTTTCGGTCATTCTTCTCAGAAGCTTCCTCTTGAGCTTTCTTTATACTTTCCACAATGGTCGAGACAACTTCAATTCTCAATGCTCTTGGCCTTTTCCTTTCAAGATTGACTTTGCGACTGAGAGCATCAGCAACAACATTAGCCTTACCGGGGTGGTAAAGTATCTCGCAGTCGTAGTCCTTGAGTAACTCCAGCCAGCGTCGTTGCCTCATATTCAATTCTTTCTGATTAAATAGATATTGGAGACTCTTATGATCAGTAAAAAGTTTGCACTTCGTGCCGTAGAGGTAATGCCTCCATATTTTCAGAGCGAAAACTACCGCTGCCAACTCCAAATCATGAGTCGGGTAATTCTTTTCATGCTCCTTCAGCTGTCGAGACGCATATGCTATCACCTTTTCTCTTTGGGTCAAAACACAACCCAATCCAACCCCAGACGCATCGCTATAAACAGCGAAGTCTTCAACTCCATCGGGTAAAGAAAGTATCGGTGCCTCGCATAGTTTCTTCTTTAGATTCTCGAATGCTTCTTTATGCTTATCATTCCAAGCATAAGTAGCTCCTTTGTGGGTCAAAGCTGTCAACGGAGTAGCGATCGAAGAAAAGCCTTGGATAAACCTTTGGTAATATCCAGCTAATCCCAAAAAGCTTCGGATCTCCGTGGGACTTTTCGGTTGTTCCCATTTCATCACAGCTTCGATCTTTGTTGGATTAACCATTATCCCTTCTTGGTTGACCACGTGACCCAAGAATTGGACTTCACGAATCCAAAAGTCACACTTCGAGAACTTAGCATACAACGTCTCCTTCTTCAAGACTTCTAACACTTCTCGCAAGTGTCTGCCATGCTCCTCTTGGCTTTTCGAATAAATCAGAATGTCATCTATGAACACTATCACAGATTTATCTAGGAACGGATTACAAACTCTGTTCATTAAATCCATGAATGCTGCCAGAGCGTTGGTTAGTCCAAATGACATAACCAAGAACTCGTAGTGTCCATATCTAGTTCTGAATGCAGTCTTCTCTATATCCTGCTCTCTTACTTTCAGCTGATGATATCCTGACCTTAGATCGATCTTCGAGAAATAGTTCAAACCTTGCAATTGATCAAACAAGTCATCAATCCTTGGCAACGGATATCTATTCTTTATTTTTGCCTTGTTCAACTCTCTGTAATCGATGCACATTCTCATACTTCCATCTTTCTTCTTCACAAATAACACCGGAGCTCCCCAGGGTGATGAACTAGGTCTAATGAAACCTTTTTCCAATAACTCCTGAAGTTGCATCATCAGCTCCTTCATCTCCATCGGTGCTAATCGATAAGTTGCTTTTGCTATTGGCGTCGTTCCTGGCAACAAGTCAATTCTAAACTCCACTTGTCTATCAGGCGGTAATCCAGGAAGATCTTTGGGAAATACTTCCGGATAATCACACACACCAGGAATATTCTGCATCACCTTCTTTTCATTCTTAGCATCGATCACGAATGCTAAGTATGATGTACACCCTTTGGTCAAGCATTTTCTGGCTTTCATTAGGGAAATGATTCCAGAATTCACTCTGCGTTTGTCCCCATACACCATAAACGAATCTTTCCCAGGCGGGTTTACTTTAACTATCTTCTTCTTGCATAAAATTTCGGCATCATTGGCGCTATGCCAATCCATTCCCAAAACGATGTCGAAACCGTTAAGTTCGATAGGCAATAATTCTTCGTGGAACTTATTCCCATTCAGATCAATTAAGATGTTTTTCATACGATAGCTAACAGGTACAAACTTGCCACTAGCAACTTCGACTAATAAGGCATTATCTAGTCTAACAACAGGCAAGGCTAGTTTTCTACCAAATTCATGCGATATAAAGGAGTAGTTGGCTCCATAATCAAACAAAATTTGAGCAGGCAATGTGTTTACGAGAAAGGTACCTGAAGCGACATCAGCTTCATCTTTAGCAGCTTCCAGTGTCATCTGGAATGCTCTCGCCTTTGGCTTTGGCAGAATGTTGGGTCTAGCTGCCTCCTTCTTCTTCGGGCAGTCCCTCGACATGTGTCCCTCCTCACCACAACCATAGCAAACCTTCTTAGAGAGGGTGCATTCATTGGCATAGTGCCCTGGCTTTCCACACTTGTATCACGTGGTCGCTACCTCACATTTTCCATGATGCTTCTTCTTACATTTGTCGCACCATTTCGCTTCGCCTCCACTTCCCCTCGAACCAGACTTTGAGAACTTGTTTTTCTTGTTGGACCCTGAAGTTCCATCGAACTTCCACTTTTCACCAACTTCTATCCTTTCCAGACCCTTTTCCTTCTGCTGGGCCTCCACATTCTTAGCTGCACGAACATCCGTTTTCAGAGTAGTTGCCATCTTGACTGTCGGACCAAAGTCGGCAGGCAGTCCATTAGCAAACCTCTCAATCTTGGAGAGTTTTGTTGGCACTAGGTACAGAAATAACTTCATTTTCTTAGTGAATGCAGTAGCATAGTCATCTATGCTCATCCTCCCCTTCTTCAAGTTTTGGAACTCATTGTTCAGATCAATCAGATCTATCTCTGAACAATATTGCACCCTTAACTGTTCCAAGAATTCCTCCCATGACATTTTCAGGGCTTCTCCTCGTGGCATAGTATCTGCCAACAACTTCCACCAACTCAAGACTCCAGTCTTCAGTTGTTTGACTGTAAAGACAGTCTTCTGTTTGTTGCTACAGTCGCAACTTTCAAATACCATCTCCATTTGGGAGATCCAATCCATTATCTCAACAGGCTTTGGGCTCTCAGAAAGACTTGGTGGCTTGGCGCCCAAGAAGTTCTTGTACATTTGCCCATCCTTGTTGTTTCTCCTTTCCGGATCGTTCCTTCGTTCTCCTTGAGTCCCAACTTGACTCATAATGTGACTATTGTTCCCTTCCTCCGATTGCTCGGGAATCAATTCGGGTTCCTCAATAGGTATGATAGGTTCGTCCCTATTATCATGCAACATCTGTCGCATCTCATCCCTTTGTTCAGTTAGCATAGCCCGAATCATGGCTTGCACCCCAGCCATTGTTATTGGTTCTGGTGCTGCTGCTACAACAGGTATTTGCTCAATCACTGGCGGTTGATTCCTGTTTTCATCTGCGTTTCCAACGCCACTCCTTGTTCTCACCATTTTTGATCTACACACCGAATAAGGTGAAATTAGATCCTCATTCACGATAGATATTCAAATCATCCTTATTACTCCGAAACGTTTACATGCTAGTTCTAATAACGTAGGCATACGCTTAGAATCCTACACACATAAGGTTTCAAGATCCAGTCGGCAACAGACCGTAGATCCGAACAATTAATATCATATATGGCAACATATAACATTTAGCACATAAAAGCATTTTAGGCAACTTTCCTAAAATAAACTAGTGGTCGTGTCTATAATATATCAGACACACTTCTCACAATCTCCACTTAGCATTCTAAGTTTAAGTCTAGAAATCCTACAAATTCCTAGTTCGCTTAAACTAATGCTCTGATACCAACTGTGACATCCCCAAAATCACGGCCAGAAAAGACCGATTTCATTTATGCTTTTTAAAATAATTTCAGAGTAAATCCTTTTGATTTAAAAGTGTTGCGGAATTTGTTCCCAAAACAAAACATGATAAAATAATATTTATCAAAGCATTTCATCAAGAGATGCATTTTCATTATATAATCAAAACTCGAGATGTCATGTTCCGATACAGACCATAAAGCATAAACGATAACATTACAAGTCATTCAACAAATATATACATATACAGACTTGTAAACAAAACAACTCGATGATTCATCCATCTTACACCCTTGCGCCACTTCCTGTAATACAAATAAAACTGAGTGGGTCAGGCTTGGGAGCCTGGTGAGCATATAGGGTTTTCAACCCACAATAAATAATTTATATTTAATTTCACCAACCAATCACTATCCCGATTACCCATTCCCGTTATCCTCACTTTACGTCCCTAAAATAACATCTATCTCAAGGGACCTAATCTAGGATTTTCATCGGGACGGACATTACTGCTAAGGGGTTTCCTCAACAATAGATATCCTAAAGGCAACCATTAGGGGGATAGAGTACACCGGTGAACACATCGTTCACAACACCTACATGTTATGAACCTGCTAGCGTTCCACTGGACTGTCTAGAAAGAGTCCGTGGTCGTTATCCATACTCCGCTGAATAACTAGATCAACAACAACAACAACATCGAGGCCTCTCATCTGTTTAATACACACCAACTATCTACCCATGTTCTACCCAACATATTAGTAGATAAATATATATATATTTTCATACATAGTTTAAAACTTGTATATCATTTTCATTCAATACATATTCCACATAACATATGAGGCACACCCACATAACACGTATTTCATAGGAAATAAATCAGATCTATGAGATAGAAGAGAATGAATATACATTCACACATATAACAACAAAATTATACACATAAACAACAATATACTTAATACACTCAAACCATACTTGTATTATTATCGTGTTTATGCAAGGTAGTATACACTCATGTGATTAGAAGACGATCAGACAGCACTACGGCTTGTAGAAGTAGTATTCTTCGGCAGATCTGGAAGATCTTCACAAAAATCGAACTTCTCGCGGGCAGAGCCTCGGCTTGGGAATCACGCTCTTCGAGATTCTCGGGGCTTCGGATCTTGCTTCGGGACTCGGGAATAATATCGGGGCTTCGGGGTACTTCTGGCACGCAAATCGATGCAAAACGAGAGAGAGAAGAGAGAAAAATAGCAAAGGAGTCGGCTGCCCTCGCATCCTAATTATAGGAGGCTGGAGCCTCGGAGTACGCGGGGCGTACGGCGTTACGCGGGGCGTACTCGTCCGAAATCGTCATTGCGTTCGTCATCCGAAGAACTCGAGTGCGAAGGTCGTCATGCTTCGCTGTACGCGGGGTGTACAGCAGTATGCTGGGGGTACTTCGGATATGCCCGGTGACTCCCCCTTCGGATAATACCGGGTTTTATAATTAAATTTAAATATTGATTATTTAATAAACTTCAGAAATTCATATCTTCTTCATACGAACTCCGTTTTCGACGTTCTTTATATCCACGTGTAGGTGAGACTGCGCTCTACAACTTTCGTTTAGACTTCTTCGGCTAATTTTGACTTTATTTTTATTATTTATTTTTAGTAGTCCGGGACAGAAAAACTTTGTTATAAATTCATAACTTCTTCGTTTGACGTCTGTTCTCGCCCAACTTTTCATCGCTTCGATACCAACAATGAGATCTTCGATTCTCGTTTAGATTGTTTCGGCTAAAAACCGCTCGATCTCAAATCGAATATTTCAGTCTGCATACCGCTAAGTCGAAACTTCAATAAATCATAACTTCCTCATACGAAGTCAGATTTGGGCGTTCTTTATATATTCGGACACCTCGTTTCAACTACTACAACATTATCCAAATATATCAAGTTTATTTTACACTTAAATTTTGATGCTTATTTTTTATTCTTAATTAATCGAACCACATAATTAAGCAATTAAGCACAAAACACATAATACTTAAATAATACACTTCTATTATTTTAAAACGGGTTACAAAGGTTAACCTAGACTATTACATCAAAGATAATGCCTAGCCTGGAAATGCGGGTGTTACATTGAGGTAGGTTGTTGACTTTAGGCTCGGATTCAGATCCATCCGAGAAGCCTTCTGCGAGGTGATCATCCAAAGGGATTGGATGCTCATCTTCGGGCTCTTCTTCAAGCCATCCAGCATTGCCTTGGGGTGGAAAGTACGGGTCGCCAAGATGAAATCCAGCCATGATATCTACGTGAGAAAAAGGGTATAAGAATCTTATATAAATAGACGTACTACTTAAGATAATTATATGATGATCTTTATCAGTTATGTCAATACTTGTGTAGTGTATACCAGTTATATGAAATCAGAGCAGGATAGACCTTCGAATAAGTGGTCCTAACTCCAAATCCACAACCAAATAAGGACAAGAAGTGAAGCAAAGATCACAGATTCTAAATCTATAACACTTGAATTTCATATAACCTTAGCGTATGCACTTAACTACTATTGATCTACTTGATAAAGACCTTTTTAGTTCTCAGATATGTGATTATAGCAACACAAAATACTCCTATAGTATTTTTAAACATATGTTCTGTTTTAGTGCTCTCATTGTAGTAGTGTTGGTAAGTTTTTAGACTTGTTGCCATATCACAACCATTCTAGGGCATATGCTAATCACTCCTCGGACCAGCATAGTTGATCAGGCTATGCCACTCCCAAGACTGACCATACATCCCCGAGCTTACTTGTGATATTCAACAATCGTAATACTTTTGTATTTGTCATTGTGACACTGGTTTTAGTATGAATCCAGGCTTGTATACTTAGTTAAATATTTTATTATTTAAAAGTATACACTCTTGGTCAGAGTGTTTTAATCCCAATGGGTTTATAGTTAGTATATCTTTTATGGGTTGATATACTCAATTCACTATAAACAACGCTCTGATACCAATCTGTCACACCCCAAAACCGAGAACGGCGGAAACGTTCTGGAGCGGAGGACATCATGTATTGTATCACAACACAGTATAATAGTAAACAAGTAAACAACATCATCTATTACATTAAATAAATAATTTTAATACAAGTGTGTTATGTAGTATATAAGACACCAAAATATGAATCAAAATATAAGATAAGTCTTGTATGCAATCCATCTTCTCTAAAGCTGGCATCGGTACCTGTCTACCGATGACCTGAGAATACAAGTTATTTTGAAAGAGTTTATCAGCATTAAAGCTGGTGAGTTCATAAGTATTTAGTGTCTATGTTTGTATCAAAATGTTTGAACCATTGTTTGAAGTACGAGTTTGTAAACGTTCGTAGTAAAACTATGTGAATGTTTGTGAAAGTTTGTAACTCCTAGAAAATCCTATAGTTTCTACTAAAAGTAGCCTTCTACCAAGGCACAACTGTTTTGTATGTTTGTTTCTTGTAAAAGTGTGTAATTTTCCCAAGTGTAACTATCATTATCAAAATATAGTTTGTACATTAATGTTTAAGTGAAATGATCACTAAATAAATGTAAGGAGTAAATTAATGTAGTACTGTAGTGTTGTATTACAGGAACTACTGTTGTACTAACTACCTTAAACCGGATTTATTGATGGGTTTTAGCCATAAGAACTTTTCTATGTGCGCATGCAAAACCCTAATGCTCGGATCTAGGCTTTCTAATTAAACATGCTATTAATCCAAGACTTCTAATAACTATTTAGGCTAAATAACAACATTGAAACAGATCTAGAACCATACCTTTGAGTTCCTTGTTGACCTTGTTGTCTTGGAGCTTCTAGAGTCACAAATGTCACTCCTCTGATGGCTTACAAACACCAATAGCAAGAAGGATGATTTAGGAGAGAGGAGAGGGGAGGAAATCGGCCAGGGTTCTCTTACTTTAGGAGAGGTGCCGATTTCCCTTGCCCATGGGATCTATTTATACTTGTAGACTCCTTAAGGGTTACAACCTAAACCCTAATTGGATAATCTTCTCTTAAGGCTATCCAAATCCTTTCCTTAGATAAGCCATGGACGAATTTAGCTATCCTTTAGCTTCTAGAATTCGTCCCTAGTATATCTATAAGGATTATCAGTTTAAAGCTTAACTATCAAACAATTGACAGTTTATACCCCTTTATTTAATTAACCTCTTTAAGTCACCAAATTAATTCTAATTAATTCCATGAATTATATTAATCAAATAACAATATATTATTCTTTATATTATTCCCATAATATATTAATAATATTTACTCTCTCTTAATAAATCATCCTATCAAGTTGCTATGGTGAAGGCAACCCAAAAGGACCATGCACAACCGGGTCAAATACTTGCCTAATATAGTTGTAGCCTTAGACACTATTCCAACAGTCTCCCACTTGGATAAGTCTAGTAACTATATGCACAAGTACAATTCGGTTTGCAATCGTAGCTCTCAAAGACGTTGTCAAACTCTGATCTAATCAATCTTGTCCTTTAGATAAGGGATCGTACAGTCCTCTGTTAGATATCATGCTGACAATCCTATGGAATGGTTAGTCAAGCATTTAGGTTTCTCGATCTCTGATTTATTTGACATAGAACTTAATCGAACACATCAATTCAGTTCTGACCGGGCCCGGCACATAAGTCAAATCAAATCATCGAGCGGCCGAGATATCGCTTTTACCTTCTTAGATAAAAGTTATAGATAAACTTCGACTTATATGCATTTACTTATTCATTAATCAACTATACACAACAATGCGTTTTATAACACCGAGTTACTGATGCGTTTTCACATTATCAATGTACAACCAATTAACAAATAACAAACCATATATCTAGGTTTTAAGACTATATGATATTATCGTCTTGCGATCATCCTTTTATATCATATTCCATAAGGTGATTCCAGCAAGCGCGAGTTTGTTCCAATGCTCAAAACTAGTTCATAAGCACTCATGAACGTTGCAGCAACCCTTTGCTATGTCTAACACCATTTAGACAATCTACACACCAATTCATGACAATCTTCATTCATATCTACTTCCAACATATGAACGATTGTGGACAATTTGAACAATTCTATTATTCCTAATAATTTCAATTATTCTGGAAGTCAAAACATGCAAAGTGAAACAATAGTTAAACAATTAACATAAGATGGTAACATTACTCATAAATAAAACTCCTTTATTCAATCATCAAATGTTAATTACATTTATCTATTACACGTTTCTAATACTATCTAATCTATGCTAATATCATCCTTCAGCCCAATACTCCTAGCATGCTGCAAGTGCTTAACCCTACTCAGTCCCTTTGTAAGCGGATCTGCTGGGTTATCTTCTGATGATATCCTCTTCACTACGAGTTGTCCTTCTTCTACACGATGTCTAATGAAGTGATATTTTCTATCGATATGTCTTGATCTACCATGATCCCTCGGTTCCTTGGTCAAGGCAACCGCTCCTTCGTTATCACTGAAAATCACCATGGGCTCCTTTATGGGAGGTATGACTCCAAGATCACCGATGAAGTTCTTTAGCCATATTGCCTCCTTCGACACTTCGCTCGCTGCAATGTACTCTGATTCGCACGTTGAATCAGCTACGGTCTCCTGCTTGGAACTCTTTCATGTCACTGCTCCTCCATTTAGGGTAAAGACCCAGCCCGACTGCGAACGGTAGTTGTCCCTGTCGGTCTGAAAACTGGCGTCACTATACCCTCGCACCTTCAAGTCATCACTCCCTCCAAGGACTAAGAACCATTCCTTCGTCCTCCGAAGGTACTTAAGGATATTCTTCACCGCAATCCAATGTGCTCTGCCAGGATTCCCTTGATATCTGCTAACCATGCTCAAAGCGAAGGCTACATCAGGGCGAGTACAAGTCATAGCATACATGATTGAGCCAACTGCGGAAGCGTATGGTACTCGGCTCATTTCTGCTATCTCAGCTTCGGTACTCGGACTTTGAGTCTTACTCAACTTGGCATTACTTTGTATCAGTAATTCTCCCTTCTTCGAGTTTTCCATACTAAAACGTTTTAGTACCTTCTCTAAGTAAGTGTTCTGACTAAGTCCAATTAGTCTCTTACTTCTTTCTCTTACTATCCTTATTCCCAAAATGTAAGAAGCCTCTCCGAGGTCCTTCATAGCGAAGCACTTCCCGAGCCAGGACTTAACCTCCTGCAGAGTCGGGATGTCGTTTCCCATGAGTAGTATGTCATCGACATATAGAACGAGGAAGCTTACTATACTCCCACTGGCTTTGACATATACACAAGACTCGTCTTCGCTTCGTACAAATCCAAACTCTTTGACTTTCTCATCGAAGCAAAGATTCCATCTGCGAGACGCTTACTTAAGTCCATAAATGGACTTCTCAAGCTTACACACTCTATTCGGATGCTTCGGATCCACAAACCCCTCGGGCTGAGCCATGTAAACATCCTCAGCCAACTTCCCGTTAAGGAAAGCGGTCTTGACATCCATTTGCCAAATCTCATAATCATGAAACGCGGCAATGGCTAGCATCACTCTAATAGATTTAATCTTCGCAACTGGTGAGAAGGTCTCATCATAGTCAACTCTGGGAGTTTGAGTAAAGCCCTTCGCAACCAATCGCGCTTTATATGTGTGCACGTTTCCATCCACGTCGGTCTTCTTCTTGAAGATCCACTTGCACCCAACGGTCTTACGTCCGGGCACATAATCAACCAAATTCCAAACTTGGTTATCATACATGGATTGGATCTCGCTATCCATTGCCTCTTTCCATTTCGCAGACTCCGGGCATGCCATGGCTTCCTTATAGCTATTAGGTTCATCAAGATTTATTAGTGTACCATCACTAATATATGTGTCCCCTTCGGTAGTAATATGAAAACCATAAAACTGGGGTAGAACTCTAACTCTATCGGAACGTCTAAGAGGTAAGGACTCGTCAATCGGTTCAACCGGAGTTTCCTCCTCGGGTTGAGTGCCAGCGGTAGAGGTTCCTTCATCTATCGACTCTTGAATCTCTTCAAGCTCGATTTGCCTCCCACTGTCTCCTTGGCTTATGAGTTCTCGCTCTCGGAAAACTCCTCTCCTCGCAACGAAGACCACATTGTCCTTCGGTCTATAAAAGAGATATCCAAAGGATGTCTGCGGGTAGCCGATGAAAATACATCGCTCACTTCGAGGTTCGAGCTTGTCGTGAGTATCTCGTCTTACGAAAGCCTCGCAACCCTAAACCTTGATATGTGCCAACGAGGGAGCTTTCCCTGTCCACATCTCATGAGGTGTTTTGGCAACCTTCTTAGTAGGGACTCGGTTAAGGATATGGGCGGCAGTCTCTAAGGCATAACCCCAAAAAGAGATAGGTAGTGAAGCACGACTCATCATAGAGCCAACCATATCCAATAGGTTTGATTACGCCTTTCTGCCACACCATTCAACTGCGATGTCCTATGAGGCGTCAATTGCGAAACTATTCCACACTCCTTGAGATAATCGTGGAATTCAAGACTTAGGTACTCTCCTCCTCGATCGGATCGAAGCATCTTGATTTTCCTGCCCAATTGATTCTCCACTTCATTCTTGAACTCTTTGAACTTTTCAAAGGTTTCTGACTTTTGCTCGATTAAATAGATATACCCATATCTACTATAATCATCGGTAAAAGTCACGTAGAAGCGGTTCCCATCCTTCGTGGTTGATCTAAACGGTCCACATACATCGTTATGTATTAAGTCCAATAGACCCTCACCCCTTTCACACGTACTCGTGAAGGGTGACTTAGTCATCTTTCCAAGTAAACAAGACTCGCACGTGTCATCTTCCCTAAGGTCGAATGACTCCAACACTCCATCCTTTTAGAGTTGGGCTATGCGTTTCTTGTTGACATGTCCAAGACGACAATGCCACAAGGATGCTTTATCCATACTAGTGGAAGAATCTATATTCAAAACATCATTTCCTAAGTTATCAACAATCATAACAGTTTCATAAATTCCATTGCATGGTATAGCTTCAAAGTAAAAGACACCATTTAGATAAGCCAAAATAGAACCATTCTCATTATTAAAAGAAAATCTAAAACCTTGTCTATATAAACCATGAAATGAAATGATGTTTCTATCCATTTCTGGCGAATAGCAACAATTGTTCAAATCTAAACACAAATTATTCCTAAGCACTAAAGAATACACTCCAATCTTGGTCATAGGCGACGATCTTCTGTTCCCCATGATTAGATTGATTCTTCCTTGCTCCACATCCCTACTTCTTCTTAGTCCCTGCACATTAGAACAAATGTGGTAACCACAACCGGTATCAAGAACCCAAGAAATAGCATGTTTAGAATCGTTAGATTTAATTGTGTATATACCTGCGAAAGATGGCTTGATCTTTCCTTCTTTGATTGCTTGCAGGTACTCTGGGCAGCTTCTCTTCCAATGTCCTATCTTGTGGCAGTGGTGGCACTCTGCCTCCTTCGGGTTAGGACAGGGCTTAGCGGGATCAACTTTGGTCCCACTAGAAGAGGCACCATCTCGGGCTTTGACCTTGCGATAGTTCTTTGATGAAGCCTTCCTCTTCTTTCCCTTTCCTTGACCAATAGCCAAGACAAGAGCAGCAGGTGGATTGGGAGTTGGTGCAGCAGACTTGTCTTTGAAGTTGCTCTCAGCAACCCTCAAGAGACCTTGGAGTTTGCTTAGGGTGACCTCTTCTTTGTTCATGTGGTAGGTCATCCTAAATTGGTTTTACATCGGAGGCAAAGAGTGAAGCACCATGTCGATCGCCAAGTCTTCCCCAAAGTCAACATTTAACTTGCGAAGGCGGTCGACATACCTTTGCATCTTTTGCAAGTGCACGGTAAGAGATTCTCCATGACCCATCTTAGCGGAAATCATGTTGGTGAAAATCTCATAACGCTCTTGTCTCGCGTTCTGGTGGTATCTCTCCAATAAGTCTTGGTGCATCTCGTACGGGTACATGTCCTCGTAGGACTTTTGGAATTCGGAGTTCATGGTGGCAATCATGATGCAATGTACCTTCGTTGCATCTCGTTCATGAGTCTCAAAAGCGGTGATTTCGGCCGGAGTAGCAATTTCGGTGTTGATTTTCTCGAGCTTCTCATCAAGGACATACTCCTTGTCCTCATAGCGAGCAATGGTGCGAATGTATCTTATCCATTCGCTAAAATTCGTTCCATCGAAGGTGACCTTTTGGCAAAGGCTCATCAACGTGAAGGAACTAGCAGCAGCGTTGTTTGCGTTTGACATCTACAAAAGAAAAAGGACAAAGATAGATTAGAATAAGAATCCCTAATTATCACCCAATAAGAAAATTAGGGCTAGGATCCAACAATAACATTTACATACTAGAAAAGGGATGCCGTAATCTAACATGCAAATAAATTGAAGGTAAGTGAATGACGATTCACTAATTCTCCATCACAAAAACCTAAACTATTAGTCCTAAGTGTTTTTTTGAGAATTCCTAGGTTCGGATGAGATTCATTGAAACTATTCAATGGCATGTTTAAATCTCGATATGCCCCTCTTGTTTGTGACTGGGATACCGAGGATCACAAAGCGGGTGTGAATTACCATGCAAATTCACATGGTGCCTTCATTGTAACAATCACCTATTCGATGTGCCGGTAAACCACACACGCTCCATCGAACTATGATAAACAATGAATCACCCTTTGCCACCTTTGCTTAGAACCAATTAGTGTGCCGGTAAACCACACACGCTCCACTAACTTCTTAGCAAGGGTGCAAAGTGTAATTTCATGGGATTGCATCAATTCACTTTTCCTAAAGTAACTAAGATTGGGAAAATTTAAAAATGTGTAGTTACTTTGTATTACTTATTATACTTTTAATGAGAGGATGAGGTTGCCCTATCCTACCCGTTCGGCTAACGACCCTCCACCAATCAAGCAAGCGGTGGGTGTGAGTGTACACCCATTAAGCGCCATTTTATAGGCCGCAACCTTATACCCACCTTATAGATCGGCTTCGTGAATGAGGCCTACTAACGGTAAGACTAGCATTTAGTTGTACATATATATATTATACTAGTAATATCATATTAGTATAGGGTTGTATTTTAAACCTTTTAAAATCTAGGGTTTTGAAATTTAAGTTGTCTAAATTAAAACTTTTAATTAAAAATATAAATTTCAAAACTTGAGGGCAAGTTTTAAACATTTAAAACATGGAGGATCAAATAACAAATAATTCCAATTAACAATTAATATCCTAATTATCTATATTTGATTTTATTCAAGATTTCTTTGAAAGATAATTACCAAAATAATTAAAATAATTAATTAATTATCATATAAGGAAATTAAATATTTTATTAGTTGATAAATACCTTTAACTAGATCAAGATAATAGTCATATATATCAAAAAAACGGATTTAGATTGATCTATTATGATTAAGGTAAGTTTCCATAAGATAATTATGAAAAAATCCTGAATCTGGTCATTCCTGACGCCTGGACTCGCCGAGTGCACAAAGGGACTCGCCGAGTCAGGCCTACTCGCCGAGTCCACTTTGAGACTCGCCGAGTACATGACTCAGAAACCAAAAAATCGAATTTTGCAGGTTTGTTTCAGTTATTCAAGCAACAATTTAAAGAAAACCAAGCTAGGCTCTGATACCACTGATGGGTTTTAGCCATAAGAACTTTCCTATGTGCGCATGCAAAACCCTAATGCTCGGATCTAGGCTTTCTAATTAAACATGCTATTAATCCAAGACTTCTAATAACTATTTAGGCTAAATAACAACATTGAAACAGATCTAGAACCATACCTTTGAGTTCCTTGTTGACCTTGTTGTCTTGGAGCTTCTAGAGTCACAAATGTCACTCCTCTGATGGCTTACAAACGCCAATAGCAAGAAGGATGATTTAGGAGAAAGGAGAGAGGAGGAAATCAGCCAGGGTTCTCTTACTTTAGGAGAGGTGCCAATTTCCCTTACCCATGGGATCTATTTATACTTGTAGACTCCTTAAGGGTTACAACCTAAACCCTAATTGGATAATCTTCTCTTAAGGCTATCCAAATCCTTTCCTTAGATAAGCCATGGACGAATTTAGCTATCCTTTAGCTTCTAGAATTCGTCCCTAGTATATCTATAAGGATTATCAGTTTAAAGCTTAACTATCAAACAATTGACAGTTTATACCCCTTTATTTAATTAATCTCTTTAAGTCACCAAATTAATTCTAATTAATTCCATGACTTATATTAATCAAATAACAATATATTATTCTTTATATTATTCCCATAATATATTAATAATATTTACTCTCTCTTAATAAATCATCCTATCAAGTTGCTATGGTGAAGGCAACCCAAAAGGACCATGCACAACCGGGTCAAATACTTGCCTAATATAGTTGTAGCCTTAGACACTATTCCAACATTTATATCAAGGTATTATGTGATTAATTATACCATACTATCAATGGAAAACACGACATTTTAAGTCGTAAAAAGGTATGGCGTTTGGCACCCGCAGACCTGCAGGTCCGACTGTAGCTAGCAGCAAGGTGTAGGATATTCAATCCAGTATAGATCTATACGCAAACTCACGCTCTCCCTCCAGGAGATTCTGTCTACAACTCGGGCCATGACAACGAACGCATGCTCCGATACAGTGGATCACATTTATGTTAACGTATTCTTGTATATGTAGAGTATTGTTACTCATCATAGTATCGTTGTATATGTTGTCATTCTAGTATAGTTGTATATGTTCTCATTCTAGTATAGTTGTATATGTTCTCATAGTAATAAGTAATGACTCATGAATGTACTGACTCTTGTATGTTTCACTGAACTAGAAGTAGTAGGTAGTATAACTCTAAACTGTACCTATTATAGTTTATTAGTAACTTTGTTGAATGATTGAATGTACTGAACTGAGATAAAAGTCTTTATATCTATACATATATACATAATATATAAGTAAGGATTCAACAAAACTCGGGCAAACAACCGGGTACTTTAAGACCACAACCAAACGAGGACAGGAAGTAAAGTGGGTTTTCTCTCCTAAGTCCTTCAAGACTTATTTATATAACTATATATGTAGTAGACATGGTTTTAACAATATATAAAATTAAAAGCTGTAAAAGAAAGGTTTAGTATAAAAGTGGATTTGATAAAGAGTTTGACATGTAAAATAGTTTGATAACAGTTTAAAGTCATTTGTTTGGTAAAATAGTTAAAAGCATGAAAATCCATTTGTATGTTGGTTATTAATCACATGTGATTAATCTAATAACTAACATGGTTCAACTTGTATCCCCCCCCCCCCCCCCGCGTAAATCATTTAAAAGCATTTCAAAGGTTAATTAAGGGGTATGAACTCACCTGCAGTGAGTGGTTTGTTCGGAAGTGTCAGATAAGGTGCTAGGTGTTAAGTGAGGACTTGAACACACACAATGGTTCTAGTTATCATATAATAAACATATATGTAATCTAATTAGTCAATTAATAACTAATTAATCAAGTTAAGACACCCTAGGTCATGGAAACACTTTGATTCAAGTGCTATAGGTTCCAAAGAGTTGCATCTAAGGGTTGTATGACATGGTATTGGTGTTTATGGCCCATGAACCACCCCTTTATGGAGTTTACGGCCCATGACCATTTCCCCATGAGTTTATGGCCGTAAACTCATGGTACTAAGTGCCATTTGGTGATTTAAGGTCCTATAAATCAAGGGTAAGCATTCTAGGGTCAAGTCCAAGCCTTAGGAAAGCATTAGGGGCACAATAAGACCACTTTGTGGAGTTTACGGCCTAAGGACCATTTCCTTATGGGTTCACGACCGTAAAATATTATGGAACATAGTTTCTTTGATGTTTAAGGTCCTAAATACTTCAAGGAGTTTATCTAGACTAGTACCCTAGGCTTAAGAAGGGATTAAAGTCCATTTAACCCTCTTAAGAAGGGTTTACGGCCCAAGAACCTCCCTTGGCTGTAAACTCCTTGAGTCCTATGTTTCTTGATGATTTTTAAGTGTTATCAAGTTCACATTAAGCACACAAGAAGCTAGGGCAAGTGTACTTACAAGATAGGAGCTTGATTGGGTGTTTAAGGTCCAAGAACACTAGTGTGTGTTCTTGGTGTTTTGAAGATCTAAGTAAAACACAAAAATGAAAGGATGAAATGATGTATAAACACTAGATGTTATGTTATAACAACAAATCAAGTCGAGAACCACTTAAATTTTCGGGAAATCAGGTGAAAGACGGGATGATAGTTGAGAGAGAATGGGGAGTAAACTTGAGGGTGGAAGTTGGAAATGGAGAGTTTGGGGAGTAAACTCATGCTTAAGGCATGAGTTCACGGCCTAGGGAGAGTTTACGGCCCAAACTCCAAAAGTTTGGCTGTGAACTCTTGGTTAGGGTGCAATAGGTGGGTTTGCTACTCCACGACCCGAGATGGTACTTCCTTTCCTTCGTTCGTTTAAAGAATAAACACTAAAAACGCTCAAACGGACTTTTAAATTGGCTAACACTTATTAGAAATGTAATTGACTTTTAATTGAAGTGATTGACTTTAGAGTTTTTCCAAATGAAAAATTCGGGTTGTCACAAATCATATGAGAAAGGCGACCATGGGCCTAACCTGTTTCTGCTGAATTGTGAGGTGATCAATCTAAGGCATCAATGTCAAGCTTCTTGAGCGGCTGAAGGGAGGAATTTCGTTTCTAGGGAAGCGTTGTTGGTTGCGTGGAAGGAGGAGGGCTACACCGGTTGTGGGGAAGGAGGAGCGTAGCAGAGGACAACAACGGAGATCGCCGGAGGAGATCGTCGGAGGCAGGGAGGATTATGGAGGTCGCAGGTGTCGATGGTAGAGGGGTCGATGATCGTGGAAGGAATCGATGGTTGTGGGAGGCATCGATGCTGGAGGTGTTGATGGAGGAGAGAAAGCGATGGAAGGGTATTAGGAGAATAGAGGACGAGCGTGTAACTTTTTCTTTTCAGACTTCCTCCCAACACTTATTCGGTCAGATGTATTTTTAAGATTAAGATGTGAAAATAAGAGCCAATCAAACGCTCTGAGTTGTAAAGATTCAGATCTGCCTCTTATTAAGAGGCAATAAGAGGTAAACAAACGGGACCTTACACTAGTTACGGTCTTGTTTTGTTTGTAATTGTGTGGTTTAAACACTAATTGATAAATAAAACAATGTACTTTGTATGTTGACATTTACAACTAACGACTAAAAATAGCATTGTACTTTGAATGGTGACAATTACGTACTTTTATTGTTGATAATTACCCATTAAGGGTGTCAATTTATGAAACGACACAACAAAAATACACGACACGAAATGAAATCAGGATGAAATCAAAATTTGAATTCATGTCTATGTCGTGTTCATGTCAAGTTTAAAAAACATGATGTCGTGTCGTGTTCGTGTTCATGTTCACAAATCGACACAAAATTTACATGAATCAACATGTGTTTTCTATGTTTGTCGTGTTATATATGACTAAGTATGAATTAAATAAACTAATAGTTATGTAATGTTATCTTTGTTGTTTAATGTCGTGTTGTTGTGTTTTAATTGGTTCATTTTTGTGTTCGTGAAAAAACACAACATCATGTCGTGTCGTGTTCGTTTTACACAAACATTTTTTTCAGACACAAACATGATACGACTGCTAGATTTGATAGCCCTATTACCCACTATACACCTAAATAAGCATTTTACTTTGACTGCTGACCCAAATCTAAGATACACCTAACACTACATCGAAAATAACATTGTACTTTGTTTTGTAATTTGTCTCTTCAAAATTAGGTACCTTCCTAGTGTACTTTCATTTATATATCCAAATACAAAATTTAACATCAAAATATAATAATAAACACAAATCAAGTATACACCTAAAATATCATAGTACTTTAGTTTGTACTTTGTCTGTTGACAAATAGGTACCATATCAATGTACTTTCATCCATCTAAAGACAATCTTTAACATTAAAAGAAAAGCTTAAACACAAATCTACCATTGATGCAAGGAATTCTGATTTGAAATCCATGTACTAATAAAAAAATCAAAATATAACATGAAATGTAGTATAATACAGTTTCCATATGATTCCAAACAACATACATGATTCACGGGGTTTTCTACTATCCAAAACCCCCCAAAAAACAGGTTAAACCCATCTAAATACCACTGTTACTAACAAACTTAAACATATCGCATTATTATTCGATAATGACGGCGACTAGAACAAAAACCAACAAAAAACCCCAACAATCCATAACCCTAAAACCCTAAAATTGCCACCATCGACCCACAAACTACATCCACCCAAACAAAATACCCCACAAACAATAGCGGGAACGAGAGTCATACCAATCGCTACCATTGCCTTCAAAATGTTCCTCATCACACGAAGCTCGGTCCTCATCACCCCCATTTCCTCCCGCAAATGTTGTCTCATCTACTCTAGCTCCACTTGGGTTTCCATTGCGAGCAGCTCCTATTCCGTAGTCGGAATATCCAAATTCGACTCGTGAAATCCACTATAGGAGAAACTTTGTTTAGATAATGTCTGGAAATAAGCAGGGTTAAAAGCTATTTGGGAACAACGGAAGAACTTAGAGAGAAACCGATAAGGATAACAAAGTGGGCGGGATGAACTAATTAGGGTATCGCTTCATAATATAATAGGACCATCGTGGCTATTCTTGGGGACCAAGGGTGGGTTGTATTGTGGACCACATTCTGCTACAACTTAAGCAGTGAGTAGGCATCCACCTCACCCATTTTTTTTTGGCACGAAACCTTTTATCAAGGGTTAAGGACCATTTCAACCAACCACTTTATACTTCATTCCTTTTTCGCACAAAAAAAATAAAAATAATAAATAGATGTGTAACCTTTTAATACAAATGTAGCACCTGGTTCCTGGTACGTACTCCTTGTGATTAATATTTTAATAAAGTGCATTTTTGCCTTGGACTCGACGAGTTGAAGGAACAACTCGTCGAGTAGGAGCGGGATAAGACGCGGGGTTTGAACTTTGGACTCGGCGAGTCGGTCCCCGGACTCGGTGAGTAGACCCTGTTTGGGCAAAAACCCTAATCCGGGTGTTTGAACCCTATTTAAACGCTCTAACTTGGCCTCCTTTTTCCCTAACACTTCCAAAGAGCTGTAGAAAGAAACCCTAGCCCCCATATTGTTCTTGAGAGTGATTTTTGGCTTTGTGAAGAAGGTTGGGAGCTTAGAAGAAAAAGGAAGAGGTTGAAGTGTGCAAGGAGGGGAGTTAGATCCGGAATCTACACTGTGAGAAGCTTCCATTCAGGTAGAAAAGTTCTTACCTTGATCACTAGTTCATTAGATCCCCTTTTTGTCCCACATTAGTGGTTTTCAAGCCCTAAAACCTCAAACTCCATGTATTTATGCTATATGTTCTGAAAGGACTTTAGATTGGGACCTTATGGACATCTTAGAAGTGTAAAGTCTCTGTGGTTGGAGTTATTGAGGTCCCTATTGAGTGTATGACCTCTTAAAGAGCTTGGATTTGCCTTCTTGAGCTTATAAGGTCATGCATGCACGTAAAGTTTGCAACTTTACGTGATAAGCATGCCCAAGGAGCATAGATCTATGGTTTAGAAGCGTTGCATGTCTCAGTTTTGGTCTGTTTGGGAGGTGGGTCGAAGGGACTCGGCGAGTCCCAAAGTGGAACTCGGCGAGTTCTATGAAGATGGTCTTAGACTCGGCGAGTTGGATGAACAACTCGGCGAGTCCTATAAAGATTTCCTAGAACTCGACGAGTTGTTCTTCAAACTCGGCGAGTCATATGAACTTTCACTGAGTAAGAGGGGTTTAAGTGTTGAAGGTCCAACCCTTTGTATCTGCATGCGGAATTAGCAATTTAACGTGTAGCAATAGTCCCTGAACCCCAAATCCTCTTAAGGGATGCTCTGGTGAGGATTTGGAAGCGAGTAGGAGATCTGCTCGTGGGGACTCGACGAGTTGTTCTTGAACTCGACGATTCGGATAACGAGTCGGTTCTATAGTCCCGAGTAGTGAATTAAGGGTGACTCAGTGAGTGGGAAGAGGGACTTGGCGAGTAGGATCGGGTTAGTAGGAGAAGGACTTGGCGAGTCTGTGCCACGACTCGGCGAGTCCACTCAACTGGAAGTTGACTTTGACCAAGGAGTTGACCTTGGACCAGGGGTGGGTCAGTCAATTGACCTAAGGGTATTTATGAATGGCTAATCTATGTTTATGGATTTTTAGCCGGAGGATTACCGGTGCAGCAGCCAGACGTCTAGAAGTCAGACTTTCGGTAGCTACTTTTCGAGGTGAGTTTCCTTCTAGTAGTAACAGGTCTAAGGCACCAAGGCCGGCCCGTATAGACGATATGTTAGCGTCGGAGTGTGGGCAGAGCCCGTATGTCATGGTTGAGTTTGATTATGATATATGCCAGTATGATAGAATTGTTTATACTCGTTGTCTGTGTGATACTTGTATGTTATGGTTTTGCAGCTGAGTGTGGGCGAGGCCTGTATCTCTCTGATAGTGGAGTATGGGCGAGGATCGTATCTCTCAGATAGCAGAGTGTGGGTGAGGTCCGTATCTCTCAGATAAGGGAGTGTGGGCGAGGCCCGTATCTCCTAGCTGTTTATTGTATGTTTGTATGGTATTAGGTATTATGGGGGAACTCACTAAGCTTCGTGCTTACAGTTTGCAGTTTTGTTTTCAGGTACCTCTTCTTCAAGGGGGGGAAGGAGTTGGCGCGGTAGCGGCACATCATACACGCACATTGTTTTCCGCACCATGAGTCATTCTGGGATTTTGTACTCTGATAGTTGATTGTTTTCATGTTTCGGTTTTCAGACACGATGTATGTTATGAAATGGTTTGACCAGACAGTGTTTTAATTACAATTGTTTTCTAAAGTATTGATTTAGGAAGAAATTTTTTGGGCGTGAAATTGGGTCGTTACAAGTTGGTATCAGAGCCCTGTTTTGAGAGATTCGGACACACCGTCGAGGGTGTCTGAACTCAAATCGAGGGATTAAAAGATTTTGAAAAAGGAAATGTTTTCTACAATTTAAGAAAGAGTTTTAGAAAGAACAAAGTGTGTGATGTGCGTGACCGGCCGAGCTCTAGTAAGTATTCCCCAAAGTACCCATACAAGTTTATGTTTCGTTTATCAGTTTCAGTAGAACAACATGCTAGAATACGACTAAGGATCTAGGAGTGATGCCTTATGTGCCTACTTTATGTGCTTTAGCTTATGAGAGTTGCATGCTAGTATTGAGTAGACAGTAGTAGGATAGCCTGTTTAGGTTATGCCTGGTAGTATGAGCTTAGCATTGTATGCTAGTTTAGCTTCTCATTATGAAGACAGACTTGCTTGGTAGTTCTCCTGCGTCCGAATGCTGCTTGTTATGTGCTCTGTGGGACTCTGAGTGAGGAGAGTTAGTCATTAGGTGAATACATCACATTACATGTGATCAAGGTTGGATAAACTTAGAGTGCTGGATTTGGCCCTATTGTGCAGCTCTCGTTTGAGTCTAACCATTGTAGGGACGAGTCTGTTACTCGAAGGATTATCTGAGCCTCATCACTTGTGATGGTATTCAGGTAATGGCTAATTAACATTACAAGGAGACCTTCGACAGCTAAGGACCGGGCAGGGTGGAGTCAGAGATTCCCTAGGGCAAACCTAGGACGAGTATAGCAGTGACTAGCAGTAGAGAAAGGCATCTAGTGGAGTCGAGGCAGTCCTTGAAGAAGGTACGGATAGATGTGGAAGGTAGTATGGGCCCGTACTACTGGAAGCAGAGGATCCGTACCCGAACTAAGGAAGGCTGAGACAAGACCAGGGAACTTGAAATAGATGTGATCCCTTTAGAGGTATCAGTATCACTAATGGTTGCTTGTGTGTATTGCAGAATGGTGGTACTACGCCAGAGGCCAGCTGGTGGCAGTTCTGGAGAGGGATCGGGTTCGGGATCAGGTTCCGAGCCAGTAGATGAGAGGCTACGCGAGTTCATCGCGTCAGAGATCACCAGAGGCATCCTTGAGTCGACCCCCATCATTTTCGGGTCGATCAAGGAAGGGATAGTTGAGCTGATGGAGGAACGCCTCAGAGCGTTCAGGAGTGACATGGCATCTGGCCAGTCAGGATCTCGCACACTGTCCTTTAAGGACTTCAGGGGAAATGGTGCGTCGGATTTCCATGGGGAGAAGGACCCCATTGCTGCCAGATGATGGATTGCGGACATTGAGTCCGCACAGCTGACCAGCTTTTGCCCCGAGGGGTCGAAGGTGAGATATGCAGCAGGATGTTTACGAGACCGAGATAGAGATTGGTGGGAGTCCTTCGGTGACTCATTTGGAGCCTCGACTGTTGAGGCTATGACTTGGTCGGACTTTGTGACCAAGTTCAGGGCAGAGTTTGCGCCGGCTGTTGAGCTTCAGCAGCTGGCCAGGGAGTTTTTAGACATGAGACAGACTATGGAGACTGTGGCGGAGATCACCGCCATGTTCCGGGAGAGGGCATTGATGGTGCCCCAGTATGCAGGAGATGAGGATATGAGTAGGACCCGCTATCATGACATGCTACGGGCTGACATCCAGGAGCATGTTAGCTTTTCATCTTGCCCTACCCTAGAGTCCATGATTTCCATGGCGAGGGAAAGGGAGATTGATTTGGAGCATATTCGGAAGAGGAAGGCAGAGACGGGGCAGGTGGTTGGGGCTTCGGGGAAGAAGCCCAAGGGATCGGATGGTAGGCCGAAAGGCCAAGGAGGGTTGGGTCGCTGCGGGAAATGCGGCAGGTCGCACGAGGGAACATGTAGATTGGGGTCGTCAAGCTGCTACAAGTGCGGCAAGACAGGGCACTTTAATAGGGATTGTACTGCCCCTGTCTCGGTTGTTCAGACATCTGAGTTGCTGTGTTTCCACTGTAACCAGAGGGGCCACAAGAGGGCCAATTGCCCCCAGTTGACAGCAGCATCAGCGCCAGTGAAGGCGCCAGCTCCCGCGACTCTGAGGATCACAGATGGCCGGCAGGGCAAGTCAGAGGCTCCAGTGGTGAGGAGCCGGGCCTTTCAGCTGACTATAAAGGAGGCACGCGCCACGCCCGATGTGGTGACGGGTATGATTTTTTTTTTTTTTTTATATATTTATGCTTTATGTTATCTTGTTGTAATTTTGATATGCTATATGTATGTGCTCTGTTTAGGGTCGTTCCATGTGAACGGTATCCCAGTTCAGGTGTTGTTTAATTCGGGGGCTACCCGATTATTTGTTTCTCTTGCGCTTAGAAAGAAGTTTCCTGAGTCTTCGGGCACGTTGGATTGCCCTTTAGAGGTGGAGGTTGCCGACGATCGATCGGTGCGAGCATCAACAGTGTTCATGGATTGTGTTCTAAGAAGAACGCTACTTGGTGGATTTGGTTCCCATTCCGTTGCGTGGGAACAAGGTGATTATAGGCATGGACTGGTTGAGCCCAAATGGGGCAGTGATAGATTGCGCACAGCAGCTGGTGCGGATCAGGACCCCAAGTGGGGGAGAGTTGGTGATCCACGGTGAGAGGCAACAACATGGACCCTCAGTGTGTTCAGCAGCAAGAGCTAGGCGCTACCTTCAGCAGGGTTACGCGGGATATGTCGCGTATGTTATGGATACCCGGGAGGCGGGTAAGGCGACGATGAGCGAGGTTCCGGTGGTATGAGACTACGCTGATGTATTCCCTGAGGAGCTTCTAGGAATACCTCCAGAGCGACAGGTAGAGTTCAGGATCGACCTAGTCCCCGGTGCGGCTCCGATAGCCAAGACACCGTACCGGTTGGCTCCTCCTGAGATGCAGGAGTTGTCTACACAGCTACAGGAGCTGTTAGACAAAGGATTCATTAGACCGAGCAGTTCACCCTGGGGAGCCCCGATTCTGTTTGTGAAGAAGAAGGACGGGTCGCATCGGATGTGTATAGACTATCGGGAACTGAATAAGGTAACGGTGAAGAACCGTTACCCACTCCCGAGGATTGATGACCTCTTTGACCAATTACAGGGAGCATCTTGGTTCTCCAAGATCAATTTTCGTTTGGGCTATCATCAGATGAGGGTCAGAGAGGAGGATGTGCAGAAGACCGCGTTTCGGACGCGCTATGGCCATTATGAGTTTGTGGTGATGCCGTTTGGGCTCACCAATGCCCTTGCCGCATTCATGGACCTCATGAACCGCGTGTGCAGACCGATGCTGGACCGGTTTGTGATAGTTTTCATTGATGACATCTTGGTTTATTCCAAGACGCAGGAGGAACACGAGGGGCATCTACGAGAGGTGTTGGAGACCCTGAGGAGGGAGAGCTTATATGCTAAGTTCTCCAAGTGTGAGTTCTGGTTGCGCGAGGTGCAGTTTCTTGGGCACCTTGTCAACCAGAACGTGATTTCAGTGGATCTGGCCAAGGTGGAGGCCGTGATGAGGTAGGAGGTTCCGAAGTCTCCATCTGAGATTTGGAGTTTCCTGGGATTAGCGGGCTACTATCGTAGATTCATTCAATACTTCTCCAAGATAGTCGTACCCCTGACACGGTTGACTAAGAAAGTCGTGGTCTTTCGATGGGGGCCTGAGCAGCAGGCAGCATTCGAGGTTCTGAGACAGAGATTGTGCGAGGCGCCAATCTTAGCCCTGCCAGAGGGCGTAGAGGATTTTGTGGTATATTGTGACGCGTCCATTTCAGGGTTGGGCGCGGTACTGATGCAGAGAGGTCATGTCATTGCCTACGCTTCGAGGAAGCTGAAGCCTCACGAGGCGAACTACCCGACACACGATTTAGAGTTACGGGTGGTGGTCTTCGCCCTCAAGATTTGGCGACATTACCTCTATGGGGTTCGGTGTACCATTTACACGGACCACAAGAGTTTGAGGTACCTCATGGATCAGCCGAATTTGAACATGAGGCAGCGTCGGTGGCTCGATGTGGTGAAGGATTATGATTGTGAGACCCTTTACCACCCGGGGAAGGCCAATGTGGTGGCCGATGCGCTTAGCCGCAAGGCGGCGCCGATCAGGGATATTTGCATGCGGATGACAGTGGTGACTCCGCTTTTGGAGCGGATTCGGGAGGCCTAGCAGGAGGCCATGAAGGAGGAACATCGGAAGAGTGAACGCATAGTTGGTCAGGTTTCCTCCTTCGACTATGATAGCAGGGGATTATTGACATTACACCGTAGGGTGTGGGTGCCATACCTCGGAGGCGTGCGCCAAGTCTTGCTAGAGGAGGCACACAAATCTCGATTCTCCATTCATCCCAGGGCGACGAAGATGTATAGGGATCTTCGTCTGTATTATTGGTGGCCCTGCATGAAGTGGGATGTGGCTTGGTACGTCGAGTGGTGCTTAACCTACAGGAAGGTCAAGGCCGAGCATCAGAGACCGCACGGCAGGATGTAGCCATTAGATATCCCGTTGTGGAAATGGGAAGATATTACGATGGATTTTATCACGAAGCTATCCAGGACCGCGCGGGGAGTGGATTCTCTATGGGTCATCGTGGATCGATTGACCAAGAGTGCCCATTTTATCCTGATTCAGGAGAGCATCTCGGCCGTGAAGTTGGCCGACATCTATATCAGGGAAATAGTGGTGCGGCACGGGGTGCCAGTATCAGTGATTTCAGACAGAGATGTGCGTTTTACTTCCAGGTTTTGGAAGAAGTTTCATGACGAGTTGGGTACTCGTCTACATTTCAGCACCGCTTTTCACCCACAGACGGATGGTCAGAGCGAGTGAACCATCCAAACGTTAGAGGATATGTTGCAGGCATGCGTTCTGGATTTCGGAGGTAGTTGGGATACCTACCTCCCATTGGCGGATTTCTCAAATAATAATAGCTATCATGCAAGCATCGACCATCCTCCCATCGAGATGTTGTATGGGAGGAGGTGCAGGACCCCGATATGTTGGGGAGAGGTTGACCATAGTGTCATGGGAAGCACCGAAGTGGTGCTCCAGACGATAGAGAAAATCCAGTAGGTCCGGAGTAGGCTTCAGACTACTCAGAGTCAGCATAAAAGTTATGCCGACAAGCGTCGTTCAGACTTGGAATTCCAAGTCGGGGATATGGTTCTCCTGAAGGTGTCGCCGTGGAAAGGCGTCATCCGATTCAGGAAGCGAGGCAAGTTGGGCCCAAGGTTCATCGGGCCATTCAGGGTTGTAGCCCGGGTGGGCAAGGTGGCGTATAGGTTGGATCTGCCAGCCGAACTAAGCCAAATCCACAACACTTTCCACGTCTCTCAGTTGTAGAAGTGTGTGGTAGACGACTCAGCAGTGGTGCCTTTGGAGGATATTCAGGTCGATGACAGCCTGAATTACATCGAGCGGCCTGTGGCAATCCTCGACAGGAAGTCGAAGGATCTAAGGAACAAGAGGGTGGAACTCGTGAAGGTGCAATGGCAGCACCGGAAGGGATCAGGGTGGACTTGGGAGCCGGTGGAAGAGATGATGGAGCACTACCCCGAGCTGTTTCAGGATCGAGCAGCAGACTTCGAGGACAAAGTCTAAAATAAGTGGGGGACATTTGTAGCACCTGGTTCCTGGTACGTACTCCTTGTGATTAATATTTTAATAAAGTGCATTTTTGCCTTGGACTCGGCGAGTTGAAGGACCAACTCGCCGAGTAGGAGCGGGATAAGACGCGGGGTTTGAACTTTGGACTCAGCGAGTCGGTTCCCGGACTCGGCGAGTAGACCCTGTTTGGGCAAAAACCCTAATCCGGGTGTTTGCACCCTATTTAAACGCTCTAACTTGGCCTCCTTTGTCCCTAACACTTCCAGAGAGCTGTAGAAAGAAACCCTAGCCCCCACATTGTTCTTGAGAGTGATTTTTGGCTTTGTGAAGAAGGTTTGGAGCTTAGAAGAAGAAGGAAGAGGTTGAAGTGTGCAAGGAGGGGAGGTATATCCGGAATCTACACTGTGAGAAGCTTCCATTCAAGTAGAAAAGTTCTTACCTTGATCACTAGTTCATTAGATCCCCTTTTTGTCCCAAATTAGTGGATTTCAAGCCCTAAAACCTCAAACTCCATGTATTTATGTTCTATGTTCTGAAAGGAGTTCAGATTGGGACCTTGTGGACATCTTAGAAGTGTAAAGTCTCTGTGGTTGGAGTTATTGAGGTCTCTATTGAGTGTATGACCTCTTAAAGAGCTTGGATTTGCCTTCTTGAGCTTATAAGGCCATGCATGCACGTAAAGTTTGCAGCTTTACGTGATAAGCATGCCCTAGAAGCATAGATCTACGGTTTAGAAGCGTTGCATGTCTCAGTTTTGGTCTGTTTGGGAGGTGGGTCGAAGGGACTCGGCGAGTTGGATGAACAACTCGGCGAGTCCTATGAAGATTTCCTAGAACTCGACGAGTTGTTCTTCAAACTCGGCGAGTCATATGAACTTTCACTGAGTAAGAGGGGTTTAAGTGTTGAAGGTCCAACCCTTCGTATCTGCATGCGAAATTAGCAATTTAACGTTTAGCAATAGTCCCTGAACCCCAAATCCTCTTAAGGGATGCTCTGGTGAGGATTTGGAAGCGAGTAGGAGATCTGCTCGTGGGGACTCGGCGAGTTGTTCTTGAACTCGGCGAGTCTGTGCCACGACTCGGCGAGTCCAGTCAACTGGAAGTTGACTTTGACCAAGGAGTTGACCTTGGACCAGGGGTGGGTCAGTAAATTGACCTAAGGGTATTTATGAATGGCTAATATATGTTTATGGATTTTTAGCCGGAGGATTACCGGTGCAGCATCCAGACGTCTAGCAGTCAGACTTTCGGTAACTACTTTTCGAGGTGAGTTTCCTTCTAGTTGTAACGGGTCTAAGGCAACAAGGCCGGCCCATATAGACGATATGTTAGCGTCGGAGTGTGGGCAGAGCCCGTATCTGATGGTTGAGTTTGATTATGATATATGTTAGTATGATAGAATTGTTTATACTCGTTGTCTGTGTGATACTTGTATGTTATGGTTTAGCAGCTGAGTGTGGGCGAGGCCCGTATCTCTCTGATAGTGGAGTGTGGGCGAGGCTCGTATCTCTCAGATAGCAGAGTGTGGGTGAGGCCCGTATCTCTCAGATAAGGGAGTGTGGGCGAGGCCCGTATCTCCCAGATAGCGGAGTGTGGGCGAGGCCCGTATCTCCTAGCTAGCGGAGTGTGGGCGAGGCCCGTATCTTCATGAGTGTGGGCGAGGCCCGTATCTCCTAGCTGTTTATTGTATGTTTGTATGGTATGAGGTATTATGGGGGAACTCACTAAGCTTCGTGCTTACGGTTTGCAGTTTTGTTTTCAGGTACCTCTTCTTCAAGGGGGGGAAGGAGTTGGCGCGGTAACGGCACATCATACACGCACATTGTTTTCCGCACCATGAGTCATTCTGAGATTTTGTACTCTGATAGTTGATTGTTTTCATGTTTTTGTTTTCAGACACGATGTATGTTATGAAATGGTTTGACCAGACAGTGTTTTAATTACAATTGTTTTCTAAAGTATTGATTTAGGAAGAAAATTTTTTAGACGTGAAATTTGGGTCGTTACAACAAACATGACAAATAGGCTAATATGATATTTTTCTTAGTTATATCTAGGAGAGAGGTGTCTAGAATAGCCACCATTAGCTTGGTTATTGGATTTTCCAAAAGGTTTTATACCAAAGTGATGCAATACATCTAGCGATCTAGCGATTTTTAAAGTTTATGAGTGATTTATTATTTATAGTTACTTCAATTTTAATTTTAATAGTTAAAAGCGAAAATGGTCGCCACTAGAAATATCACCCTCCCTCCAAAAGGCATGATAAAATATACGTTTTACATCCTTTAGGTAAAAAAAAAAAAAAAAAAAAAAAAAAAGGTAAATTTACTCTACGGGTCCATTCATAAATAATTGTCTCAACTTTTATAAATATGTTAAATTGTCATAATGACTTAAGCAATTATATATAGGGGTGACAACTCTCGACTCGCCCCGTAATCCGATACTAACCCAACCAAAAAATAGACGGGTTTGGGTTGAGATTTTTTGACCCACCAACCCGTTTATTTCATTAGTTGGGTTGGGTTATCTGTTTGAGTTTACAGGTCAACCTGCCAACACGTATATATATATATATATATATATATATATATATATATATATATATATATATATATATATATATAAAAGAATGATATATTTAATTATTAATTAAATTTGATTTCCATCCGTGTTCGTAATATTTTGTATCATTGTATTCTTTCCGTATTCGTATGTGACTAATCTGTATTTGCGGTTTATTAATTAGAAAAAGAAAAAATACATGTCGTTATTTTCACAAGTCACGAACGAAGAAAACATTTACTTTCTATTAATGTTTTCATTTTTCATTTTTATTTAGATGTTATGGACTTTATCAATTTATGTTGAAAATCTTTTTTTTTATGTTAATTACTTCAATCATTTTATGAATTTTTATTAAAAAAAATCCCATTTTTTAAAATGTGTTGTTTATTTATTAAACGGGTTATATGGGTTGGGTTAAGGTTTCCAACCCACCAACCCATGACCCGTCAACCCATATATTATATTGGTTGGGTTGAGTTTATGTTTTCTGACCCGCCAACCCGAAGCCAACACAATTGTGAGGCCTAATTATATGTGTTAAAAAATATAATTTAAACGCTTTTCCACCCACATAACGTGTTTTTTCCTATTAACTTCTATTTTATTTAAAGATAAAAGATAATGCAAATCAACATATTTACAAATAAAATTAGTAGAAATTGTCTTCTATGCCTACATAGTAACAGATCCGGTCTGTTTTTGTGCAGTTTCTCCTAAAAAAAGACCCGATCTAATACTAAAAAACCAAACTGAAATAGAACATATAAGTTGATTAAATTGGTAGAATGTCATAGCTTTTGGTTTTGATTTTTTTTAACCAAAAAAATCTCAAAAATGGTTTTTTTTATTACAAATCTTTATAGTTTAAACCCTACATAACTTAAAGCTCACAAAGCCAAAAACTATGACATTGTACCATGGAACACATAAGTTGATTAACTTGTTTATTCCATCATACATCATGCCTTATCAATACAAACATATCATCATCTGCTCATATCCACACCACCATCAATATCAAATATCAGTATCAGTGTCAGTATCAGTATCAGCGTCAGTGACAAGTGACAAGTGACAAGTGACAAGTAACAGTGACAAAAAAAGTAACAGTAACAGATTACAGTTTATTTGAGTTGTGATGTAGCGGCCTTGTCCAAGAACCATGTGAGCTCTCCTTCGGGCGAGACCTTCTGCACAGGCAACGGATAACCATACGAAGCATGTGGGCCCAACGCCACCTTCACTGCATCAGCTGCATCTTCTCCGGTCACCACCATTGCAATCTCAGAAGCTGAATTGATCAAAGGGAAGGTGAAAGTGATTCTTTCAGAAGGAGGTTTGGGTGAATCCAAGATGAAAGTCACCCATTTCTCCTTCTCAAATCGTTGAAAATGCCAGCAAAAAAGTGATGCAACATGTCCATCTGGACCCATTCCAAGTAACATCAGATCAAACTTTGGAAACCCTGTAATTGGTGATGTTCTTAGGGTTTTGTTCGCTACCAAATGTTTAAGCCTCTGCTCATATTCATCTGCTGCTTCTTCAGGTGATAGTCCTTCCTTGATAGGATAGATGTTAGATTCAGGTATCGCAACCTAACACAACATTGAAAAGACACAATAACGCCTCAATTAACATATACAATAACATATCAATCATAAACCTCTTTCATCTTCTCGAAACCCTAAATGCTACAGTAAAAAATAAGATTACCTTACTGAGAAATCCGTCAAAAGCAAGTTTGTGATTGCAATCAGGATGATCTAGAGGAACAACTCGTTCATCAAGGTAGAATATCAACCATTTGGACCAATCTATTGAACTAATATAGGGAGGCTCTACTAATTTCCTGTCGAGAATTAAGCTCAAATGAAGCATAGTGCACGATCAATTAACAAACATACTAGGTTCTTATAATCATTCAGCAATCAAAGAGTGAGGTAGTATATTTCAATTGTAGGTTGTATAGTTACCTCATAGTATCGATTAAAGTACCACCGGAGAGTACAACGGAGAAAGAGCCATTGGCGGCGATGAATTTAGCAGACAGATCGGCGATATAGTTAGCAAGAGCGACAGCGACGTGCTCCTCCGTCTCAAACTTCAGAACATTGGGTGGCGCCATTTTTTATCGCTGAACAGAGTGAGAGAGGTGACTAAATTCTGATGGTATCGTTGAAGCTCATTTCTGATATGGAATCCTTTTCGCGTCCACCACACCCTGTTTTGCACTTTTTGAAGTGCCAAATGTCACTTCGTTTATTATTATTATTATTATTAAAATTTCATTTAAAACTTTTTTTATTAAAATTCATTTTAAACGTTAATAGTTCAGTTTTTTTTTCTTTGACAAAATTGCAAAAATATCGTTGTGGACGTATTACCAATTCATTTAAAACGTCGAGAGAGTAACAAACTTTTTGTTTTGTATAAAAACTATATATAAATCTTTTTATATACAATTTACAAATAAGTTTTTTTTTGTACATGTAATTCGAACAAAGTTTCTAAATTTTCTTCATTAGATGTATTACCAATTGTAACGATCCATATTTCCTCTTCTCTTGTCGTTGATAGTTTCCATTATGTTCATTTGTTGTCGATGATACGACAATGCATGCTAGTGATGTGATAAGTTTTAATATTATGAGGATGTATTATGCATGTTTATATAGGTGTTTTTTGTTTTTTCAAATCGAAAATTTTTGAAGTCTGCAGACAATCTCTGCAACTCTCTGCAGCATAAGAGATGCACTAAACGACTGTAGCCTATAATAAAAAGCTTGTTTGTTTATTAAAATCTAGAGGCAGTTGCAATAAACTAAGATTTAAATACAATGATTTTACAAACTGAAAATAATTATTAACATCGAAATTTTAATATTAATCTTAAAACATTGAAAGAATAATAAAAAAAAACATGTAAAAGAAATAAAATTTAAAATTTAAAATATATATATATATATATATATATATATATATATATATATATATATATAAAAGAAGTTATTCTGTTTTTTAGAAATAACTAGTTTTAAAAAACATAAAAAAAAAATCTAAAAAAATTAAGAAAATATTATAAACAATGTCTAGAAAATTCGTAAAAGAACCACACATGCTAAAAAAGGTACAATCAAAATCAAAGGAGAGAGAGGAAGCCAACATCCATTGTAACATCCCAAAATTTTTAGAAAAAAAATTCATGTTTAATTCATTTCAAAACATCCAGTAATCATGTCAAAACAATCAAAAGTATATCATAGTGAAATAATATCGTAGTACAAATCCCTAAAATCACATAATGCGGAAAACGTGGGCGGGTATGGTGCGATCAAGTCGGATCCTTCCCTTTTCGAGCTGGAACTACCTAAAAATCAAACTGAAAACCGTAACCACAAAGCTTAGTGAGCTTCCCCAAATTACCCCTTACCATACATACATAACAATCAAACGATAACTGGGTCTATTTCACCCCTTCGGTATCTTTCAACCAGTTCTGGGTCTATTTCGCCCCCTTCAGTATCTTTCAACCAGTACTGGGTCTATTTCACCCCTTACATCTAAGCATACAATCATATCAACGAAAGTCACAAAGACAACAAGCATAAACAAACATAACATGAAATTGTCATGAAGACAACTATCATCGTACTAACATAATATAGTGGGCCAACATTGGTGCCTTCGATCCACGAGTATAGTGGAAGAAACCCACGAGTATAGTGGAGGAAACTCACCTCACAAAGCAGCTCAAAAGTAAACATGCTCTCAAAATCCTGCAACAGGTGTTAACGCCACCTAGATAACCGCACAAGGTAGGACCTTAATCTTTCTACTACGACATTAACAACTGCATAAAACCACAAGTCAAAAGTCAACCATCAAGGTCAATGGTCAAAGTCAACGGTTAATGTTGACTTCAACTGACCGCCACGATGTGGTCTTCCTTAGCCACGTCGTGGTTCACATATGACCCAACAGGCGGGAAAATCACAGCCGCCACGCTGTGGTGACCTAGGACTACGTCGTGGTTGCCGAGGTTCCAATAGCTTAATGCTTTAAGTTGTTTCCTTCGATTCCAAGAGCTCCAAAGCTCATATTTGGATCAAAATATGATCTTAAGGGATAAAGTTTCAAACTTTATTCATTAGGACCACCCAAAGGTCCTAAAAAGGATTAATAATACAAGAACTTAACCAATAAGCACTTATTCCATAAGGTTCGAAATTCATCCATTCCCGGAGTGAGTCTAGCATCGAAACTACACTAAAAGTTGGTGCTTTATAGATTTGCATGTCCAATGCATGTCTTGAACCTATATTAGGTCAAAATGAGGGTTAATGACATAAATCACATGCATGGCTTGAAAATACAACCAAACTCCAGATCCATGACACAACATACTCCAAATGCCTAGAGATTCATAAAGTTGCAAACTTTATGAGACCTTATCCTCCCAACAAACAATAACAAGAAGTTAATGGGACAAAACTCAAGATCTATCAACCTAGCATGATAAAAATCGAGTCTTGGATGCTTACAAAGGTCCAGAAGAATGCTAGAGTGAAGAATGGAGACTTGCTTGCTTGATCCTTGCTTCCTTCTTCATTCTTTAGTTTCAAGGAACACCAAAACTAGCTCAATAATGAAGTAAAGTGATTAGGGTTTCTTTGGGGCTTGAGGGAACTGATGGAGGCTGAGGATGAGCAAACCCTAACCTCCTCAATCCTTTAAATTGGGAGCAAACCTCGAAAAAAATAGGGTTTGCATGCTAGCCGCCACTACATTGTGGCCAATGTTGCCACGTCGTGGTGACCTGAATGAACACACGACTTATTTCGCCTCACCGCGTCGTGGTGATGCCCACCACGCCGTGGTAATCCCCAAAAAGATAAATCTAATTGCATAAAAAGTACCTCAAGATTCGGGCGTTACATCCATATCGTCATTAAAGTACGCCGTCATCAGAATTGATCTGTCGCCACCGCCTCTTCAAAATCGTATTTACGAGAATCTGCTGGTGGTGTTGATCTATTTTTCGATTCACAATTTAGATATGTTCACCTAAGAAGGTGATGTGAAGATGAGAAGGTGATGTGAAGATGGCGTTGTTCGCCTGAACTTCGACAAAGGGTTTGATGAGGAAGATGGAGGCGGCGATCTAGGGTATGCTAAGGAAAAGAGAGCCTAGCAGTTGGTGGCGCCACCTCTCCAAAATCATTTTCCAAGTCGTGGTGCTGGTGGCGTTCTGATTCTCCGGCGATGACATTCTTCGGCGATGACAATGTTTTTCGGCGATGACATCGGTGGTTTTTAGTGAACAATATAAAAGAGAGATTAAAGATTGAAGGGGTGTCATGCGGTGGGGTATAGCTTTTATTATATTTTCTTTTTTGTTTTCTTTTTAACTATGAAAATTGTAAAATGAACAAATAAATAAAAAAAAAAATGAAAATATAAAGGGAAAATCATCATTTTATAAAAATTCAAAATAAAATGGATCAAACTCGTAACAAAATGAAAACGTTTGACCACTGGTGCTAGTACAAACCTTTTTGGACAAAACTGGTAATTTTTAGCTAAAGAAGTTTGAAGAGGAAAGTCAAGTATTGTTTGGAGCAGAATACGCACAGAGGTTTTGTAGTTCGAAGTCTTCCAAAAAACAAATTGTTGTGAGATGGCAAGTGTTGCGTATGTGCTGCATCGCACAACAAAAAGTGGTACGAAAAGTTTAAAAAATCAAACAAACAAAGAGCCTCATACTGATGAGAAAATGATGAAATGTGAATGTCCCTTTGTACGTAAAATAATATCGAATTAATAACTAGGGAAACATACTTAGAGGGACAAGGGTATTAACCTAAAATTAGGTGCATATCATATCCGGGTATTATGATAACCTAATATGTTGAACGATGACATATAAGAAAGAGCTTAAGAAATTGGCGAAGTCGAGTGATTTTCTAAACGATCATCGTGGTACAGGGTTCTTTGATGCGGGGACTATAGTGGTGTTGCGGTTAGATGAAGTTAGTACAAGCATCAAGTTTGAGTGGGTGTATCTAATGATGTAAAGATATCGATAAGTACTACTCTCGAATGAAAACACATCATACTTGTACATACATCGTTGGAATATCAAACGCGGTGAAGTAGGGGCAATGTTACGAGTGAGAGTTGCGCATCATTTAGTGCATTGAACCGAGTCTGTCACGACTTAATATGATATTTCCTTTTGGGTTAACGATGGACATAATGAACCACACTAATGATGTTACGGGATGCCTTACTCACAATATAGAAAACAAAACTAGAGACCAAACTTACACCTGACATTCATCCCTTCAAGATATATTTAATTTCCCTCGTTGAGATTTTATTTAGAACAACAAACTAAATGCCCGTAAGTTATTTTAAATGACATAATTCTAAATATCTTATCTATGCAATTAAATTTATGTGTAATACACAAGTATTCGTCTGGTACTAATACTTGAGAATTTTTTATTCTATATGTCGCATTTACTGAAAATAGATGGTGAACGTAATTGACACCATGTGTGTTTTTATGGTCATATACGATCTTATTTGGTTTTAATTGCGTTTAATGGCATAAATTATTTGTATTATATACATGACTATTTAAGTATTTATAAATTACGTATTGGTAACATGCATTAGTTGAAATTATTTTCTCAAATCCATTTATACTTGAAATATTTGTCTTTCTCATTTGTAATTTGATTGACAAATTTGGTGACGTATGCGGAAAATGTCATCTTAAAAACATGATAAGTTATTATTTATTGGTGTTTATAACTTATTTATAAATGTATGTTAGTAGATTATGAATTATTTACTAACTTGGAACTTATGTTCTTGTGTGTCTATAGTTGATATTTACTTTCAAATAGAATATATTTGTAATCTTAGAAGAAAAATATCAATTGATAAAGTTATTTATTACATTTTGTTAAAAAAAAAAAATTAAAACTTTACAAAAAAATGTTGTTTAGGCATCATACCTTAATAAATAAAGATAAAGTTTATTTAATAAATAATAGAAGTTTTGTAAAAGAAAGGACTTACAGTTGATGAAATAATTCTAAATATTTATTGTCTTGAAAAGACGAAAAAAAATCTTTTTTATTTTGCGAAAAAAAAAAAAGATTATGAAAAAATCCAAAAGTTACTACTTCTCATGGACTGCCTACGGAAATTATCTATCTAGCCTATCAACTACCCTTTGTCATTTTGGATAAAATGACCTCTCATCTTTAACCATTTTTAGGTTTTGAATCTTATATTTTTCAAGAGCAAAAACTCATAAACAAACTTAATAGACAAAATTACATAAATGGTCCTCACGGTTGACAAAATCGACCAATTATGGTCCTTATGACGAATTCTTTACACAGATGGTCCCTGTGGTTTCAAAATCTTGCAAAGACGGTCCTTTTGACTAACGGCGTTAACTTTTTCAGTTAAGTCCTATGTGAAATGACATATTTGCCCTTCATGCATAAGGACGCTTTATGTAATATGTTTCTACCACAGGGACCATTTATGTAATTTTCTCTATTATTTATTATTTTTTATTTATTTTAATTATATATTTAAGGATTTAGATTTGTTTAAATTTATTGTTTAATATATATATATATATATATATATATATATATATATATATATATATATATATATATATATATACACATGCTAACATTTTTTAACTTTTTGCTCAAATTATTTTTTCTAATCTTTTTGACATTTTCTTCAAATAAATTTATTAATGTTTTTTATGTTGACGTTTTATTCGAATATTATTTATTTATTTATTTATTTTTTTGACGTTATGTTTGAATACATTTTTCAACATATAGTATGTTTATATTTGTTAAAAGATTTCACGACTATTGTAATTATAATTCGTAACTTAATTCACTTTTAATTATGTTTTCATTTTTTTTCTTTTATCAGGTTATATAATTATTATTTTTTAATTCAAATATTTAACTATATAAGGTTATATAATTATTATTTTTGTAAGATAATTTATTAACATTTTTTATAAAAAAAGTGTAAAATGTTTGTTAAACGTGAATATGATTAATATAGATTAGGTAGACATAGGCTACGCTGAGACCGCCTCAAAATGTTGCCAAGAACGTCTAGGTCATTTCACATTGGATTTAAATGTAATTATTTCGAGGGTTTTTTTTTTTTTTTTTTTTTTTTTGTTTTTAGCAGTGTTATAAAAAATCACAATTAGGTCCCGATTAATCTCAGTTTAATCCCTAAGTGCTACCTGACCGATTAGAGGCCCTTGCGTTGTGATTTTTTACAACACTGTAAAAACAAAAAAAAATTCACTCAAAACAATTACATTTAAATCCAATGTGAAATGACTTGGTCGTTCTCGGCAATGTTGTGAGGCGGTCTCAGCTTAACCTATGTCTACCTAATCTATATTAATCATATTCACGTTTAACAAACATTTTACACTTTTTTGTAAAAAAATGTTAATAAATTAGTTTACAAAAATAATAATTATACAACCTTATATAGTTAAATATTTGAATTAAAAAGTAATAATTATATAACCTGATAAAAGAAAAAAAATGAAAACATAATTAAAAATGAATTAAGTTACGAATTATAATTACAATAGCCGTGAAATCCTTTAACAAATATAAACATACTATATGTTGAAAAATGTATTCGAACATAATGTCAAAAAAATAGATAAATAATACTCGAATAAAACGTCAACATAAAAAACATTAATAAATTTACTTGAAGAAAATGTCAAAAAGATTAGAAAAAATAATTTGAGCAAAACGTTAAAAAATGTTAGCATGTATATATATATATATATATATATATATATATATATATATTAAACAATAAATTTAAACAAATCTAAATCCTTAAATATATAATTAAAATAAATAAAAAAATAATAAATAATAGAGAAAATTACATAAATGGTCCCTGTGGTAGAAACATATTACATAAAGCGTCCTTATGCATGAAGGGCAAATATGTCAATTTATATAGGACTCAACTGAAAAAGTTAACGCCGTTAGTCAAAAGGACTGTCTTTGCAAGATTTTGAAACCACAGAGACCATCTGTGTAAAGAATTCGTCATAAGGACCATAATTGGTCGATTTTGTCAACCATAAGGACCATTTATGTAATTTTGTTAACTTAATATTATCATCTCCACTTGCTTCAATTTATATCTTCTTGGTATGACTCTCTTATCATTATATTATATATAAGTGTTCGAGTGTGTGAGTGATCTAAAACCTCTTTTCATTATGTTTGAAAATACGATTTAGAAAAACTTATAAAATGTTTTTAAAACCAACTTTAAAGAATCAAGGAATTTAAGGGGATCAACCATCGGTGAGTAATGTAGCTACATCGAATTGTAGAGCAAGCTTTAATATTTATGGATGAAAAAATGGGTCTATGTTTAACGCAAAGGAAACATATGTATTAGTATGTGTTTATCTTCAAGTTCTTTGCATTCTAAATGGTTGCGTGAAAATCGGTTCTCTTGAGTCTTTGACAAAAGCGACTTATATATTTATAAAATCTTTGTCTACTAAAAACTTTTATTTTTATTATAAATAAACGTTCAAACAATACATAAATTATAGCAAACAATATCTTGCCATGCTATATATAGAAAGAAAGGTTTGTGTACAAGTAAACATCATTCAGAGCTCTGAAGTAGCAGCCTTATCCAAGAACCACGTGAGCCCTCCTTCAGGTGAAACCTTCTGCACAGGCAACGGAAAACCATAAGAAGCATGTGGGCCCAACGCCACCTTCACTGCATCAGCTGCGTCTTCTCCGGTCACCACCATTGCAATCTCGGAAGCTGAATTGATCAAAGGGAAGGTGAAAGTGATTCTGTTAGAAGGAGGTTTGGGTGAATCCGTGATGAAAGTCACCCATTTTATCTTCTCAAATCGTTGAAAATGCCAGCAGAAGAGTGATGCGACGTGCCCCTCTGGACCCATTCCGACTAACATCAGATCGAATTTAGCAAACCCTGTAATTTCCGATGTTCTTAGTTTCTTGTTTGCTACCAGATCTTTCAGTCGCTGTTCATATTCATCTGCTGCTTCTTCCGGTGATAATCTTTCCTTGATCGGGTAGATGTTTGATTCTGGAATTGGCACCTGAAATATGTTGGAAAAGTTCATATCATAAGTTGATGCATGGAACTGAAACAGATTATTCAAAGTTCAAAATGGGATTCGCGATCAAAATCACTTCGAAATATGAAATTTGTGACGAAATCATGAAGCTCGTCATTCATACTTGCTTCAACCATGGAACTGGAAATTATAAGCATATCATAAACGAATTTTAAACCTCTTCACGTAAAAAACGAAATACCTTGCTTAGAAATCCGTCATAAGCAAGCTTGTAATTTGAATCAGGATGATCCAGTGGAACAACTCGTTCATCAAGGAAGAATATCGACCATTTCGACCAATCTATGGAATCAACGTATGGAGGTTCAGTTAGTTTCCTGTCAAAGATTAAGCTCAAATTCATCAATACAAAGCATAACATCGATCAAAGAGTATTGAACAAGTAAATCTGAGTAGTTTGTTTTACTACTACTACTACAACTACCTGAGAGTATCGATTAAAGAACCGCCGGAGAGAACAACGGAGAAAGAACCATTGGCGGCGATGAATTTAGCAGAGAGATGGAGGATGTATACAGCAAGAGCGATGGCGACTTGATCCTCCGTCTCAAACGTTTGAATATTCGGAGTTGATGGCGCCATTTACGACCGATGAACAGAAGTGGAATACGGATGCTCCTTCATTATGTCTTTCTTTATACTCTGTAGCAAGTGAATACATTTGACCGAATTCACTCGTACCTTTTTCTTTTCATTTTCCTTCTAATCTAAAGTTTTAATATTATACCTAAAGGGAAAACGTGCATTCAACACCACTATATTTTATTAACTTAATTAAATATATAGAAAATTAGTTATAAAACTCATGTATTATATGAATTGATTGAAAAAAATAAACGATATAAACACTTAACAATTTAAAAAATTTAAATTTGTAAGAAAAAAATAAATATTTAATTATTAAAAGTTAAATTTTTATTTATCTTTTAAATTTAAACTAATAATTTAAATAAATAAACAACTAAAATAATTGGATTCAATTTAGAAATTTATAAATATAGAAACTTTAAGGAAAGTTGAATTAATAAACTGAATATACATTTATTATTACATTTAAGTATTATATGAAATTTAATAAAATGGAAAAAACCACAAAATGATACATGGATATAATTTAATCTAAATTTACCACAAAATGACATATGGCATAATGCGTAATAAGATTACAATTGGAAAAGTCATTTTCGTTTATTAGAAAGGATTATAAATTTTGATATTTGGGTATCATTTCTGTTAAATATCATGATATGTTAACACATCCTACATGCCCGTCGTGCGAGGGTAAAATTTTGGCCTCAACTTCGTCACATTACCGTCATTATGGAAATAAATTACTACTTATACTCCACCTATACCCTTTAGATTTTGGTTGTCCTTTCATCTTGTTTCTCTTTCATTCTAATCCTTGAACCCCTAAAAACCCTAATTCTAACCACCATTTAGGTAGGAACTCCAATGTTCAATGCTTCTTCGGCCAAATACGATATACAAATGGACCTGGACTAATCATCGCAACTATATTTATGTGAATATGGTGTTCCAAATATGGACAGCTCGACCATTGAGCCAACATTTGATATGAGAGTCGTATGTGGTAAGTTCTTTAGTCTACATTAATGAGATGATTGTGATGTTGGTGTATGTGGTGACCAGGGTGGTTTATGGTTTATGGAATCATGAAAGTGATCTTGGATTTCAAGTAGGATCTTCTAAATCACTTTTCAAATTTGATATTTTACCCCTTATCCATGGGTTATCACAAAATTCAAATTATAGGGATAATCAAAATGAACGACTTTGATTGTAAGCAAATGAAAGTCGCGAGAACTACAGAATGATTATAGAGAATTCACATTCATAAGGATTCAAAATTTATAAGTTAATGAGTCCAGAATTTTGATAAGAATAATAGTTTTTAGGATGTTAATGGATTTGTAAAGAGATATATGTCTAAAACTGATTTATTAGTTTTGTCCGCACATGGTTAAAAGCAAGCAGCTACAAGGAAGCATAAGCTTCATTCTACTATCTTAAAACAATTCATACTTCATAGTATCCAGTACTCTTCCTTTTAATAAACTCGTCTTAGATAAGTGTGTTTGAAATAAAGTCAAATGTCATTAACTTTTTTGGTAATATTTATAATAATAGTGGGGTCTTTTTAGGTTGGCCTCATAACACAAATAGCATTAAGGAAATGGATAAAATAAATTATTAAGGAATTAAGGAATTAATAAATCAATTAGAAATTATATTTGTAATTAATTAAATTGTTTTAATTAGTTAAAGAGCTTGAGTATTAATTAAATCCTAGAGATTAATTGGAATATTTCAAAAGCTCCTAGAGAGCTGATATAGATTGTTTTGATAGGCTCCTTGGATAGGGATACAACAAGTTTGAATCAGATAAACATTAACTAGAAGAGTCTGAATCCTTCTAGGATCATATCTACAAACTATAAAGAGATTGTTAGGGCGTCAAACCCTATAACTGCCTTTTTGCTTTATATTTCGTCCATATCTCTCTCCCTCACCTTAGGAACGAAATTCATAACCCCTCTCTTAGGGTTAGTGAATTTCGAATAAACCCTATTATAGGGTTCTTCCTTTTTGCTTTTGGACATTGTGGGTCTTACTACATTAGAGGGATTCTATTTTAGATCCTTCATCCACTACAATAACTGGCATTTATATGATCTCAAGTAAAGAATCAAGAGGTTAGTATGTTCTTACTAGTTGGTTTTTAAAGTTCGTTCCTATAACTAGTAAAACCTAGAACTTAGTGTGCAAGTAAACTTAGGTAAATTTTTTATTGTTTTCGCTGCCTTAAGATGATAGTATATTGATGCTAATAAAACCCAACAGTGGTATCAAAGCTTAATAGGTTTTAAGTGATTTCATAAACTTTGTAAAAAAATGAATATTAAGAAACTCGTTTGTCGCAGCCGCGATGCGACCGGTGAGCTAAACAGATTTCATATTATTTTTTAATCTCGAAAATTATGGGAAAAACCTCATGTTTAAACTATTATTTTAATTGTTTAGATCTTAATATTTGAAATTTAGATTAATTTGCAGTATTATTTAATAAGAATCTGAATCTAAATATTTAATTAATTAAAATTTGAATAGTATTTAAACTTGAATTAAAATTTGAATATTTATCTTGAACTTTATTTACTAAAAGAATTAAATTTAAAAGAGAATAATATAAATTTAAAAAGTTTAAATTTAGTATATAGTATAATTACTATATGTATATCAATTATATCACAACCTGACATGTTTAATAAGAAAACATTATCGTCAAATTAAATTTAAGCGCACTCACTCCAACACTCTAAGAAATGTTTAAATAGATCTATATGATTTCTAATGAGGTTGGTTTTTAAAATGGTTCAGGCTTACCACCCTCACCGCCTTTTTATATTTTGAGAATGGAGTTACCAAAAGGATTCGGTCGGATTTTGTTTCAAGATTTAAAATATTAATTAATTAATAAAACCAAATTCTCGTTTTATATAATAAAAATGTGAGTCATGTGTTACACATGAAAACACACATATTGTTTATATTTTGATGATGGAGCATATATGGTTAACCGAAACGTCATTGCGAAAATATAACTTAATATGGTGTGTGACTCGTGAGATTATTCTGTTGATGGAATGTGTGTAGTTAACCGGAACGCCAACTTGAGAATGATTTTGTATCGAGTGTCAAGCGGTTTTGCATGGTTAATTCACTATCTATTCAATGATCTGTGACATCTCCATCATTGGATCGAGATAACCACAATCAAGATTAACATGCCATTGTGAATAAATTTCAAAGTATCTTAGAGTTTCAAAAGTTTGAAGCTGGCAAATTCCATTAACTACCTAAATAACTTTATTGTGTGTTTACAACATCCTTTTTCTGCAACGACCCAATTTTCACGTCCAAAAATTTCATTTTAATTAATTAATTAAATTAAACATTCATAGGAAAATATTGTCGAATCATAACATCTCATAAAACATTGTATAATGTCTAAAAACCCAAATCGTAAAATGGTGATAATGTCAGAGTACAATCCCAAGGAATCTCATAGTGCGGAATCTGAAGTGTGTGTATGATGTGCAGTTACCACGCCGACTCCTTCCCCTTCGCTGAAGAGGTACCTGAAACCAAACTGAAAACTGTAAGCACGAAGCTTAGTGAGTTCCCCCATCGTACCACATACCATACAATCACATAACATACATATACTGTCAGGAATATCTGGGTGCCCGACCTACCCCTTCGGTCCTCTCGACCGGATACTGCCTAGCATACCTGGGTGCTGGCATCCTTTTCGGTCCTCTCGACCGGATACTGCCTGGCATATCTGGGTGTTGGCCTCCCCTTCGGTCCACTCGACCGGATACTGGGGACTATTTCACCCCTTACTACTACCACATAACACATATCACATAATCTAACTAGCATGGCTGGGTATGACTACCCCCTTGGCCCTATCGACCGGTAATCTGGGGACTATCTCCCCTACTGCCACTAGCACATAGCATCATATCATACTAGCACACAAACATATCAAGTAGTAGCAAACCTAGATGAATATCACAGAGACAATCATCTAAACATACAACTCCTACTGATGGGCCGACATTGTGGCCGTAGACCCACCGCTACTAGAAGGTAACTCACCTCGAACAAGTAGATGTTGATAATCTGTGCGGGAAACCTCTGTCTGCTGCTGCTCCGAAAGTCCTCTGGTTATAATCCCCACAAAACACTCAGTCAGAAACTGATATCTACTCTTGGGGTAAAATGACTATTTTACCCCCAACCAAGTCCAAGTCAAAGTCAACTTCCAGTTGATCTGAGTCGCCGAGTTGGGTCGTCAACTCGTCGAGTCCCTTTCCTTTACTCGTCCTTATCCACGACTCGACTAGTCGAGTTTGGCAACGACTCGACGAGTTCCCCTTCTACGAACATCAATGAACCTTCATCCGACTCGCCGAGTCGGATGAACACTCGCCGAGGGCGAGTCGGATGAACACTCGTCGAGTTCACATTCATCTGATGAACAAGTCCTGATCCCAACTCGCCGAGTTATATAAACAACTCGTCGAATTCATCTTCATCCATAAGAAGATTGACTTGAACTTGCCGATTATGTTCTAGCACTCATCGAGTCCCATGAACTCCAGGTCTAAAACTAAATCCAATGCGTCGGTTCACTCTTTCTGTCCTGCTACAACCCTTCTAATCACCCAACTGAGTTCTTTGACCCCCAACAGATATGGGACTCAAAGCCTTGGACTCGTTGAGTCCCAAGAACAGTCTCGCCGAGTCGATAATGTCCATGCTCTATTTCCTCGATTTCTGATGTACAACTTTTGACCAAATGATAGATCCAAGCCCCTAAGCTCGATCTAGCACGTAAAGTTTCAAACTTTACGTGCATGCATGGGACTTTTGAGCCAAAAAGGCTCTAAAATGCCTCTTATGTTGCATGGTACCTTCCTTGGGTGCAAAAGCAACCCAAATATGCTTTGTGACTCCTTCCAAGACTTAGATCCGAAGTCTTGACCCCCAACCATGTTTGCAATCATGGTTGGCCACCTCATTTGGCTTAAAAAGCCCTAAATCTTCCCCAAAAAGGGATCTACCAAATGAACAAGCAAGGTACAGACTTTATACCTTTAAAGGACTGGAAATGATGCACCAAACTCAAATCCTTCAGTCTCCTCTTGATCCTTCTATGCTCTTCCTTCTTCCTTGAGGTTAAAACCCACAAAAATCACTCAAAAGCCTTAGATCGTGCACCAAAACACTTAGGGTTTACTAGGGAGGGTATATGGGAGCATTAGGGACGAGTGGTGGCTGAATGAGATGATTAAATAGGGTGCAAACCCTCAGATTGGGGTTTTTGTCCAGTCAGAGCCTACTAATCGAGTCCGGGACCCGAATCGACGAGTCCATCACTTAAATCCTGCGTCCCATCCCGCTTCTACTTGGCGAGTTGGTCCTTCAACTCGCTGAGTCCAAGGCCAAAAATGCAAAATACTTAAATAAATTACGTACCAGCAACCAGGTGCTACATTTTCACATCGCAAAGCCAAATATGGATCCTATCCTTGTTAATAATTATTTTAAGTATATGTTCAAACAAACTAAACCACTTTTATCATATAGATGTCTAACAACAACAACAACAATCCTCCTTCTCCTCCTCCACCTCCATCAAACTCAAATTTCTCTCTCATATCGATCCTATCTAGGGAAAAACTCACCAGTCAAAACTACTAGGAATAGATTCATAAGTTAAGAATTGTTTTGAAGTATGAAGGCAAGGAGTATGTCCTCAATCAGTATATCTCCTACTGGATGATGATTCCTCCAAAGAAGAAGTGGCTACTTATAACAAGCATTACGATGAATTGACGAAAGTTGCTTGCTTTATTGTGACATCTCCAATTTCACGGCCAGAAAAGACCGATTTGTTTATGCTTTATTTAAAAATCAAGGTATCCTTTTGAAGAAGAATTGCAGAATTTGTTCCCAAAATATGTTAAATATATTATCAAAGAATATTCGAAGAAATGTATTTTAATTATATTAAAAAATTTTAGGATGTCGTTGCCCAGTGCATAAGCATAAACGAAAATAACATAGGCCTTACAAACATCAATTATTCTACTGGCCTATAATCCATAAATCTCTTATCTGATCATCACATTTGTACTCTTGTGCCACTAACTGTAAGACAAGAAAGCGAGTAGGTTGGGCTTTGGAGCTTGGTTAGCACATAAGGTTTTCAGCCCACAATAATTAAATTATTTATTTTCAACAAATCATTTAACCCGATTACCAGTTCCCGTTATCCTCATTTTCTGTCCCTAAAGCATCTAATTTATGGGACCTATCCTAAGGATTATCTTGAGGATAGATAATAATGCTTAGAGGATTCCTCAACAATATATGTCAGTAAGGCAACCATGAAGGGGATGGAGTACACTTGGTGAACACTTTTCAAAAACACATACAGGTTCTGAGCTTGCTAACGTTCCACTAGACTATCTAGAATAGTCTGTGGTCGTCATCTAGACTCCGCTAGACGGCAAGATCATCTTTAAATTCAAGGCCTCTCATCATCTATTTTATATGTTCCACTAGACTATCTAGAATAGTCTGTGGTCGTCATCTAGACTCCGCTAGACGGCAAGATCATCTTTAAATTCAAGGCCTCTCATCATCTATTTTATATTTCATCTTTTATCATCTATATTATCTTTTATTTAGCCATCTTTACCCAACATATTTATAGGTTATATATATATATATATATATATATATATATATATATATATATATATATATATACAGTTTAAATCAAGTAAAACATGTATAAATCGTTCATCTAGCATAGATATTAGGAACACATATAATAGGAATATATATCATGTAATTTATATTAAATACTTCATATATATGTGCAAGATGAAAGTAACTATGTACTCATTTGTTAAAGTGACGATTCGAAATTCGGATAGCATTGTGCTTCTAGCAACTGCCTTTTCCTTTGACGAAACCTAGTATCATTATCACTAATTCTTAGTTTAATATTTATTGTGACTAATTATTAGTCTTGATTCATCATTAATTCAAATTCTACTTCAAGATCTATCAGGTAAGGATCGGCCAGGCAGGATAGTTGGGAGGCAGGATCATTTCGGCGTATAGCCTTTTTGAAATCCAACAACCAAGCCAACGTGACCATTCTAGACACCTCTCCCCTAAGTAGATCAATCAGTATAACAACTTGGAATCACTGATAAATATTGTTTATAGGTTCATAATAACGATAATGAACTTAAACATAATTTATAATTAAAGTACGGTAAGCATAACTCAACTTACAGGTGGTTTAGCGAGAAACCAGACTCCGCACGGGCAAAACTTCTAAGCCGAAAGCTCTACTTCTCGGGGCTTTCTGGAACTCCAGAGCTTCTCTACTAACACTTAGGAAGTGCTATAGAAAAGTTCTTAGGACCTTGTGGGGTTTGGCAGAGAATATAGTGGAAAGGTGTGAGGAAAAGAGTGAAATTTGGCCTCTATGTATAGCTGTCAGCGCCCAGTACGCGGGGCGTACTAAAAAATTACGTGAGGCGTAATGGGTTTTTATGGGTTACCTGAGGCGTACTAAAAAATTACGTGGGGTTACCTGAGGCGTACTAAAAAATTACGTGGGGTGTAATGTGCCAAATGTCAGCATCTGGTGGCAATCCGTGGGGAAGACGGTGTGGTGCCGGATCGCGCCACGTGTCGCCATTTGGTATACGAGCTCCTATTTTGACATTTTTTTTATATCCACGCATATATTATCTTGTAAAATTCATAAATTTTGTATACGAGCTCCATTTTTGACATTTTTTTTATATCCACGCATATATATCGACGACATCTACAACTTTCATTTAGACTCCATCGACTAATTTTTAATTTATTTTTAAAGTTATATTATAACAGGCTTAGAGAGTTAAAGTCCACTAAAAATTCATAACTTTGTCATCCGACATCCGTTTTCGACTGTCTTTATATCGTTGAGCTCCTATTAATTAAATCTTAAATTCTCGTTTATATCATCTTGGCTAAAAACCGAACGATCTAAAATTCTATTTCCGAGTTGTATACTGCTACGTTGAATCTTCGAAAAATCATAACTTCCTCTACCGAAGTCCGATTGGGACGTTCTGTATATGCACGATCTCGGTTTAATATCTACCATGACTTCCATTTAGATTTCTAAGGCTAAAAAGTATTTTTTTGAAAAATTTATTTTTTACGATACGCGGAGCCGTGCCGGTTTATTCACGAAACTTCGACGGGTCATAACTTCTTCGTTATAACTCAGATTTCAACATTCCTTATATCTCCGGAATCTTTGTTACGGACACTTCAACTTTCTACAAAGATATTGGGTCTAATTATTATTTTATTTTATACGCATATTTTATTCCTATTTTATTATATCGTTATAAGCTCGTATATTGCACATAATTTACACGTAAATCACATAATACTCAAATAATTCTTCTTCATTGCATCAAATAGGTTACAAATATTGACCCAAAATATCACTTCATCATAATTATGCTTAGCCAGAAACGCAGGCATTACAGTAATGTTTGCACCATATCTCCCGAACTCCAAAAGAGTTTCGAGAATATTAGGGTGTTCAACATTAGCGAGCAACTCAAAAAAATGTTCCAAGAGCGGGCTCTTCAAGAAAAGTTTGAGATCGTTAAGTCCTTGATGACTTGTAAATCAGGATGGGAACTCTCCGTGTGTACGTTCAGAAAATGAAGTCATACATTGATAGACTAGGGAATCTTGGTGTCATGTTTCCAAAGGGTTGGTCATTGACATAGTCTTCACCTAATTTTCTAGTTCATATCATCAGTTCTTCATGAACTATAATATAAGCAATCTCGACAAGACCCTAATGGATCTTCATGGAATGTTGAAAACTTCTGAAGCTAGCATGCTTAAAGCAAAATCTCCAATTCTACTTCTCTTGTCTTGGCCATTGGGCATGGTGGTGCTAATAAGAAGAAGTTTCTCATCCTAAGGGTAAGGCTAAGTTTGGATCCTCCGATCAAGGTCATAAAAGAAAATTCGACTCTAAGATAGCTCCTAACACAGACCTAAAAGAGGCCATTTTTACTACCAAGAAAATGGTCATTAGAGATATAGTTGTCTGAAGTAAGGAGATGATGGAATGTCAGGTATTTTGATAGAACATTAAAAGTGATCCTTATGCAAATCGAGATGAAGCTTGTCAGAAGTTGAATGAGAATCAGAGGAGAAGACAATTTCAAGATGAAGAGTCTATCCGAGATAGTTATGTATTTAGAAGTGATTGAGTCTGTAATCATTCTTATGTGTCAAGTACTATTTTGTATTCTACTAAGTGTCTTGTGGTATAGTATGGGAGATAAGATCAATAGGAACGATTGTGTCAGGTTGTTGTTCTTCAGTTCTTTAGTCCATGTGCACCTTTTTTTTTCTGTATTTGTCTTTTAATAAAGCCCTTTCCTATATAAGGAGTTGTCAACTTTTGTAATAGGTACTAGAGTGCACCTTTTGAACAACTTCACTTCTATTAAATCAAAGAATTATTTAGTCAATCATTTTTCTCTAACATTCTTCATGTTCTTATTTACTTTACATTATTCATACTTTATATTATCTATCTTGAGCATTTTGTTGAGTTAATCATTTCAAGGCTTAATTGGCTAACCAGACATGACTGGAACTCTTATTACAAGAAATCATTAAAGTTAGGTTAATTCAATTTTTGAGTTTTCAAACCTAGTCCGTGCAAATTTACGAACTCATAATTGGTATCAAAGCCTAAGTGGTTGTCCCTTGAATCCATAAGAACATATTATAGTTGGTTGAAGATTAACATGGTATCTCAATCATTTCGGTTCAGGATAAAAGTTCTTCTATATATCACTTCAGCTCTAATATATTAACATAAATGGTTGCTTCTAATCAATCTCAACAAATGTATTCAACGCAAATCACAAATAGCATGGGTTGCCCATTGTGTGGCCCATTGCTAGTTGTCGAAGAGTATGATCACTGGAAATGTAGAATGGAGAGATTTTTGGTTGGTAAACAAAAAGGTGAAGAAATATGGAGGTCAATGAAAGAAGGTCCATATGTTCCTATTAGGAAAATGGTCAGAGATGTTGCTATTACTCTCATGGGTCAAGAAGAGCTCCGACCAGCACCTCTAATTTCTAATGATATCGAGAAACACTAGGTAGATCATATTGTTTTTTCCAAAATGCTGTTTGAAGGATCGGAAAATATTAAAGACAAGCGCCTGGCGTCTGTGGTGAACGACTTCGACACTTTCACTACCACTCTTGGTGAATCTATTGTCTCTATATCAAATAAGTACATAATTGTGGTGAACAACATGAAAACACGTGGAGTAGTCTGAACTCCTATTGAGTAGAATCTCTATTTCATCAACAGTATTGGAAAATGTAAGGTCCTGAAACGGATCTTACTAGTGATCAAACAATCAAGACAATCAATAATAACAAGAACGATGTAGAAATAGAAATCAAAACAAGCTTGCACACGCTTCTATTAGTGAAAATGTCTGGTACAACTTGTGGAATAGCAATCGAGAACTCTATGGCATCAACAATCATTAAATGACCTAGCTAGCATCTATATATAGTGGACCTGGGGTTTACGACCGTAAACAGGCTTACGGCCGTAAACTCACAACCTGGTCGTAAACAGCTAAACAATCTACCAAAAATGCATATTGACACAAAAGAACCTATTACAACGAAAGCCTAGACCAAACCATTAATTAGACCCTTCAGAAAAAGGATGGGGAAAAGTTAAGTCTTGTCTTCAGAGTAATGGATCCCTGAAGAAACTAAAGTGTAACACTTGCAGATTCGGGCTAGCTAATTTAAAGATAATAAGAGTAAAAATGACTTTTTATAGAAGATTATTTAGGACAAATAATCTTAACCAAATTCATAGTATGTATGACAAGGATTATGTACATATAAAGAATGTTGAAATCCAAATTCGTATGAAGAAGTTATACTTCCTCGAAGTTACGTGATTACTATTGGATTAGTGTCTAAGTCCACAACTATAATTGGTATATACTTGACCCGACCCGGCATGGTCCATTTAGGTTGCATGGCATCGGAACATTTGGGTAGACCTTTTATGAGAAGAGGATATTTGTGACATATTAATATATTATAAGTTCTAATATATTAATATGAAATCATATTATTTAATTAGTATTGATCAAGAATTAATTTGGAATTAATTTAGTGATCAAAAGAGACTCATTAAATATATGGGGATTGATTGTGTAAATCATTCACTCTTATATACAGCTAAACAATCTACCAAAAATGCATATTGACACAAAAGAACCTATTACAACGAAAGCCTAGACCAAACCATTAATTAGACCCTTCAATCTCCCCCTTGGTTTGGTGCTAGCTTGAAGTTAATCTTTGTCAACTATCATCACATCTTCTTGCCCCATTGCCCCATTCCACATGCGCTTATTTATGATCTCAGCAACCATGGATGTGTATTCCTTTGCGGCTAACTCAAATATCTCCTCAGCAACTTTAATCTAATGAAGGCTTAGATGATGAATGTCCCATTTCCTAAACTGGAAAAATCCCTTCGATCATACAGACGGATGCATCCCTCTTTTAGTTTGATAGTAGCAGACGCTATGGTTTCATTGAATACCTAATAGACCATGGAGCTTAGGGATCCATCCGGGTAACTCTGAAGCACGGGGATTTGTTTGACCTGATTTGTTGCAGGCCACATCACCACCTGAAGTGGATGACCAGTTTTGGGATCAATAACATCAGGATAATGCTTTATAACAGATTCAGCAGTCTTCATGGAGGGAAAGCCCTTCTTCACCTGATTTTCAAGAAAGTGTTTGAACTGAGTTGCCTGTTGATTATCTAAAGGATTTGAAAAAGGTGATTGGGACAGCTCTGAAAGATCGACCCTGGTCCAAGAATTAAAATCATGACAATCTATATAGAGCTCCGTGTTGCCGTTCTTTCTCTGCACGATCCACATATTTAGGGTGTCATGAAAACCCCAAGAAATGATTCCTGATCGATCACCATACGTGTCTCTAAACTAGACGGCCTCAAGATCCGTAATGGTGATTTTGGATTGATTCCCTGGCGCGTTTTTGTCGGAACTCCTCTTGAACAAGAGGTGTCCCTTCTGAGCAGCTTTAGCTTGTCTGTCACGAATAATTTCTGCAACATGTGGAGCATGAGTGGGTTCTTCTTCAAAACGGTCTACAACCCGCGGAGTTTGAGCAGTTGGCACGACAATAGGATGAGCCTGAGAATGAAGATTGATTATATACTCATCTGCAGATGTTTTATATTTTGCACCAAGATCTTCTTCAAGCTTCTTCTTTAAATCAAAATAACTGGAGGTCAGAAGATTAAAATGAGCTTGGAGCTCAGAGATTTTCTTGGTCTTTGTTGCTCTATCTTCTTGAAAATCAGAAACTTGAATCCTCAAATTTGTATTCTCACTCAAAAGATCTTCGACTCGAATGCTGAGCTCAATATTCTTCTGGTCCAGCACGTTCACTCTCCTCTAAAGCTCATCAATCACAGGGTCATCTTCTCCTGAATGACCTTCTCTAAAAGTAATTCCTTTGGCTTTAGAAGAAGGTGCAGTAGTTTTTTCCTAGGCAAGATGCAAAGCCAACCGTACAGAGGCCTCATCAAGATCTGCCCTTGGAGTAGAAAATACTGGTGGAGCAGAGGAGCCACCGGCTTCAAAAATGGTGCTAGGACCTCCACGTAAAGGTTCTGTAGATACAATAGTAGGATTATTTGTTAGCGTAATTGACAAGCCGTGAGTCAAGCTAGAATCCAGAGGCCCGAACCGAGGATCACGTCTTCTTCTTTTGGATGGAGGCTGCAAGGTCTGGTCTGTTGTGCGATCACCCTGAAGTGGGTCAGGTGTAGGCGAGGCACCATCAGGGGGAGGAATCCCTGACACTGTCACCATTGGAATTGTAGAACCAACCACTTGCTATTTAGAAATAGGTCTTGATTCAAGAACGTCTTCAGTATCCCTTATCTCCGTTGTTGGGAGAGCAACATCACTGATATTATCCAGCAAGGTGATGAGGATGACATTTGACAAGAAGTCATCATTGCTTCCAAAATTGGTAGGAATTTCATCTCGATCAAAACCTGTAAGGTCAAGGTCTTCATACTGACCAGTCTCAGTCGCATTCATGGAAGACCATTCATTGTAGTCGCTTCCAATTCGAACTGATCTCAGGTCATGCTCCTCAGCTACAGCCACATTAGGACCAGCTGTCTCCTCCCCTTCCTGATCTGATACGGTGATCACATCTCCTTCCGAGATCACCCTTTCTGATGATGTTTGTTCTGAAGATATTTTATCAGAGGATCCGTGGGACTCAGACACCTCATTCGCCTTAGCAAATCATCTGAATTTGACTAATGGATAAAGTCCTTGAAAAGTAACCTTTCCTTTGCGATTTTATTTAATTAGCCCAATAGTGTGACGGCCCAAGGACTTCATCTCAAGCGTATCACCCTCCTTTATCATGTCAGGAAATTGTTTGTTGATGAAAAGTTGAATGAACCTAGGATACATCAAGAAGGTATCCCGTGTGATGGCATTGATGTTGACCACAAATTCATCCAGAATAAACCTTGAAAAAATGAAACCAATTCCTACAGCGAGAGAAACTATAGCTCCGATGTTTCTCAGTGATATTTCATCTGCACCAGACCACCTGTCGGAGATGCAGCTCACGAACACATGGGCTAGAAATCTCCAGTAGGGTGGCAAAAGCTTTTTCATTGTAGGTGGAGAATCACCCTCATACCCCATCTTCCTCAAAATCTTCTGAGCATCTTCAATACCGATTTCGGTGGGAAAGCTTGGTAGGTCATTGATCAACAATGTTTATCTGATGAATTGCTCATTGATCACAATTTTGCATCCTTGAACGATTGTGTCCACAGTCACAGCTCCATCATCGTCTCTTGTCATTTTGGCAGTCTGCCAGAACTCTCTTATGATTTCTGATAGACAACGATGTTCATGGTGATGGAGGAGGCCAAACAACATTCTCGTAGTACATGAATCATTGATTTGGAATCCACATGAGCCACCAGAGGATCAGCCAGCACCATTGCCAGATTATGCATGTCTGCAAACTTTAAGGCTGCCATTTGATCTGCAGTAAAACATACCAAGACAAGAAGCAAATTTGAGCAAATAATATTTTAAATGATTTAATTTCGAGCCCAAAAGTGAATTATTAATTTTAAAATTAAATTTCAAGTCAAAAGGGAGTTTACGGTCAACGGGGGTTTACGACCGTAAGCCTATGGCCGCAAACGGAGTTTACGGCCGTAAGCTCTTCACGGTCGTAAGCTTGGGCCGTAAACCCCGACGATCCCTTTTTCGTCGATTTTAGGCTCAAAACTCGTCAAATCTCAGAAATAAACACATATCCATGGTCGTAAACATGATACCTTCGAAGTGATCGGAACAATTTCACAAAAAAAACAAGAAAATTTTTCGAGGAGAGAGAGAGAGAGAGAGAGAGAGAGAGAGAGAGAGAGGGAAAGAGTTTGCGGCCGGAATCAGAATAGTGAATGAGTTTCCGGTTGTAAACTCTATTTATACCCTTGATCATTTTACCTGCTGACCACAAAGTGTAAGGCACAGTCCAATATTTTCAAAAAATTTCAAAAACAAAACTTTTGAGGATTAAAATTAAAATTAAAATTAAAATTAAAATTAAACAAAATAAAATTAATTTGCAAAATTTAAAAATTAACAATTAAATTTTAACTATTAAATAAATAAAATTAAAAATTAAAAATAAAATTAAAATTAAAATTAAATAAGACAAACAACCTAAAAATTTTAATTACTGAAAATGATTTTGTGTCACTGGGATCAAAGTTGTTGGACAACCCTAATCCACTTGTCAGTACCCTTATTTTCATGTCTTCGTCTGATTGATCGTCAGTATTGTGGTCCACTAAAGCACGAAACATTTGTGACAGAATTTGGACAATTTACGAATGACATGACATTTTTAGCCCTCATCTTAAATAAATTTCCTTGGGACCATTTAGCTTACTACAACCAGGGATATTGTTGTCCACCTAAATTGAGCAGCGAGATCTACAGACAATCTGTATGTGTTCAATTTTAATTGTACTAGAATGTGTTTCCTGCTTCCTGATATGTCCTAACATTCAAGGACTTCCAGAATACTCCTTACACCGGGTGAGCAGACAATTATTAAGAGAGAAGATAGATTTAGAATGCATATGCTATACATCCAGGTCAGATCTCTTCTAATCACGCAGAGGATGAAACATATGACTAACTGAAGTTTTTAGAGGGATTGAGAAGAGAATTATGCATATATTGTGTACCAGGTTGGATTATAAGTCACGCAGAGGAGACAATATATGGCTAACAAAGAGAAAGAATTGCATAGAGACAAGATGCAGAGAGATAGAACTGCATATGTTACAGTCCAGGTCGGATCTCTCGATCACGCAGAGGAGGCAACATATGACTAACAGACAGAAAGCAAGAAAATAACCTTCTATAGACCTAGTTTATCGGAATTCCGCAGTCACCCCATCAAAACCAGAATTAAGGACAGAATCCGCACATCGAAGGAAAGTTAATTCACAATTCAAGATACGGGTTCTTTTAATGTGACCGGTAGATTCTCATGTATATCTCCATGCTCAACCTATCCGAGCGTCGTATTGTCAGGCTAAACGGATCTAACTAGTTCAGTGTTTGTCAAGCCCTTGAATTCCTTAAGTTCAACTCTTCCTAGTCAAGTCCATTTAAAATCTTTCCTGCCTACCAGCGCATCGAGCACAGAGCATAGACAATTCAATTTTGGTACGTTACACAGAATCAGATTGCCCGTTATCACTTGATAATATCATTTCCCGTCACAACACCTACAAACAAGACTGTTAGCAACATTTTTAATTGTCTGGATTTTTTATTGTTTTTGGATTTTTGAATTTTTTATTGTTTTTGGAATTTTTATTATTTTTGGATTTTTGATTATTTCTCCCCCTAAATTTGTGCATGGGTGAGAATGAAAATAAAAATGAAATAAGATGCGCAAATTTAAACTAACCTACCTACAAAAACAAAAATAAAATAAAAAATAAAAAATTTACAAAAAATAAGAAAAACTTAAAAAAGACAGAAAAAACTTAATCCTCAAAACGAATCATTTTCAAAAACTATAATAAGTATAGTTTATGGATCATATGCACTATTTTACATATTCATAATACATTAGGGAAAACAAACATATAAACTATAATAAAAATATTTTATGAGATATACATATATTTTATCCATTTCAAAGTAGATTTTCATTATTTTACACATAACCGTCAATATAGCATTTGTGAGACACACTTCACGTACTTATTTAAGTACCAACCAACTTCTGAAATTATAATCAGAGTCTCCTGGAGGGAGAGCGTGACAGTTGTGTATAGATCTATACATCTATATGGGACTGACAATCCCGCACCTTAACTATTCGCTACAGTTAGGCCGGCAGGCTTGGAGTGACAAATGTTGTACTGATTGCGACGCCTGAAGAACGTCGTGTTCAGGCCATCTTAGGTCATCAAGCATGGTTATGATAACTCACAAATTGGTATTTAACAATACGATTAGTGTATGAATAAGTAAACAACTTCACATAGTTTTATTTAAAATAATAAAACTATAATACAATATTTTAAAAGTACAGCTAGTGAATCTAGACATTTACAATTACACAGTTTTCATACAAGTACAAATATAGAATACTATTTCAGTACAGAGAAAACATACTTTTCATGGTTTTATGTGAATTTAAAACTATATTATACTATTTGAGAGTACGATAACATTTACACGTTTTGAGTACAACACATTACAACAGAAAATATAGGATTTTTTGGGAAAACATACTTACATTTTCAAGGAATAAACGACAGATTTCAATTACAAACATGCTTATGAACTCACCAACTTAATTGTTGACACTCTTCTCAAAACTACTTATATTCTCAAGAAATCAGTAAACAGGTATCCACAGGTTTTGAGAAGACGGAGCTTCATAGACTCATGTCTTTGAAGTTTTGCTATACATTTTGGTGTCAATATACAATGATTTGAACACATATGTAATAATTTATACTTTATCAATACATGGTTGTTGTACTTTGATTACTATTATACAATTTTTGTGATACTGTACATGACGTCCTCCACCTCCGAACGTTTCCGGTTTGGGGGTGTGACAAAGGCGGTCTTTTCTTCATCCTCCTTGCTCATCAGGATCTGGTGACACCTCTTGTATACATCCACTTCAATCTGAATCACTATAAGGACTCCACCTTCTAATTGATCTCTAGCATGGGGTAACAGTCCTTGGGGCAGGTTTTATTCAAATCAGAATAGTCAATGCACATAAGCCATGTACTGTCATGCTTTTTAACCATGATTTTGTTTGCAATCCAAGTTGGGAAAATCGCTTCCCGAAGTATTCCCGCCCTAGTCAGCTTGGCAACTTTGGCGTTGATCGCTCTGTTCCTGTCCCCTCCTTGAACTCGTTTCTTCTGTTTTACCTCCTTTTCCCCCGGTTTAATCATGATTTTGTATTCTATGATTTCCCTGTCTACTCCCACCATGTCAGTCGGAGTCCAGGCGAAAATGTGCTTCTACTTCTTTCGAAGATCGATCAGCGCCTGCCTTGTCAATGGGAGGATGTTAACCCCTATATTCACCGGCTGGTTTGGATATTCTATGTTGATGATCTTGCTTCCCCTGATCGAATCTGCTCGCAACCTCTTAGATTCTTATGCGATCTCCTTCGGTTGCATGATCTCATAGCACCACAATTCTTTTGGCATATTCGATGGGATTGCTCCAAATTTGAGTAGGGCTATTCGTCCAAGGATGATATTGTGTTATGTTGGATGCCTAATTACAGTGAAGTCTATGAGGGTTGTTGTCACACCCCAAAACCATGAACGTCGGAAACGTTTTGGGGCAGAGGACGTCATGCACAGTATCACAACAATGAAAAGTAGTAAACAAGCAACAACATCATCCATTGCATTAATAATATAATTTTAATACAAGTGCGTTCTGTCAAATTATGATAAACACTAAAGAATAAATCAAAATGAAAGATGAGTCTTGAACGAGCACCATCTTCTCTAAACCTTGCATCGGTACTTGTCTACTATTGACCTGAGGATACAAGTTATTTTGAAAGAGAGTATCAGCTTTAAAGCTGGTGAGATCATAAGTATTTTAGTGTCTTATTTTGTAAGAATGTATTTGTACGTATGAAATGTAAGTATTTGTACGTATATAAAATGTAAGTATGTGTACGTATTTGAATTGTAAGTATTTGTACGTATATGAAATGTAAGTATGAAAACGTTTTGAACATCCTAGAAAGCCCTATGCTTCCTACTGAGAGTAGCCTTCTACCAAGGCATCTAGTATTTGTGTGTGTCTCTTGTAAGAGTGTGTATTTTCCCAAATCCGACAATCATTAACCAAAAATATAGCTTCTACATTACCGTACATCGTGTGAATGTTCACGAAGTGAATGTAAAGGGAAAATGAAATAGTACTATGGTGCAGTATCAAATAACTACGACCGTACTAACTACTTTAAATCTATTGTAATTTAAAGTAACATGTGATCGACCTGTATCCTGCTACCGACTCTAGTAAAACGACGATGTAAGACACCGTAAGAAATGACATTTGGCACCCGTAGACTTGCAAGTCCCACTGTAGCGAGCAACAAGGTATAGGATAGTCAATCCAGTATAGATCTATACGCAAACTCATACGCTCCCCAATTAAGGAGATTCAGGATACAAAAACGGTCATGGCAGGAAGTGTCATGACCCGCTTAATAGTTCACATAACTGCATGAATGTACATGAAATGAATGTGCTACTGTAAAGTGTACTCTTTCTCTGTCTAGCCTGTATGTACTGTAATGTTCTGCGTGTGCTAGCTGTACTGTGTGTTCTCTCTCTATCTAGCATGTATAGTAATGTAATGTTCCGCGTGTGCTAGCTATAATGTGTGTTCTCTCTCTGTCTAGCATGTATAGTAATGTACTGTGTGTACTAACTGTAATGTGTGTTCTCTCTTTATCTAGCAAGTATTGACTCATAAATGAACTGACTCATTGTATGATTCCGCATTCTAGTAATCGTATTAGTATCTTCCTAAACTACCCGTATGGTAGCTTACTAGTAAGGTAACTGGTACGTATGAACATGGATGTAACACCCAAAGTCAGGAAGGCCAAGAAAGGAAAGGAAACCCTAATTTTAAGGGACGACTCGGCGAGTCCAAGGAGGAACTCGGCGAGTCCGAGCGGGATCCGGGTCGAGGAGTAAGTGACCGATTTGGCGAGTCGGCCAAGGAGACTCGGCGAGTCTAGTCTATGCGAGGAAAACCCTAAATTCGGGACTTGGAGCCTATTTAAACGTCTCATTCTCTCCCCTAGGGTTCCTTTACCCAGAACATCGAACCCTAAGCCCCATTGTTGCTCATTCAAGCTTCCAAGCCATTTTTGAGTGATTTGAAGCAAGAAGAAGAAGGGGAATCATTGAAGCTTCAAGGATTGGCCTTAGATCTGAAGATTGTGGAAACCTTCTGTGTTATTGAAGGTATTAAGTCATTTCCCTCCTTTAGATCTATTATGGTTGTGAGTTTTGGGGGCTTTTTAGCCATGATTAGCTATCCATTTGAGTTAGAAGCCAGATCTGAAGTTGCTACTTCGGATCTAAGCATATTATGGTCTTGAGAAGCATAAAGTATTTGTCCTTGAGTTGATTATGGAGCCTCTTTGCCTTAAACCCTAGTTTATGGTGTATTTTTCCTAGATCTCCTTCTCTACACGTAAAGTTTGCAACTTTACGTGAGGAATAGGCTTGGGAAGGTAGATCTACAATTTGGAGTCCATGCATGACTCAAAAGTCCTCTGTATGTATGAAGATCTGAATGGACTCGGCGAGTCCTTTGAGTAGACTCGGCGAGTAGCATGAAGATTTGGAGGAACTCGACGAGTGGGATGAACAACTCGTCGATTCGGATGAAGTTGGGCAGGAACTCGGCGAGTTGGAAGAACAACTCGGCGAGTCTGTTGAAGGTTGTCTTGGACTCGGCGAGTCTGTTCTTGGACTCGGCGATTCAGGTCGCGAACCCCAAACCCTTCGAGTTGAGACTCAAATCAGTGAGTCGAGTGGAGACTCGGTGAGTTGGGCAGGTCAGGACTTGGAAATCGGTAGACTCGGCGAGTCATGGACTGACTCGGCGAGTCGAGTCGCGAATGGAAGGACTCTGAACATATGAACTCGACGAGTCAGTAGGGTGACTCGGCGAGTAGGGTTGACCTGGAAGGTTGACGACTTTGACCAGAGTTGACTTGGTTGTCTTTCAGGGGTCAGCTAGACTCAGTGTTGCATTGATATTGGTAGCTTGGGGAGCGAGTGGAGCAGGAGTTCAGAGAGTTGTCGGGCAGCGGCTAGTGGGATCATCGGCAAGTTCAGCCAGTGCAGGTGAGTTTCCCTTTGTGTGAATGGGTCTAAGGCCACAATGTCGGCCCATGTAGTTATGAGTAGAAGACCCGATGGTTAGCCCTAGGCACATTATGCTAGTATGATATTCAGGACGAGGTCCAGTGGTAGCGGGCGGGTGCCCAAGGATTGGTTATGTGATAGTTTATACTTGTTGTCTGTGTGATGCTTGTATGTGCCTGGTAGGGAGGTGAGTGTGGGCGAGGTCCCGTAACTCACCAATAGCAGAGTGTGGATGGTGTTCCACATCTCATTAGTAGCAGATCAGGGGCAAGGCCCGAGTTAGGAAAAGAGTGAGTGTGGGCTGGGCCCGTGTCTCACAATCAGTAGGAGCATGGACGGGGTTCCATGACTCATCAGTAGCAGGGCAGGGGCGAGGCCCAGGATAGGCGAGGCCTTAGGACATGATCAGTTCGTATGTGTTTAGCTTATGTGTTGTGATATGTTTATGTGTTATTATTTGTTGGCGGGCGAGGCCCTGTGATAGGCGAGGCCTAAGTGAAACAGATATGTATCCGAGCGGGGCTCGAAGCCAGGCGGGGCCTGGAGCGGCGTGCCCGTTGTAGTGGGCGAGGCCCGAGGTAGCGGGCGAGGCCCAGGATAGTGGGTGTGGCCCAGTATGTGCATTATGTGGTTATGCATGGTATGTGGTAGGGTGGGGAACTCACTAAGCTTCGTGCTTACGATTTTCAATTTTGGTTTCAGGTACTTCCAGTAGCGGAGGGAAGAGCTCGGGGTGATCGCATGGCACACACCATAGATTAGACAGCCTGGGAATGTTTACTCTGATAACGAACACGTGTTTTGGAAATTAATACTCTGTTTATGTTTTGGATTGATGACCTTGCTTAAAGTATTGTTTTATTAAAAGAAATTTTTAGTCTTGAATTTTGGGACGTTACAATGAAAGTATACCCTTGCTACCCAAGGGTATTGAACTGACTGGAAGAACCTTTATGACTATATATGTACACATGATATATAACTAATATTTATACGACCTTTAGACGGATACCCGATACCTTACCAGACCACATCCCAACGGGGAAAAGGAAATAAAGCGGGCAATTCTTCCTAAGTCCTTTAAACATTACTTATATAACTATACATATATAGGCATGCAATTGAAAATATAAAAGCATAAAATAAGTTTTGTAAAACCATTTGAAGTAAACTGTTTGGTAAAACAGCAAAAGAAGTAATAAATCCTTTTGTATGCTACTTATTAATCACATGTGATTAATATAATAACTAGCATGATGCAACTTGTATCCCCCCACATAAAAACATTTAAAAACTTTTAAATCATTGATTAAAGGGGTATGAACTCACCTGTAGCAAGTGGTTGGGATGAACGGAATGAAATAGGATGCTAGGTGTCAAGTGAAGACTTGTACACACTCTATGATCCTAGATGACATATAATATCACATATGTGTACCCAATTAGTCTCTAAACAACTAATAAACAAAGGTAAGACATCCTAGGGCATGATAAACACTTTGTATAAGTGTTATAAGTGCCAAGGAGTGCATCTAAGTGTTGTAGGGCAAGGCTATTGGGTTTTAGGGTTCAAAAGAACCCCTAATATGAGTTTACTCCCCAAAGACCATATCCCATTGAGTTTACGGTCATAAACTCTTGAGTTTATGGCCGTAAGCTCATAACCTTTTGACCATTTGATGGTTTGAAGTCTTCTAAGCCATTCCAAGCATTCCTACTTCATGTTTAGGCCTTAGGAAATGTTTTGTGGCATCAATACACTCCTAAATGGATTTTACGGTCCATGGACCATTTCTCCATGAGTTTACTACCGTAAACTCTTATGTACTAAGGTATTTTGATGTTTTCAAGTCCCAAGCATAACTAGGAATAAATCTAGACTAGTTTCCAAAGCTTGTGAAGGGACTAGGGCCATTTTTACACACCTTTGGGGTTTTTACGGTTTTGGGAGATCCCCAAACCGTAAACACATATAAATGAGGGATTTTGGTGGTTTTCATGTGCTAAACACATCAAGGTAAGGTTCTAAGTTAATACCCAAGGCTTAGGATAGGATAAAGCACACTTTGGCACCCTATATAGGGTTTACGGTCCAAGGTGTTCTTGGACCGTAAACACCCTTGATCTTGCTGTTCTTGGACTATTTCTAGATGTGTAAAGGCGTAACAAAGCTTGTAAGACTCTAGGATAGAAGCACTTACAAGTTAGAAGCTCAAAAAGGTCCAAAAGGATTTCACGGTTAGAAGTGTGTTAAAACACTAGATTAATTCATATAATAACTTAAGAAAGCTAGAAACACTTACTAGATTGAAGATTCCAAAGAAAACCGGGATGATACTTGAGAGAGTTTGGGAGTTTACTCTTGGAAAGGTGGAAAATGCTAAAAATGGCTAAGTGCCACTTTTATACCCCTCCTCTTTAGGGTTTACGGCCGTAAACACCAAGTTTAGGCCATAAAATATAAACTTTTGATGTGTCGGGACTTTATTGTTGCACAATAAACCCTAGGGCGTCCTCTCTCCTGATATCTCTTAAAGTGTTAATTCTAGAAAACTCAAACTTATTCCAAAAAGTCTGAAAATTAACAGCAACTGCTCTGACTTCTACTGACTTGACATGTTTGTTCAGAATGGAAATTTCGGGTTGTCACAGTTGTCTTCCTCTTTGTTTTATCGTAGCCTGTCAGGGTGAATGGCAGGTGGATCGTGCCTAGAGGCCACAAGTTGTGTCCTATGAAACCCGTCAATTTTCTTGTCACAAGCTTGAGCTCCCTTTCCACTTATTTGGAAGTAGATCGAAATAATGCTCGTAGATAATGTTTGTTGAACTTCCGGTATCTATATACACCCGGTGTATAGTGATGTCTTTGATGGACCCTTGGATTATGAGTCGGTCATCTCCTCGCCAGCCTACGGGTCATGGATCTTTCGTAGAGAACGTTAAGCATTACATGGATTTTGCGAGGTTGTCCAACCTGTTGCATTCTCCTTGCTTCCCTTTCTTGGGTCTGATCATCAAGATTTCTTGGGGTAGGTCATGTACCTTTGCAGCGTCTTTAGTATTCTCAGCGTCAAACTTGACACGAAGGCTCTATGCTACCTCTATCAAGTTTCTTTTTAGCTGTTTCTCCTCTATTTCCCTTTTGAGTATTGAGCAATTGGTAGTATCGTGTATCTTGATTTTGGTACTCGCAGTACCATCCTTTTACCCCTTTTGTTGGTTATCTGTCAGAGACGACGTAGACATCCGGTCGTCTACCTATTATGTCGTCTCTCTGGAATGATTTAAAACTTCCTTGTGGGTGTTTCCCACACCTAAAGTATCTACTTATGCTAGGAGTTTCTTGGTGATTTTGTGGCTGGCTCGAGTGCTTTGTGGCTAAGGCGGTCATAGAGTTTAAGTAAGCTTGTTTAGCTGCCTCTCCTTCTTCTTGTCTTAAGTAACGTTCCACCTTTTCTTTTAGTTCAACATGTGTTTGGGGCTTCTTCCCCATGAGTTTCTGGGACAGTGGTCTCGGAAGGAGGCCTCATGTGAAGGATCCTACTATTAAACCTTCATCGTGCCCCGGAACGTCTAGTGTAGCATTAGTGAACCTATTGAAGTATATCGCACCGTCTCTCCTTCCTTTTGTTTACAAACAATGATCGAGTGTGAATCTCCTTTATACTTATGTAGCTGCATGAAATTTTTCAGGAAAATATACTTTAGCTAGCCGAAATTGTAGATGCTTCTAGGGCGGAGTGTTTTGAATAATGTTCCCGCGTTTTTATCTAAGGTTGTCGGGAAATACGTAAACCAGAACCATTCGCCCAACTTTAATGAGGTCATAGTCTATTCATACGTGTCTTTGTGGCTATCTGGATCTGTGGTTCCGTTGTAGGTTTTAAGGTGTGGCAACTTTGTTGTATTTGGGATTTCATAGTCTAAGAGTTCCTTAGCGAACAGAGATGACACACTCCTCGACAAGCAATATTGGTTTGGGATTGGAAAGATGCTCTGGGGGTTGAGCTGTTGAGCAATGAGGCATGATTGCACCAACATGTTGTTTTTTTTCTGAGCGGTGTCCTGATGTTGGCCATAAAACTTTGTTGGTGGAATGAGAAAAGTGGTGGTTGGGTTGCCAGGAGTGGCGAGTTAGATGTGAACAGGTGGTTTGGTGTGAACGGTGATTGTTGTGAGATCATCGCGGAGAACGGTATGCTTGCTGCCAATGAGGATGTTTGGAAGGGCGTCGTTTTCCCTCATGTTGCTTGGATTAATGGTGGTGCTTGTGGGAAAGTGAACATGTCGCCAGCGTTGTCCACCATAGGTGATGCCATCCTGCTGAAGATTGTTGCTGATTGCTTGCTATGCGATGAGGCATTTTACACCGATGCGGTAGCAGGGGTATCGGTCCTTTAATGGATGGTCTCCACGATTCACTCATCGGAGCGGCCGTCATCATCGAGCCACTTTTTTTTGGTGCTTCACTGTCGAATTTCGTTGGCTGCTGAGGTGGGAGGTTTATTGATTCCAATGGCATCATGGATCTGATGGGACTCGTCGGTGTTCCACTAGCCTCACCGGTGTTGTCGGTTGTCATCTTCAAAAGTTTTGAGGTGTGCTTTTTATTTGTCATTCGTCACATAACGGGTGGCGCCAAATGATGTGACCTGGTTCTCCGGCGATCTTCTTCAGGGTTTTGATTACTCTGGCGAACCTACAACATCATGGCATGGAGAAGCCGTTAGCCTTTTTACGGGAGGGGATCCTGGGAAAATGCTCTGACGGTCAACTCAGTAGATAGAGTTGGGTTGTATGGAGTGAACTGAGAGAAATAGAGAGAGAAAGAGAGAGACTTACTCTTCCGGGCACTAGAGGAGCCCTTCTATTCTAAGGTCTCTTGCTTGTCCGTACGAGACAAGGGTGTCAGACCCGATAGGATCGGGAGCGCTAATTGACCAATCGTGTTCCTTGTTCTGTTTTAGCTATCGATTAGTTAAGATGGTAATGCATTGAGCATCTCCTTTGTTGTATGGAGCCGTTATGCTTTGTGGCAGAGTAGAAAGCGCCCCTGGTGGGGCCAAACATTCTCTACGGCGCCCCGTGCTCAAGGGATGTTCGCGGGTGTGAGATTCCGTCGGGCTGGCTATCCCGGGCAAAATTTTTCCTTGGGGATTTTTAGCACGTCTGAGCACGACTTCTGGCCCGTACTGATTATCCGTGGTCCATATAACTACGAATAAACATGTGTTCGCAGTCATATAGCTACGGATAATCATATATGTGTTCGCAGTCCAAAAATATACATGCATATTTAGATATGCATACATGTCTATTTCCAAAAAAAAAAATTGTCAAATCTTTTGTTTGAACATTGATCCCTCTTCGACGTTGTATTTCGTTAGTATTTGTGGTTTTCGTTCTAAATTTTTTCCTACATTTAGTAGTGATGCGCATTTTCCTTCCAATTGTATACCCTCCAGATAACCTGATTGATCGGCTTGTTCAATTTGTTTTGGAAATTGATTGTTTTTTTTAACATACTAAGTGAAAATCAACTATCAAAATACAATAACCTGGTTTGATCCGGTTTAGAAATTGGTATAAAACCGCTCGTTGTTGAACCGTTCTTGTCCCCGGTTTCTGGTCCAACCGTTCAACCGACCAATTCAAACTACTTTTTAAAACATTGAATATTATAGTGATTTACAATACGTAATAAGAAATTTACTTCTAAAAATTTTGTTAAACAAAAGTTTTCTTGAACATACGATGGCGTGTTATGATTTTTTTATAAACAAAAATCTTATCGAAAAGAATTATTAATTTGTCCCTTTCGTTTTTATAGAAAGTTAGAAACAAGCTTGTCCAGCACTTCATTCCGTTGATAGAAAAAGAGACTTCTCCATAAAATATTGTTTGAATAAAATGTAAATACTATATAAAAAACCATTTAAGAACGGAACTCAGTTAAGAAAAGAAGATAAGGTATGTATAGTTGTACTTAATGAAATAGCGAAGAAATGGAATGGACCAAGTATAAGAATAATTTTTAAAAAATAAAATTCGATCCTCTTGATTTTGCTTGATCCAAATTTTTAAATTTGCTAAAGAGTCCAAGAAAAAACTTTGGTAGTGGAGTTGTTCCATTCCGAAATTGAAATGATCATATATAACGTGGGTTTAATTTATTTTTTATATTTTCTTAACACTAATTTATTTTCTTATGGTTATAGAATAGATTATGTTTTTTCCGTCCTTATTTTCACGGACTACTATCTGCCAATAATCTCTTTCACATTAATTTATTAATCACAAAAATTAATACATCAATCATTTAACAGATGATCTAATATTAATTTATTAATCAAATAATAAGTAACAAATTAATTGTTTATCTTCAATTAATATATTAATCATAATACGTTAACAAATCATTTATTGAAACTAATAAACATATCATATCTTTTTAAATGTTATTCTTACAAAGTTCTAGTTATAAGGACAATTTTAAAAAAAAAATTGCTTCTACCTATAAATATATACAAATTTAGTTATTGGTTTAACCATCTTAATCTAACATAAAGATAGGGTTCAAAGTAGTAATTCAAACTAAAAAAATAATGGAAAAATAAATAAATCGAAAAAAATTGATACTGATATAAAAATAACACAAGTTGACACATATCAAAGTATCAAAATTTGTCCAAGAATCCATCTGTCCTGCTATGTTAGAAATGTAATAATACGGTGCTACTTCCATTCACAAATCCAAATTCTTCTTTCCAAAAAGACGATTTCTTTTCTTTACGCCATTAGGTTTATTAGGAAAAAACATTAATTCTCATTAAAGTTCAATATCTAACAAGAGTGAATTAGAATTCGTCCGACTTTTCATAATTGATGGCTATGGTTCGGTAGGTCTTGTAATTGTCACATCTAGAAAACCAAAAAGTCACAAGAATCATCCTTTAACAATTAATATTTATAATCCAGTTTACTAATAAGATTTTGGTTTTTTAATTATGAATTTCTAATAATTTTGATTTAATCCCAGATATATATTAACTTTTTCGTTCACATATATATATATATATATATATATATATATATATATATATATATATATATATATATATATAAAGTTAGGTTATTTTGTTTTTACTAACTATTGTGTGCCAGAATGCACTGATCTGAACCACTGGATGGAATAGAATCAAAGGTCATGATCTGAAAGTCTATGATATTACAATAGGCTAACATGCACCATATAATCACATAATTTTCAGCATAATGGTAATTTGGACAATTTACCTATATTAAATTTCTGGATTTTAAGGGATAATTAATTCCTTTATTTTTAAAAATCTGAATATTTTGAATTAATTCAAATTTAAAAATCTAATTTTATTCTATCAGAATGACAGAATGCAAACCATAAACTAGTAAATATATTTTCGATTTTATTCTTACAGAATACATTTTCAATGCATTAATATTTAATAATTGGCCTGATTTAAGAATAAGATATTATTTATATACATCCAACTTGGGTCTATGATTTTATTCTTAATATACATCCGAAATTAAATACAAAATCATACATATTTTTACCGACTAATATCCTTATTTATTTTAATATAATTATACATATTCTAACAGAATATCATAAAAAATGAATACAATTCTTAGAAAATAACATTCTTGAATATACAATTATTGAACAAATACATTTGATCCTCTTCAATGGTCCATATAATCAACTTGATCTTCACATATATATATGTTGTTGAACTCAATTCCAAATATTTCTTTTGTATAATCAATATTGAATTCATTCTCCATGTAATTCTGAAAGAATAAGATACATTACTCGTTAGTAGCTCTTACCAGTTAAACAAATATATTTGTTAACAAACATTCTCAAAGACATTCTAACAGAATGCATTTATATAAATACACTCTAATAGAATACATTATAGAATGCACTAAAATCATAGTCTTTTTTTCTATATGCATAAACATTTTAAAGCATGTATAAATGTATCCTGTCAGAATTACTAGCAACGCATGTTTTATGTAATATTTATATTCTAATAAAATGAAAGTCGTGAATTACACCAAAACTCATATGTAAAAATTGAAGAAAATGAACAAACTAATGAGTAAATGCAGAAAAAATAACAAGTTTTAGACATGATAACTCATACAAAATTCAACGTTTATGTTGAATTAGAACATAAGCATTGGAATCCAAGATTTCATTCTAACAGAATTGGAATTCGAGAATCCATTCTGACAGAATTACCCTCATCATATTAGATACCAAGGCGATTTTGCTACTGCTACTAATTAAAGATTATTCCTTTGGTGTTTGATATTCATGAGGATACACCCATAATCAAAAAATTGTGGTAATTATCCAATCAAAAGAATCAAAATTGCAAAAGGAGAGAGAGGTATAAAGGACTTACAGAACGCATACCACAAGGTTAAATTCTTTAGATTCTCTTTCAGGCATTTCAACAAACACATGTTAGACATTATCATCAAACAAGCCAAAATCCTATGAAAGGCTTAGTGTTATCGGAAGCAAAATAAAAAAAATACAAAAAAAACATAGATGGAATGAATATGATAAATGAGGTGATGGAAAAGTTTAAGTAACAAAATACTTAATTAATTACCTGTAACTACAAGCAATTAAGTTTTTATGTTCCTTTAGAATTTCATAAGAGTTCATGCCAAAAATCCATAAAAGTCTTGCAAAATCAGCTTCTAGTGAATACACTGATGTCACTGTGTTATCAGATTCAACCTGTTACATTGTAATCATTATTTATCACTGTTTGAAACAATCAAGAAATCATTATTTATCATTATCACCATGTCTGAATTGAGAGAGAAATTAAATGAGTAATAGTACCTTTAACAGAATTATCACCAAGTTCTATTGATACAATGTTTGTGATTGCATCTAAGCTACTTCCACGTCGATCTAACAAGAAGCCATATGAAAAAAAATCAGTGATAAGATAAATTGTTGAAGAAAAGTATGTAAAGAGTCAACAACGTACCGAGACTTGGAAAAAAAATACTTACACGAAGGAAATATCTCCAAAAAGCCGATACTTGGAAATCGAGAATGGTAGGCAAGAACAGAAAGCAAATCATCATCTTCAACCCACTAATAACAATATTTTGATAATCAGGGACAAGAGAAAATGTGGAGGCGGTAATGGTATTGATTGATGGTGATGCAACCTATGATGGGAATAGAATCGACTGTGACAAAGAATTCCAACTCCGACGTCCTCTCTTTTTCAATCACATGAGGGTTATGAATGAGGTCTGACCCTCCTTTCTTCTTCGATCGTCGGAGGGTTAATTAGGGGGAAGAACAATTCTGAAGGACGAATGAATGGAAGAAATATGAAGGTTTGATTATTAGGTCAACATATTTATTTTGGTGATTTTAAATCAAATCCCCATTTATCTCAACTGTTATAATTTTAGAGTCAAGATTTACTAATCTACCCTTATTCATTTATTTAATTAATTAATAATTTGTTAAATTGTGATTGGTGCATTCATGCACACAATACTTGCTGGAAACATTTGAACCTAGTTCTCTCTCTCTCTCTCTCTATATATATATATATATATATATATATATATATATATATATATATATATATATATATATATACTAGTTTATAACCCGTGGGAACCACAGTTACAAAATTAATTAAACTTTCATAGTATAAAAATTCAAAATTATTAATCAATTATTTTAAATAAATTATTAATTAAGAGTTTTTTTATTATATAAAATTATAATCATCGAATTAAATAAATATATGAAATTACATCACTTTATAATTTGTATTAATTTTATTGTAGTTTTTATTCTAATGTTATTAATTTAATGTAAATAGAGTGGAAAATTTAAAATTTGAAATTTGAAATGAAGAATTAATAGATTGACAAGTGACATGCATTAATTAGGAAACTTAATAGGATGATACATGGCAAAAGAAAAATAAAATATGCATTAATTAAGAGACCTAATAGGGTGACACATGTCAAAAGGAGAATAAAACTATTCTTTTATTAGAATAGGGATATATATATATATATATATATATATATATATATATATATATATATATATATATATATGGCTAGGTTATAATGTGAATGTTATCTATTGTATGGTCGTAAGGACAATTCTGACCAATAGATGAATATAATGAATGATCATGATTTGAGGGTCTATAATATTATTATGGGATATCAGACACCATACAATCACATAATTTTTAGTACGAGGTCTTTTCAGTCAAATTACACTACATTTAGAAAAGGAAATTTCGGATTTTAAGGGGTAACTAATTCTATTAATTTTTAAAATCTAATTTCAATAGATAATAATTATTTTATTTTGGATCATTCTAACAGAATATGTTTATAAGTATCTGCAAAAGTAATGACCTTCTTGAACCATAAAAGAATACATATTCTAACAGAATACATATTTTGACAGAATGAACTTCTTGTAGAATAACAAAAATTCTTAAACCATCAATTGAAGAATAAAAACAAAAATTACATTAACAAAAATTACATTAATTCTTATAGAATACGGGTAACAATTGCTAAAAATTATATTTATTGTTATAGAATAAAACTAAAAACACTTCTAAATCGGAAAAAAAACATCAAAATCTAACAAAGATACTAATACATTCTAAAAGAAAGTTGTTGCTAAGAATCACTTTCAATTTTGTGGTCCGTTCTTCGAGTATCAACTTTTGTGAAACCAAATCCAACTGCAATTTATAATCCAATAATGCATTAGCAAATAAAAAATAAAAAAAACTAAATTTCTTTAGAAAAATATACGGATTTGTGAATTGTACCAAAACCAATAATTAAGAATTGTAGAAAATGCATAAATCAGTGAGAAAATATCTATATATTCCATTCCAACATAATTGAAATTCGTGATTTCATTCCGACAGAATTGGAATTCAAGATTCATTGATGACCGAATTACTATCACCATTATTATATATCAATGCAAAATGGAAATTTAGAATGTTAAACAAACCAAGTAAATGGAAAGTAAGATGTAAGAAATATAAAAAATGGAAATAACATCTTTTCTAAAAAAAAATGAAAACAACATGGCATTGGTTATTTCAAGGACAAATCACACACAAAAAAAAAAAAAGCTTCCTTTGAATTTGTGCTTGATCATTTCAGAGGATAAATAACCAAAAAAAAAAAGTTTCATTTGTGTTTGTGGTTGATGAGAGATACTTCTACTACTATCCATGATATTTATGCCTTCACATGCTAAAATGCAAACAACGATACATCCCTAAATTAGAATATTCAAGCATCAATTTTCACTTATCACAATCATGAAATGGACCATAACACACACAAAAAACACATAAATCAATGAGTTTACTAGGTGCTTCTAGGGTTTTTTGGATTGAATTTATATCTTTATATGGAGACTTATAGTATGGTAGAATGTATTTATAAGTCAAAAACAATTGATTGCAAAAATTAAAACATGTTTGCAAAAGGTTATAGTTCTACTAGCAGAAAATCCATAGATAATGGGCAAGAAAATAAAAGAAAACATTTAGAAATGATACATTCACTTACCCAAGGTATGGAGGTGATTCAAACATTTATAAAAATTTATATGAATTTTTATTTCAGATTAAAATTAAAATCACACAAGCAAACAATTGAAAAATCTATGAATTCATTAATTCTAGAAAGTAGCACAATAATGTGAAATTCAATTAAAATAAATATAATTGGAAGCAAGGAAAACCCTAAATTCATATTTACCACTCGCTGTGTTGCATTCCATTATATGGGTCTACAAAAAATCATTATGAAATATCATGATTAACTCCCTAACTTTATCATTATTAATCAATCCAAACAAACAATCGAAAATGTAATAAGAAACAAAATACTTTTTTTTATCCGGCACATGTGGTAGGGACGAAACTTGGAGAAGAGACAGTATAGGGAAACATTGAAATAAGAAGATACGTATTATATTTTATAATAGGTGTAAAGGAATCATGAAATTTGCAACCATTAAAGTTTTATCGAACTTCCTTTCTCTCTATGACCGCTGATGGAATGATGGTTTGCGTAAAGTCCAATGGACAGATGGCCAGTAAGAATATGCTTTCCGGAAGAAGCGATCATGAAATAAAAATGGAGGCCAATTTCCTAGTGTTCGACAGAGGTATCGCCAATTTGAGGCGACTATTTACTATATACATTTGGAAGAAATGGAGACATGAAAATGATATTAGGGTTGTGGAGATCAATGTACCGAAGAATTACAACGTGATTTAAGGATATCCCAAAGATATAAAATATTATTTTTGGCTTAAAAAACCAAAATAACCAAACTAGCCTTTTTTGATAATTTAATGATTTAAATTTTTCCGGAATTTCATTGATCCATACGTCCACACAATAGATAGTTATTTACATTTGAACCTACCACACTCTCACTCACACTCTCTCTCTCTCTCTCTCTCTCTCTCTCTCTCTATATATATATATATATATATATATATATATATATATATATATATATATATATATATATATATATATAGAGAGAGAGAGAGAGAGAGAGAGAAAGAGAGAGAGAGAGAGTTAGGTTCAAATGTTTTCACTATCTATTGTGTGCATGTATGATTGATTCTTGACCAATCATTTTAGTTATTTTAAGAAAATAATTAATGTATATTAAATGCTGAAGATATAATTAATATTCATTATATCTTCAACATGTAATATGCATTAATTACTTTCTTAAAATAACTAAAATGATTGGTCCAGAATCAATCATACATGTACAAAATAGATAGTAAAAACAAAATAACCTAACCCTATATATATATATATATATATATATATATATATATATATATATATATATATATATTAAGGTTGTAAAAATCGTTCTATAGTAGCTCGATAGTCGACTGGTGTTAAGGGATTAATCGGTTTTGGCGGAGATTAATTAGGGACCATAGATTATTAATAAAATATTAAACTTAATCAAAGATTAATATATTTTAAGAAAAATAAGTACTTCAAAATTAAAAATAAGAGAATTTGTAATTTGAAAATTTGAAAATACAAAAATATAATCATTTTGGTATAATATTTGAAATTTTGAAAATTTAAAAACTTTAGAGTAAAAAAAAAAAAATTTTTGAATTTTTTTTTGACTTTTATGACTTTTGTTGACCGATAATCCCGCCAAGACCGATTAATCTATAATCTCCGTTAATCACACTAATCATAGTCAGTTGGAGAACGTCAAACGATTAACCTACGATTAATCATGATTTCTGCAACCATGATATATATATATATATATATATATATATATATATATATATATATATATATATATATATATATATATAGGGTCCGATTACGGTGATGACTCTTTTTTCGGTGAGGACTCGTGATGACACCTTAAAAAAATTGAAATTTTAAAAAAAAAAAATACAATTTTCTATGATTACTAGAAAAGGTAAAATTAACTTTTTATTTACAGATTTGTATGATTCTTGATTGTTTGTATGGAGCATGAGGTGATGATCTTCGAGCTTTAATAGGGATCCAACGAAGCCTTAACTTGGTGTTGTGCCTATGGTGATAGAGGCATTGTGGGATCCTAAATCAATGATTTTATTAACATAAAGGTTTCATCACTCACTAAACTTCTATTTGATGTGTTACAAGAAAGAGTTCGAGAGAAGGAGGAGAAATTAACGAAAATGATTTAAAAGTACTGGAGATGACTTCTATGTATCTTTGAGTAATTCCATGGTTTGGTTAGATTCTTTATATTGGTGAATGAAACTGAAATTTGCTTGTTCTTTGAATCTAGCAATCCTATTGTTTCTTTTGTAACTACATTAGTTTGTGTTTACATTTACAGGTTTTTGGAACAATAAGAGACAAAATCTTCAAAAAGAATGAGTTTTTTTCCCTTCAACATTATATTTACGTTACCGAATGTTTTGAGTTTGAAGAACCTTACTTTATATTTATCACTCTGAAGATTTCTTAGCCTAAAATCCACAATAAATGGTTCAATGTTAGGAATAAAGCTCAAGAGTTTCATATGCATGATTCCAGTCACGGCGGTACTTTTCTCACTTGCTATTTCTTTTATTTCTACATCAAATCACTATATTTCATATTTATGGGGTTTTTAGCTACCCTCTACATGAGAATTTTCTAAAAGATGCAAAACTGAAAGTAAAAGAAAATGTCAAATAAAGAGGCCTGTTTTTTTTGGAAGCTTTAAACCATATCACAGTGACACAGTTGATTCAGGAAGACAATTGGGAAGACGGAAAAAGTTGGAATTTGTATCAGATAGGATATTTCATCAAAGGAAGTCCATTTAAATGCTATGAGATTGAGGTTTTCAATCCGTGTCCCATAATGTATTTGCGCATCTTACCGTTTTAAATTTTTTTCTCAATCAACACACTTATTAAAGTTTAATTATTTGTGGTCAGTGTTCACCTATTCAAAACTGCTCTTTCTCTCTTCATTCAGTTCTTTAGATTATGAACTTGAACTTTGTAAATATAGGAAGATGAAACAACAATAGCAAGGAGAGAAAAGAGTGATGTCCGATAAACATCTTTCTTTAGTGTCGTTTTTGTCTTTTTTGCATTTATTCTTTCCTGCTTGAAGAAATTTTCTTCTTTTATCGGTATATATCTTGCAAAGCTTATTAGGGAACAAAAAATGGTAGTATAGTGTCACATATTGGAACAAGAAATGACAGTAGTTGTCCTTTCTTCTATATGAAAATGGAACTGCACATTATTAGCAGGATTTCCTGTGTCCGATAGCTGAAGATATTTCTAGAATTCAAAAACTGCCCCTAAGCCTTCTAACACTGTGAATTAGTCCCGCTACTACTATAATGGGCATCAATGACATAATATGATTGAATTAAAACTTCACTAACCTTATACATTCGGGGTCTAGCTAACATTTGGTATTTAAACTAATTCATTTTCATCTTGATCTTGATCTTACTTATGAATGGTGAGTTTTTCACTTCATTTATCGTATACATCAAAATTTCAACATGGTTGGTCTTAATAGCAACTTCTTCTTTACGTTCTACTGTTAATGTATGTTATTCACATGTATTTTGTTCATTTTTCTTGATTTGGTATCTCTGAAATTTGTTACTTTGTATAAGGTTAGGTGGATCTAACTTATAGGGTAATTTTAGCTTATAGCTTATGATATCTCTTGATTGTGTTTATGCATGTTCATTTAGGTGGATGATGTAGTGGTTATTCATGTCAAAGGCAATTCTTTTTCTTTGTTGTTCCACGATTAACAATTTTACTTTGGTGCTATTTAGTTAATTGTGGTGAGTGTTAAATTAGTGTTTTCTGTTATTGTTGGTTTACTGAAATGGCATTGTAGTTTGCTATTTTTGGATTATTCGTTTATTGTTTGAAATATTCATTTATTGTTTGAAATATTCATTTATTTCAATCCATTAATTATGAAATTATATTTATATTAAATTCGTCAGTTGTTAAAAAAAAGATAAAAACTTACTTAAAATGTTTTTTTAATAAAATATCTATAATACTTAGGTAAATTTGTATTGTAGAATTGTATTTGTTTTGTAGCAACATTGTAATTATAAATTAGTTTTAGTTAAAACCTATAATTATAAAAATTTATTCAATATGTAACATGTTAAAATTTAAATTTAATGTCAGTTAATGTAATGAAGTAAAAAAATTGAAATTAATAAAAGAATAATTTAAAATATTTATATTGTAAAAAAGATCAGGATACTAAAATAATTCGAAGTGTATTATTAGTTTGTATATTTATCCCAATATTAAACTTATCTTTAAAATATGTATTTTTCGTTTTAATAAAAAACATATTAACATCGAATCGAAAAATTCTATATCTGAATCGAAAAAATCTAAATTCGAACCAAAAGAGCAAATGAAAAAACCTATAGACCAAATTGGTCGAGAACGAAACCAGACCGGAAAAAGAGATGTTTCAAAAAAATAACCGGTACGAAAAAAAAGCGGTCGGTATCACCTAAAATAAGTCGAAAGCAAATTATTGTCAATATATGTGGACTCTTTTTCTACCAATCATAATTGTTTGTATATTTATAAGTTTTGTTTTTTTAGTGTTTATGTTGATTGATTATATTATGGAATAAAGTGGTAGTAATCGATCTATTTTAATGGATTCTCAGGGTGGAAATAGTGATTCAGTGATTATGAAGTCCAACGATGTTGAAGCTTCTTAATAAATCATATGGATTCAAAGCATCACCACAATAATGCCTTAGGGGATGAAGTGATGAAGTACTTTTGAGGCTTAATGACCTAAAATTTGAAATTTTGATGTAAAACGGATTGTTCTGAGATTCTGTAAGGAATGCCTTGGTTCATTATTGAAAATCCTCCAAGATGGTTAGGATGCATAACCATGACCAATTTAAATCACCATTTGCTTATAAACAAGATGTAGAAGTCTAGAGGTGTTTACGTTGGTGTATATACAATGATCTAATGTTTAGCAATTTCTTGATTTAAACACTTGAATTATATATAAAAGTGGTAATGTTTAGCAACCGTCATTTTAAAGCAGCTTAATTTAAACACTAGAATTATATATACTTGGTCATTGTAAGATACCATTTGCTTATAAACAAGATGTAGAAGTCTAGAGGTGTTTACGTTGGTGTATATACAATGATCTAATGTTTAGCAATTTCTTGATTTAAACACTTGAATTATATATAAAAGTGGTAATGTTTAGCAACCGTCATTTTAAAGCAGCTTAATTTAAGCACTAGAATTATATATACTTGGTCATTGTAAGATAAAAGTGGTAATTTCATCCATACGAGTTTTGATTGTAGGTTTTCAACTAATTAAAAGTTGTCTGTAATTTACCCAAACTGAGATTATTACCCTAGATCTAAACTTCAACACAATGGATCCAACATATGAAAACACTTATCCAACATCCATAATAGCGGCGAATATATTAAAGAATATATTGTTAGTCTTAACGTAATTGAATCGTTAAATTGAAACTAATTATTGTATTTCGAAAAGAAACTAATCAAATGTTGTGTATAAAGAAGTGTTGCACGATTAATAATGCATAATCAATAATGTGTTTATGTATATTTGTAAAGAATCTTCACTTTTCACTTTTAATTCTTATTGATTTCTTTTCCACTAGCATGACTATTATTGATAAGTGTTTAGATGTAGTAAATTATTTGCGCAAAAGAACTAATCGTTTCTAGAAACTAATTTAAAAAAAAAAAAACAAAAAAACAAACAAATAAACTATCCACACCTGTCGCTTGGCACGGGTAACCAACTACTATATATATATATATATATATATATATATATATATATATATATATATATATATATATATATATATATATATATATATATATATATATATATATATATATATATATATATATATATATAGTGCGGTTCAATAGAGAACTATTATACACTTGTTTCAAGATGATGTTTTGGATAATAGTTTTATTAAATTAAAAACAACAATTTTTAGTCTTATTTTTTGGGATGTTACAGAATAGCCTTAGAATGATCGACTTGGCCTTACTTTTTGTTCCTTTTTTGGTTGTGGACTTAGGGCATAGTCAATTATTCGACAGTCTATCTGATCTCGTATTGTGTACAACAAGCATGCATAAAAGCAGCCGGTTGTGCGGGAGCGAGGATAATCCTAGGAAGAGTGCCTAGGAAGCTAGTTGTAGCTCGTAAGAGGAGTGGGTGTTAGCACCCCTAGGAGTGGTCTAGTGCAGTGACTTAGGACCTTGGGATGAATTCTAAATTCACTACAGATAGGTGTGGAAGGTAGTGTGGGCCCGAACTACTGAACACACAAGATCCGTATGAGATTTTAAAGGAATTTTGAGGCTACTAAGGAACTAATAGAAGTAGGGCCATGTGTATTAAGCACTTTGTTGCGATGTCTGATATTTACTTAATGTGTTTTAAGTATGACGACTATTGAAGGTTTACGATTGGGGGCCGGCAGCACTGGGCGAGCAGGTATGGGTGAGGCGGAGATTTGTGGGATCATTGCTGCAGAAGTGGCAGAGATGATCAGGGAGGTTACTACAAAGTTAACTGATTTGGTCGAGACCTCCATGATTGGGCGGTTTGATGATCGTTATGAGCACTTTCTGAGGTTGTTGTTGTTGCAACTTCCGTCGTTGTCGCTTCCATCGGGGTTCAAGGATAGAGAGCTTTTAAGTATCATGACTTTGACAATACGAAGCCCCTCGGAGTTTGATGGGGTCTCAGACCCGATTGTGGAAATGAGATGGCTGTCTGATGTGGAGGGTTGTTTCTTCATGTGTTCATGTATGAATGGCCAGAAGGTCAAGTGAGCCCTGAACCTTCTCAGGTTAGGGGAAAAAGATTGGTGGATAATGGTGTCTAGTTCTTACACGTCTGAGCAGAGGGTCGTGGTGACTTCGGAGCAGTTCTCGGAGTTGTTCTGTGCAATGTATGTTCCCTTGGTGGAGAGGGAGAGACTGGCCCAAGAGTACCTTGATCTGAGATAGACGACTGAGTGGGTGACGGAGATCACCAAGATGCTCACTGAGAGGGATTTGTTGAGTCCTAAGTTTTCTGCACCGGTGAAGGCTTAGAGGGTATGCTCAAGACGGAAATTCAGCAGTTTGTGTTCATCCAACGCTATGGTTCTCTCGCTGAGCTTTAGGATACCGCTAAGAGGTGAAAAATAGAGATAGACACCCAGGCGAGGGACTAGTGTCAGGCTTCGGATTAGTCTTAGCTTGCTACAAAGCGGTTCAAATCCATCGATCAGAGTTCCGAATCAATTGGAGGGAGGTGTCGATCTTTTGTATGTCATAGGTGTGGTGAGGAGGTTCATTTTGGAAGAGACTGCAGGTGAAGTGCGCGAGTTTGTTTCCATTGCAGTCAGGTAGGTCACATTAGAGCTCATTGTCCTTTTCTCGTTTTCAGTGAAGTGCTAGACCCTTCACCCTTGGCTTGGCAATTACCCGACAGTCGTAATGTGACGACCGGAGTCCAGAGGACCGAGAGTTGAGTTGCAGATATCATGTTCAACAATTGTGGTGGTATTGGTATTTATCTGTAATTTCTGATGTGTTTCAAAACTCAGTTGTAATCTTGGATTAGAATTATTTTAATTAGCTCAGTTATATTTCATTTCTTTTTATGAGTGGATTAATTGTCTTTGTCGTCAAATTGTATGTGTATTGGGGTTTATGATGGTTGTGTGGGTTCAGATTCTCCTGTGTATTTAGATTTCAGTGGTTGGGATCAAGTGGTGAAGTTCAGGTAAGTCTGGGTATCGAGGGATTATGAAGTTGTCATATTTTAGCATAATTTAAGTGGGGGAGAATCGTGATATCCCATTCTGACATTGTGGGTCGTTTGACCAAGAGTCCAAGAGTGCCTACTTTTTGGCCATTGGGAGAACTCTTCGGCTGAAAAGGTTGGCCGATGTGTACGTTCGGGAGATTGTTAAGAAAACTCATTCAAACTAGCTTATTTGGACTAGTGAGTAATCAAGGGTTGTCGAGAGTATTAGTCGTGCCTCAGAAAGTCTCATGCAGAGTGGTTGCATTACGAATCTCATTTTCTCGCTAGCTGTTATTGGAGGTTTAGTAACCAAGGTTGGGTATCGTTTATGGAGTCGTGAGTCACAAACTTTATCATGAATGACTCGAATGATTCGCCAGCTGGAGGTACCTCTAGGCTGATAAAGGTTGGGTGCAATGTGGAAATTCTTGGATTGGTCATCTTTGCTCATAGGAACAGTGGTTAGTACTGGCGTGATTAGGAGTCAAGGGTTTATTTAAGGTTTTTGAACATCTTATAGATTTGGAATTTGGTTGAAGTTCACGATCGACGTGTTTCGAGTTCTCATTCCGCGTGTTTGATGGTGTTCTTAGTCAAAGATAAGGGCCAGGTTCAACGAACGAATGAATATCTGTCCTGGAATACAGGTTATGAAGTTTAGAACTAATGGGCTTTCGGTCTTGGGAAGTATATTGATAGGTTTGATTCGGTGATATTAGTTTTGAGAGTACCCGACTTTATTGTTTTCGCTAGAAGTTAGGTCTTATTGCGAAGAAGTTATGGAATATGCTGGAATTGTACGTGTTTATCTGCAACAGTTATCTAGCTGAGGATCGTATTGATGGTCACCTGAAGGAAACGAATTTTGGTTCGGATCGGGTTCCCTGGAGAACCGTCTGAGCGGACTGAGATGAGATGCAAGATTGTGACAACCCGAAATTTATTTCGTCATTTTTAACCTCCTTCCGTTAATAAGCCTCGCTTTATTTAATTGTCCGTTAACCTTTTGGAAGAGGTTAATTAATTTGGGATTTTTATAATGACTTGGTAAGGGTTGAAATAAAATTTGAATCACCCCAAAAATTTTCCTTTGAAAATTTTTAGTTTCAATCAAGTCAAAATATGACCACTAAATCGGGTGCGACCAAAAGCCCCGTTTAACGGCAGTATCAGGTAGATTCCCACTGAGCACCAACTCAAACCCCTATATAAGGGTGAGTGGAGTCCATTGGAGACTTTTTACACTCTCTCCACTCCCTCTCTCTACAACTTATTTCCGAGCCAAAATCGTCCGTTCCGAGCCCCAAACTAGTAGGTAAACTATCCTAACTCGTTGTATAGCTGATCTAGCATGCAAATTCATGTTTAAGACATAAAATAGGGGCAAGTTTATGTGTTTACATCCCAAGAACACTCTTGGACCGTGAACACCATTTAATGGGGGTTTTTAAGCCCCAAAACCCTTCCAAATTGCCCCTAAGGCTTAGATATGACTTGTAGGCTTATGGAATCGGACTTAGAACACCTTAAACTAGCATTTTGGGGAGTAAACATGAGTTTACTACCCAAGAATATGCTTGGGCTGTAAACTCCTCTTCATGGGGAGTAAACTCATATTTGAGTGTTTAAAAGCCACTTAAACACCTCAATAGCCTTAGATTAAATTCTAGAATCGGCCACCAACAAGTTAGGGACCTTAAACTTGATTAAAACAACTCCATAAGGAGTTCACAGCTGTAAGCCCCTCATGAATGGGTACCTAGGCCGTAAACTCCTATAAAGGGGTTAAATGGTCCCCTAAACTCCCTGTTTGGATTAGAAAAATGCATGGGATTTTATTCTCTATCATTTAAGCCCTTAAAACACCCAAGGAATATGTCCATAGGAGCTTACGGCCGTAAAATCCCTTGTTTAGGGCCGTAAACTCCCATTTGTTCCATTTAGGTGCCTTAAATCCATTCACACACTTTATATTTGGACCTAGCAAAATTCCACAATTGATATAAGGCCTTTAAGCATCCTAGAACACCCTCACCATGAGTTTACGGCCGTAAACTCATGGGGAGTTGTCCCAGGGCCGTGAACTCTATATATAGAGTTTACTCTTGGACAGTAAACTCCATTCCTAAGCCATGCACACCATTAGATGTTACCCGGGACACTCCAAACACTTAACCTAAGTGTTTTCCACACTTTAGGATGCGTATACTTGTTTAATTGGTATTATATGTACTAATTGTATGTAAACATATGTTATCATATGTTAATAGGTCACTAAGTGTGTTCAAGTCTTTACTTGACACCGAGCACCCAACAAGCACCTTCGTCGAATCCACTTACACCAGGTGAGTTCATACCCCTGAATGAACCTTTTAAATGTTTTTACATGTTTTATGGGGGGGGGGGAATACAAGTTAAACATGCCAGTTATCATATCAATCACATGTGACTGATAACCCGCATGCACAAGGATTTACCACATTGTTAACTGTTTTACTGAGAATGACACTGTAAATGGTTTTCTAAAACGTCGTTACTTGTTCAGCTTTTACTTATAATGTTTTATCAAGGTTTCATTTTAAAATTTGTTTATGAAAGGGTTCCCAAAGGATTTCTAAAGGTTTTCAAACTTATTTTACAAAAGAATACCAAGTTGTGATTTTCTTAAGTATAAAGGTTTTTCCCAAAGTTTTCATCAAGGTTTTCTTCCATGTTTTTATACTCTTACTTGTTAGATACTACTACTTCACTTCGGTTTAGTTAACACCCCCACTTCGTGATACGCTTATACTTGAGAACGCCTCCACTTCGTGATACACTTATACTTGATAATGCCTCCACTTCGTGATACGCTTATACTTGATAATGCCTCCACTTCGTGATTCGCTTATACTTCACGATTCGCTTATACCTCACAATTTGTTGATACTTCAAGATTCGCTTATACCTCACGATTTGTTGATACCTCACGATTCATTGATACTTCACGATTCGCTTATACCTCACGATTCGTTGATACTTCACAATTTGCTTATATCTCATGATTCGCTTATGCTTCACGATCCGCTTCCACATGTTGATAGTTAGATGTATGTCTGTGCTTGTATAGATGCATATAAATAATGTTTGAAGGACTTAGGAAGGCTTGTTCGCCCTATTTCCTTTTCTTCGTTGAGATGTGGTCTGGTGGGATCGGATGTTCGTCCGAAGGTCGTTTGATCATTAGTTATATATTATGTATACAAGCATAGTCATATAGGTTTACATGAGTTAGTTCAGTTGCGAGTCTCTATCATTAGTCCAGTATTTTACATCAGATCTCACTACACGAGATACATCTTCGATACACGGCCTTCTCTGTTGTTAAGTTGGTAACCAGAGTCTCTTGTAGGGAGAGCAGACATTGTGTGTATAGATCTATACGGGATTGACACCCCCGCACCCTGACTGCTAGCTACAGTCCACAGCCTACCAAGCCAAGGGGTGACAAATGTCATTTTCATACCGATGCTTGCAGGACGTCAAGTTCTCTAGTGTCTATCAGTATGGTTACGAGTATCTCGGGGTTACCTTATAATTCATGGCTTTAAGGTAACAGGTTTTATATATTGTATTCACTGTATTCACTGTGTTCATTGTACTCACTGTATTCACTGTATCCACTGTTTTCACTGTATTCACTGTGTTCACTGTATCCACTCTTTTAGACCTTGCTAGACATATCATTCAGTTGATACTGTCTGGGGTCTGTCTCCACTGTTTTAGACCTTACTAGCGGTATCTTTCATTTGATCTCGTTAGGGTCTGTATCTACTCTTTTAGACCTTGCTAGACGTATCATTCAGTTGATACTCTCTGGGGTCTGTCTCCACTGTTTTAGACCTTACTAGCTGTATCTTTCATTTGCTACTGTCTGGGGTCTGTGTCTCCTTATGTTAGACTGAACCAGGCGTGTTGTTCAGTCGATACTCTCCTGGAGTCTATGATTCCTTTTGCCTTAGCCAACAGTCCTCACTGTTGAGGCATACGTTATTTTCCCTGATATTCTCCTACTTTCTTTAAAAATCAAATCCCGTATTTTGATAATGATAGAGTTTTAGGGAAAACTACTTTTTACCACATATCTCTGACCAGTCTTGGTAGAAGACTGCTTTTTAATTAGAAAATATAGGATTTTCTGGAAAGGACTCTATTTCACTGTATGCTTGAAAACTACTATTTATATAAAGTTATTTGTAATAAATGACACTAAATACTTATGAACTCACCAGCATTTGTAAAAATGCTGATACTCGCTTTTCAAATAACTTGTATTCTCAGGTCAGCATTAGACAGGTACATTCCAGGAGCTTCTGATGAAGACAATTTAGTACCAAGCTGCACCTATAATATTACTTGTATTACTTTGATGTTCTATGTAATGTAACCCATGTAAAACTATTACTATTAATGCAATGGCTGTTTTACTTTGATTACTATACTGCATATGTTGTGATACTTGACATGACGTCATCCACCCCAGAACGTTTCCGCCGTTCCGGTTTTGGGGTGTGACAAAGATCACTACCCTGAGTTAGTTGCAGCAGCGGACTTCGAGGATGAAGTCTGATTTAATTGGGGGAGAATTGTAACATCTTGTTTTGAGGTACTTTGTCACACCCAAAAATTTCATGCCAAATTAAAACTTTTTCAAACAATTAAAACCATTTATCATTACAAAGTTTTTTTTCAAAATATCTAATATCAGAGTTTTCCCAGAAACATAAACAAATCATGAGGAGTTATACGATCATGCCTTCGCCTTTCCGTGATCCCCTGATGTACCTGAAACAATAAACTTAAACTGTAAGCTCGAAAGCTTAGTGAGTTCCCCCAAAATACCCATACCCACAACAATACACATATAATCATAAACAACATACTATGGGTCCAATCAACCATCGGGTTGGAATACCCCAGGCCCTCAACCAATAAGTTGGAATGCCAACACACTATGGGTCCAATCAACCATCGGGTTGGAATACCCCAGCCTACAACCAACAGGTTGGAATGCCCACATATTATGAGTCCAATCATCCTTGGGATGGAATACTCACGGCCCACAACCAACAGTTTGGAATGCCCAGGTCTATTGGCTTTCACACAAAGTAGATAAGCCTCAACTGCCAAACAAACATGTGCACATATAACAGATAATCACATAGCAGCCTATAGACAACAAACGATCTAACGGGTCATACCACATATCACATAATATTACCCCACCCTCTAGGATACCGAACTAGCAGGTCGTGCCATGTACCACATAATATTATCCTACCCTCTAGGATACCGATCTAACAGTTCATACTAGCATAACATAACCAGAAAAATCTAAAGGGCCGGCCTTGGTGCCTTAGACCCTTGAGTATAGTGAGGATAACTCACCTCACAGATGTCGCACTGAAGTGATAAGCTCAAACTCACGAATCACCAATGCAAACTCCACCACCTCTAGTTACCATAAGACCTTTTCCATAAATTTCCCAAATTACCAAAATACCCTCAGAGGTCAACTGGTCAACCCTTGGTGAAAGTCAAAGTCAACAGTCAAGGTCAACAGTCCATGTTGACCCAACTCGTCGAGTGCAGTTCACCGACTCGTCGAGTCCTCCCTGAACTCGAGAACTTGTGAAATCCTTTATTGACTCGTCGAGTTTCCCTACAACTCGTCGAGTTCATACGTGTCCAAAGGTTGGGAAAACCCTAGCCGACTCGCCGAGTTATCCTATTGACTCGCCGAGCCCAAGGCAATCTCCATCGGACTCGCCGAGTTGTTCATCAAATCGTTGAGTCCATGATCATCTTCATATGACTCGTCGAGTCGACCTTGTGACTCGTCAAGTCCCTTTAGTCCCTTACCCATACAGATGCTTTTTAAGCCATGTTAAGGCTCCATATTGTAGATCCAGCTTCCCATGGCATGTTTATCACGTAAAGTTGCAAACTTTATGTGCATGCAAGGTGATAATGACCCAAAACAAGCTAAAGAAGTGGCTTAAGGTAAGGGAAAGATCATATCTCAACAAAGACTGAAGCTTTATGACAAAGAGGGGCTTTAGGAGTCCAGATATGAGGTTGCAACCTTAGATTTTGACCCAAATCAGAGAACCACCACACAAAACCCTAAAATTCCAACCCATAATGAAGAGATCTAAATAAGAGAGAGCCAAGGTAACAACTTGTTACCTCTAAAATGATGCCAAGACAAAGAAGAATCTAGATCTACAACATCCCCTTGCTCCAAACTTCTTAAACTCCAAGCTTTTTACTCCAAAGATCCCTCTTCCAAGCTAAGGAGCACACAATTATAGAGATCAATCATGAATTAGGGTTTCTGAATTCAAGGGAGGTAGTAAGAGAGGCTAAGGGGAATAAGTGGTCCTTAAATAGGGTGCAAACCCTGAAATTTAGGGTTTCATCTGCCAGCTCCTACTCGTCGAGTCCTTTCTTAGACTCGGCGAGTAGGTTACTAAAACATGCGAACCAACCCGCTTCTACTCGACGAGTAGGGCAACCAACTCGTTGAGTAGATCTTGAAAACAAGAAAATTATTATAAAATCGATACCTGAGAATCGGGGAGTTACATACTTTCACTTTTGACCCTTATATTGAGATTTATTGCATTTTAGTCCTTAAAATGTAAGACTTATGGATGGGAGGGTCTACTATGTCCATTTTTGGAATCGTGGGGAGGAGCCACGTATGTTGGGCATACATTTGCATACGATGGGCGTACAGGGTGAAGTCCCAAACCCTAATATTTAGGGTTTGGAACCTATTTTTTAACATCCCGACTCTCATGTATAATATTTATATATTTATTTTTGGGATTGAATGAGTGACTTGATGAGTTGTATGCTCGACTCGTCGAGTAGAGTCGGATTGGTCACATGGGTTTAATGACCAACTCGACGAGTCAGAGAGCCAACTCGCTAAGTTGGCGCTATGCGAGGAAACCCTAAATCTCCGGGTTTGTGTCCTATTTAAAAGGCCTTAATCCCTCATTTCCGCCTCCCTCATCACCCTTGAGCACTGTGAAGAACCCTAATCAAGTTTTAGCTTGTTGTGTGAGAAGGAGAGGCTATCTTGAGCATTTTGGTGCACCTTCAGAGAAGAAGAGGAAAGTATCAAGGCTTGGAGTAAGGAGGGACATTTAGATCTAGAGGTTCTTAGTGGATAGCTTCTGTTTGAGGTAAAAAGATGCTATCTTGATCATTTTTCTTGTGAGATCTTAGTTTAGGGAGTTCTAGGGCTTTTCCCCATCCTTTTTGTGTTATTGAGTCCCTTGAGCATATCTTGAGGTTGAAACCTCAGATCTGGATTATAAGAGGTCTTCTGAGTCTAAAGACCCAAGCTTTATGGAGCTAGAGGCAAGCCTATGAGCACTAAACCCTTGTAGGAGCTTGTATTGGCATTATGGAGCAAATATGCCATGCATGAACGTAAAGATCGAAGCTTTACGTGACATTCAAGCCTTGGGAGATTAGTTTTAGAGTTTGGAGTGGTAATCAACCTTAAAACGTCTGAATGAGGATACAAACTGAATGTTCTTGTCGAGTCAATGAGCTGACTCGACGAGTCGGCTAGGGTTTTCCCAATGAGACTGAACACGCGGTAACTTGGCGAGTTGACGGGTCAACTCGGCTAGTTGAGTTGGACTTTCATGAGGGTTTTGAGGAACCGAAGGGACTCGACGAGTCGCATAGATGCACTCGACGAGGTGGGTCAACATGGATTGTTGACTCGAGTGTTGACTTCTATTGACTTTAAGGTTTGGTCAAACTTGAGGGATGGAGGTCATGGAGAGGTAAAATGGTCTTTTACCCATCCTAATAGTTAAAGAGGGACTATCATGAGTTTATTTAGAGTTGTGATCTTTAAGTGTTAATTAGAGATACTTATTACCTATAGGCAGGGATTAGACTGTTCGAGGGGTATTCAGTTTCCTTGATTGCTTACGAGGTGAGTCTTCTCACTATACTTACCTAGAGTGGTAACCTTTGTGTCATCGGAGGGTTTTATGTGCTTATATTGTGTATTGTGATATCCTACATTATGTCTTTGTGATTTATGTTGTGTATTATTCTGAGCTTACCGAGTTAGGACCGGAGGGTCCACCTGAGTTGTGGGACCGGAGGGTTCCACTAAGACACACTGACCGAAGGGTCTTATTTGAGTATAGCCATGAGAGGCTAATAAGATGTGTCTAGTATTTTGGGGAACTCACTAAGCTTCGTGCTTACCGTTTCATCTGTTTCAGGTAATTCTCAGGATCACAGGAAGGTGTCTTCTTGATTGTACACACATGGCAGAGTTACATTTAGAGGATCCTGGATTGTGTTTAAAACATTTCTGAATATGTGTTTTGAAAACATTATCATTTGGGGGTTTTGTGAACTATGTTATGAGAATTACGTGATTTTTAAAATGAAAATTTTGTTTGAAAATTTACGGTGCTACAAGTTGGTATCAGAGCCTTTGTTTGAGGGATTCGGATATACCTTCGGGTATGTCTGGACTCAAACTGAGGATTTGAGAAAAAATTTCAAGAGTAATGATTTTTCTAAAAACGAGAAAGAGTTTAAGAGAAAAATGAGATGGAGCAATGTGTACAATCAGCCAGAGCCCAAACGGTGATTTCCCAAAATACCCTTACTTATTTGCGTTATGAGATATTTATGAGATGTTAGGGATGCATGCTAGAGGATAGGCTAGTTATTTCATATTTAGGGCTAGAGTTGTCTGATTTGTGATGCCTTAGCCTAGGATTTGCTGCTATCTGTTGTTTCCTTGAGTATGTGCTGAGTAGGAGTATCTAGCAAGAATCACTTAGAAAGAGTTCTGAGTCGAGGGTTAATCTAGGAGAGATATCTACATGAGTATATGAGTAGTCTACTAAGAGAGCAGGCTCATATCCGTAAGAGATAGATTACTTGTGAATTGGGATCCAAGGAGTAGGACTTGGGGTGACTACACGTTGTGTGGAAAGTAGTATTGGGCATGTACTATTGAAAACACCGGACCTGTATGCAACCCAAGTAAGAATCCTTAGGGTACTAAGGAGTATGTAGGGACGGGAATCAAGTGTGAGTATGCTCGAGCGAGTCTCTGATGATTTTTGTGTTGTGTTTCAGATACATCATGGTGGGTACGCGCCACAACCCCGAAAGCAGTGGGACTAATGATGAGTAGATCCGCAGGATCATCCATGAGGAGGTGGCCACAACTATTCAAGAGGTGATACTAGAGATGTTTGGGTCTATTAAGACCACCTTGATCGTGACTTTTGATGAGCGGTATGCCGTTGTTACTGAGGTCGTTGTTGTTGCAGTTGTCGCCGCTGCTGCCAAGCCATAAGGAGGTGACTCGTTGTTTCGGAAGTTCAGCAACATGAAGCCAATAGAGTTTGATGGAACACAGGATCCGATTGCTACTATGAGATGGATCTCTAATATTGATGGATGATTTTACACGTGCTCATGCCTAGATCATTTGAGAGTTCGGTTTGCACTGAACCGGCTTCATTTAGGAGCGACTGACTGGTGGAAGTTTGTGACAGCCAGTTTTACTCCTGCAAACCATGCCATAATGACATGGGAGAGATTTACTCAGTTGTTTTGAGACGTGTATGTTCCCCAGGTGGAGAGGGAACGGTTGGCCCTGGAGTTTCGGTCTCTCAAGCAAAAGACAGAAACTGTGACTGAGATTTCGAGGATGTTCCATGAGAAGGCGTTGTTTTCCCCTAAGCACGTGTCTACCGAGAAGGCACGTGTGAGCCGATATCTGAGCATATTAAGGAGGGATATACGGGGGTGTTGGATAAGGTGTCTAAGTCCATAACTTATTTGGTATATACTTGACCCGACCCGTCATGGTCCATTTGGGTTGCACTTCACCCGAACAATTTATATGGATAATCTTATGAGAATAGTATGTTTATGATTTATTAATATATTATAAGTTATAATATATTAATATAAAGTAATGTTATTTAATTAGTTTTAGTCTTAAATTAATTATGAATTAATTTAGTGATTAAAAGGAAGACTAATTAAACATGGGCTATTGCATTTTATATAATGTGGGCTTAAACTCATTAGGAATGGGCTAAGCATGCATGGGGGTCCATGGATGATCCATGGAGCTTTTAACCCATGGATCCTTGGAAAGGAAAAGACATGGGTTATTAGGGTTTACCCTAATCCTCCACACTATATAAAGATGCACATATTGCAAGAAATGGCAACTAGTTGTGTGAGACTTTGTGGTGGCCGATTTCTACATAGCATATTATTCTCTCAAGGTTTTTCCAAGTTTGTGGTGATTTGTGATTCCACTTGAGGCATTCACATTATTGGTGCTCGACTCTCAAACTCCAAGAAATCAATCACTATCAAAAGGAATGTCATTCTTCTAGTGTTTTATGATTCTAGTTCTTCATGCCAAGCTAGTTAGGATGTAAACCTTGGAAATTATTATTTGCATGTATTTTAGAGAAAACATAGATCCAAGGTTTATTAGGGTTGCATGTACACTTAGGAGTGTTAGAATGATCAAAACCCAACAGTGGTATCAGAGCCTAGGCTTGTTTTCTTGAATACTTGATGCAAATTGCTGAAAAATGTCGAAAAACTGCATTCTGCACAGCTGAATCGCCGAGTCCTTCATGGTACTCACCGAGTCCATGTGTATATTCAACCAACTCGCCGAGTCAGTTCATGCACTCGACGAGTTGGCAGGCCTGAGTGCAGATTTTCGAGTTTTGGTGCTGGAATTAGTCTAGAATCATTACCTTAAACTGTTTTGAACTTATAAAACCTATTTTTGATGTGGTAATGATGATGGTGGACCAATTTCAAAGTTATAATCAAAGTTTCAAGTTTATATATGCTTATATGATTCTTGAAAGTTGTTGATTATGAATGTTCATGAACTTATGAGTTTTGATAGATCATAGGAATTATGTGCAAATTGTTTGATAGTATAATTCTTAATCTTTATGACATTGAATGAACTCCATAACTTGTCTTCAAGTTATGGAATTCCAAAAGTTTTTCCTTTTAAATGTTTTTTAAGAAGTCATAAGTTACACTTTTGAAGAGTTTTTCCTAATAAATGTTTTTATGGACTCCATAACTTGTCCTCAAGTTATGGATTTCCAAGAGACTCTTCATTAAAATTTTTAAACTCTTAATTAAAACTCATAAGTTATGAATATCCAAAAGTTTATGAATTGTTCAAAACTTGACCTCTAGTTTTGGAATTTGTAAAGTCTCACACAAACTTTAATTCCAAACCCTTAGAGTTTTAATAGTTAAAATTCAACACTTATACTATTTATAGCATTAATGGTTAATTATTATATATATATGTATAAGAATAAGTCGTTCTACCATTAGTAGGCCTCATTTACGAAGCCGGTGTATAAGGGGGGTATAAGGTTGCTGCCTATAAAATGACAGCTTAATGGGTATCCACTCTTACCCACCGCTTCCTTGATCGGTGGAGGGTCGTTAGCCGAACGGGTAGGACAATGACTTTAAATCCTCATTAAAAGTATAATGATTATTATAAAGTAACTAAATATTTTAATTCCCAATCTTAGTTACTTTAGGAAAAATGTGAACATGGTGCTAGTCCATGGAATTCACACTTTGTACCTTACCAAGTCATTGGTGGAGCGTGTATGGTTAACCGGCACACTAACTTGGACTAGTAAGGATCACGAAGGGTGACTTAATGTTTTTCATAGATCAATGGAGCGTGTGTGGTTAACTGGCACATTGATTAGGTGATAATATTAAGGGCACCAAGTGAATTAGTATGGTTATTCACACCTTGTTTTGTGATCCTCGACATCTCAGTCACAAAACTTGAAGGGCACAATCGAGATTGAAACATGCCATTGAAAAGTTCAATGAATCTCGAAAGAATCTAGGAATTTCAAATCCAATTAAAACCTAATAATTATTTCGTTTTTCATGGTGGAAATTGGTGAATCGTCATTCGCCTACCTTCAAATATTTTATAGCTTGGATTACGGCATCCCTCTTCCAAGTTATAAAATATTGTGTTGGGTCCTAGCCTTAATATTTCATATTGGGTGTTATATTAAGGATTTTGAATCAACTAACTTGATTATCTCCCATTATAGATGTTTGGTTCAGACAACTATGATCTTCCCAAATCTCTTGGAACAAGCTTTCCTCTTAAAGATAATGTCCCTCAACATCATGCTTCTCTTCCTCCACCTCCTCTATTTATTCTCCCTAACCCACAAGTTTAAGGTCACTCAAGCCCTATTGGCAAGCATAGTCTATGTGTGCTCACATCTTGGAGATAAAGTCACATATTGACAAGCCGGGAGAGTTGGGTGTCAAAGTCTTGTGAAAGTTGGATGTTCAATCACTTTCTTGGTAACATAGTGAGTCCTTTTGGGACTACTATGAGACAGACTATGACATGAACCTTAGTGATCTTTTCTATTTGCTTGGTGTTGCGGAATCAGCAATGATTTGGAACACTAGTAAAGCAAATTTTGTTAGAAGATCAACTTCCCAAACCTTAAATGGACATTGACAATGGTAGCATTGGATATCTAGAAAAGGATTTCTCTTCCCAATGGAAAGGGATCGGCCATAGTCAACTTGGTTGACCAAATGGTAAAGAGAAAGGCTAAGTCTGAGATAGTCTCATGTGCCATTACCAAAGGGTCCATATGTTTTATTGCCAAAGGGAGGGACACTGATTGCGAAGCTGCCATATTTACCTGAAAGATCATAAGATTGATCAAGTCAAGAAGTTTGACTCTACTTCAGTTAAAGTCCACTCTCTAACTCTATTAAGTTCCTATTTGGAGGTTCTTATTACATAATGTGAATGGGTCACATGTTGATGTTTTTAAGAATCAAAGAAAAGATAGGAAGCTTAAAGGAAGTATATGTTGATTTTGATTGCGAAGATGGGTTTCGATCGCATGGTTCGGAGATCAGAATTTTGAGATGTTGCTTGAGAGTTATGATATATTACTTAAGAATAGATAACAACAAGGTTTTCATATGGATTGTAAGGATAAGTTTTTCCGCAAAGTTTTTAAAATAAAAAAGGGGTTTTAATTTTATTTATTTTAAAAAATATTCTTACAATGGAATTTGTGAAAAAATGTTGCTTATATGTTTCCAGTAATAGCAATATTGGAAAGTGGATTTGATTCTTTTGTTTGTGGTAGTGTCAGAATTTACCAAATGAGGAAAGATTCTCATCACCCAAGTTTCAATTGGATCGAAACTTGGAATCATACAAGTTGTAATTTATGATGAATGGGAATTTTCATCTTTGGAAAATTAAGACTAATTCACTGATCACATGCATATGTGAGTCAATTAAAGGACTAAGGGATCGGGTACACTGGGTGTGTGCTGGTCAAGGTGCACCACAAAGATCAATTCGTCATGATTTACTAAAGTTTAGTATGTATGGTTATACTTGCAAGTTTAAGTATAATTATGTAATATTGAAAAGGTTTTAATGTATGGCAGAACGGATGGAAAGAATCAAATTAGGCTGAAAGATGAAAGTTTCTCAAATCTAAAAAGATGGGAGAGTACTTTAGTATCGTGTTTTATGATCATCTTAATGATTAAGATACCATATCACAAATTCATACTCTAAGGACATCTTGGTGCATTTTTATGACTAAGAAGAGGGGTCATGAATTGTTGGAATGGTTAAAATCAAGAAGATGAATCATACTTCGTTCCAAAACAACTCTTAGAGTCATACTCCAAGATTGTAACATTGAGTGACATAAAGTAAGGATTAAAACACTTATCAAATGTAGTGTAAAATGTTTTCTACTCTTGTACATTTGAAATTGGTAAGTTGTGATGTCTTGGTGTAACAACGTAAATTTTCAAATTAATTTTTCATTTCCAAAATCACATAATGTATCACGTCACAATCAAAATCCATAATCAATTCTATTTTCAAAAACAAATACCAAGATCTCTACATATGAAAATCTCCATCAATGTGTGTGTACGTGTCAAGCCGTCGCCTTCCCACGGTCCTCGCTGGTACTTGAGACATCAAACATAACAACTATAAGCATAAATGCTTAGTGAGTTCCCCAAATATACTGCATACAACACATACGCCACTCAAGGCTATAATACGACCCTCCAGTCGATATGTCTCAGCAGGACCCTCCAGTCTCGTAGCTCGTTGGACCCTCTGGTCTGGTCATAGCTCGTTGGGCCCTCCGGCCCGGTCTGTATCGTTGGACCCTTCGGCCCGGTCTATATCAACATACAACATACACATAACACATAGCATACAATCTCATAAATAGCACATAATCTCATACATGACACATAAGACCCTCTGGTCAACTCATAATACCACTCAAGGTAACGTATAGTGAGAAGACTCGCCTCGTGTGTCTCGGTAACTCGTAAAGCTCTCAACCACTAGTGCTCGATCTCCCGAGCTATCGTCCTCCTACAACACAGGTGTATCTTTACTTAATACTACTTGACTCTGACTGACTAATACTACTAAGTCAAACCAGTCAACACTGGTCAACGGTCAACGGTCAACCTGACTCGCCGAGTCTGGCGTGGACTCGCCGAGTCCCTACAGGAACCCGATTCCCTCTGGATCTCTTCCAACTCACCGAGTCACTCACCCGACTCGGTTACATAGTCCCTGATCCGAAGTCTCTGAACAACCCGCACCAACTCGCCGAGTCTAGGATTGGACTCGGCGAGTGCACTCTATGCACAACCTCAAACGACCTTCTAAGGTCAGATACACTCTAGTAACTCATAGATCCAGTCCCTTTAAGCTTATTAACCACGTAAAGTTTGAGTCTTGGTGCTTAATAAACATCATATAACTCATTAATGGAGGTTTAGCCTCAAATACATAGATCCCAATCTAAAACCTCCATGGATGCACATAAAGCTTGGGCAAGGAGGTGCTCTGGACCTCTATGGGTCTAGATTCATTGCCAAAACTCGCCAAGGGACCATAATGATGCTAGATCTAGCCACAAATGGGTTCAAAAACCCAAAATCTATATGAACATCACAATAACAAAGAAGGATTCGAATGGTACCTCAGATGTGATGTACTGGACCTTAGCTCTTCAAGAATCCACCCCTCTCTTGCTTCCTTTTTGCTAGATCTTCTCTTCTTTTCTAGACAATAACTCCAAGAATCAACAATGGCTTCTTCCCTCACTTGAATCACTCAAATGATCTAGGGTTTCACTCTGGGGACTGGTGAGCACAAATGACGGCCGTAAGGCCCTTTAAATAGGTCCTAAACCCGAGAAATTAGGGTTTCATTAAACAGCGCGGACTCGCCGAGTCCATACCTTGGACTCGCCGAGTCTAGGCGCGAACCCGCGTCCAGAATCACGATCCTACTTGGCGAGTCTGAGCTCCAACTCGCCGAGTCCCCTCACAAAACATCAAAAATTGAAAGCATAAAAGATACCTGGAGATCCGGGCTGTTACACTTGGATAAGACAAAGACCAATTGTGTGAAGTGTTTATCTTGATAAGAATCCGCACTATCCCTTGAATATTTATTTTTTCAAGGAATGGTCCTTGACTAGGGAAACTTATATGTCAAGAGGACAGTGAGAGTCTTAAAGATCCTGAAAGGATTTCAAGAATTAATCAAGAGTAAAACCTAAGTTTTATCACTAGCACACGACTTAAGGTTTGCAACCTATTAAGTTGACATAATTCTTGTTTCTGTGTCTGTTCCTGTTAAGTTGACTATGCATGTGAGTTCTGTGAGTTCTAAACTGTGTACATACCAGCTTGGAAGCATTGGTGGGCCTTGTGCTACCAGGTGACAAGAAATAAAGATTTAACAAGTTCAATCCATGTAAGGCTGAATTTGTCACTAACCTTGTCTTGTGAATATGGTTTTGACAAATTCACATGGATAGGAACTCATACACCATAAAATCTAAGTGTCATAAGGTTTCTCTCCGATTCATGAGAATGATGGTGAGGAAACGCTTTCACTAAGTAGATTTTAAGTAGATAGCAATTGTGTTATTTGCATTTTCAAAAGTCGTTAGTGGAGCGCGTGTGGTTAACCGGCACACTAACATGGACTTGTGAGAAATGGAAAAGGTCTAAACAATTGAGACTATGATTACGACATCCCTTTTCATAGTTCTTGAAATTGTTTAGACACACATGTGAGCTATCTACGGAAGGGTGTATGAATCTAAATTTTAGAAGTCCAACCGATTTATGAATACATGTCAAAGCTAGTGGGAGCATAAGTGTTGTGATAATAATCATCATGTTAGTGGGAGCATGATAATTATGATTATTATTATTGCAAGCTAGCAATGTTAATTAGAGAAAAACAAAAGGTTCAATTCGTGAAGTTGCATGGGTTGAAAAATTGTTTTGCTTTAATTAAGGGAGAGGAAATTATACTTCAATTCAATTCTAAAAGCTTAGATTGAGATTTTAATCATCTTCAGTCAAGGATATATATATATATATATGTATTTTATGTTGGAATGGTTCAACTTAAAGAAATTCTATATATATTGCGTTATCAAAATTCGATTATGATTACGACATCCCTCTTCATAGTTAAATTTTGAAAACATGGATAATAAAAATATTATAGCAAAAGACGGGTCTAGTATCATGTCTTTATGTGAGACATCATGAATCGTGTCCCATATGCTTCGGATATAGGATCGATTTCATGTGCTATAATATTCATCCTTTCTAAATTTTCCAAATGCTCAAGGCATTTAGAAGGGAAAAGTCTAGAACTGGATATGACTAAAGTGATTAAGCAATTGTCGAGGACAATCTGAGGTTTGCCAAAGATTGGTTGCTAAGGGACATTTGGAAGTATAGTGTTAATTTTAGCAGGACCATATTGACAATTTCTGAAAAGAGGAAACTCTTGTTCAGAAGTGATAGTCAAAATGGGACTATGGAAATGTCTCCATAGGTGGAAGTTATTCAATCTATGTAAGATTAGAAAACCTCAATGCAAGAAGGATGTTCAAAGCAATGTACTTTGAGTATAAGACTTCGTTTCCATAGAGTCGATCTTCTTTGGAATACTCTATAATGACCAGTGACAAGGTTTTGGTGACTTTATGCATAATCATTACAAGAGGAACATTGCATATAAGTTTAAAATCTAACTGATTTCGGTAAATGGTGAGAATTAGGAATTCTTATATTTACAATAAGGATTTGGGATTGTGAAATGAGCATCATTGGAATCATGTTCAATTGATCTGTTTCTCAAAGTTAGGATCATAGACAAACATAGTTTGCATACATAGAGTATGGCATAACCATTGTTTAGAAAACATAGTGTACATGCTAGGAGCATGGGACAACTGTTGTTTTATTCAAGTATTAAGTTGATTATTTGAAACATTATACAATGAATAATGTGTAATCAATATGGTGATAAATAAAAGGTGGTTTTATTTATATTCAAAAGGGTTTTGAGACCATATTGGATTCGATTATTATTGTGTTTCACTTTGCATGTTTTGACTTCCAGAATAGCTAAGTTATTCTTTCTGAATGACTAAGTTATTCAAACACTCCATAGTCATTCATATGTTGGAAGTAGGTATGAATTAAGACTGTCATGAATCGAGGTTGTAGATGGCTAAATGTGTTTAGACATAGCAATGGTTGCAACAACATTCATGAGTGCTCATAAGTTATGAGTATTGGAATTAACCCACGCTCACTTGTATCACTTCATGGAATTTATCTTGAGTAATCGTGAGACGGTAATATCATATAAGTCTTCAAACCTAGAGATATGAGTTGTTGCCTATGAGTTGGTTGTGCATCGATTAAACGAAAACGTATCAGTAACTTGATGTTATAAAACGTGCCTTTGTGTACAATTCAATAAGTAGTAGAACAAGCATATGAGTCGAAGTTTTTCTGTTCCTTCTAAAAATAGAAGCGATATCTGGTCCCCTTGATGATTTTGTGTTGACCCATGTACCGGGCCCGGTCAAAACTAAGTTGATGTGTTCAATTAAGTTCTTCGTCAAACAGATCGGAAACCGGGAAACAAAATACTGGACAATAAGTACGACGTTGTTCCATGTATTTGTCCGGCTGATATCATGAGAACAGAGGATTATATGATCACTTATCTAAAATGGCGCTTCATAGTTCAACAGAGTTTTCAAGAGATATGATTGCTGGTTGGTTCCTGAAGTAATATACGCAAATACAGTTATTAGACTTATCCAAGTGGGAGACTGTTGGATAAGGTGTCTAAGTCCATAACTTATTTGGTATATACTTGACCCAACCCGGCATGGTCCATTTGGGTTGCACTTCACCCAAACAATTTATATGGATAATCTTATGAGAATAGTATGTTTATGATTTATTAATATATTATAAGTTATAATATATTAATATAAAGTCATGTTATTTAATTAGTTTTAGTCTTAAATTAATTATGAATTAATTTAGTGATTAAAAGGAAGACTAATTAAACATGGGCTATTGCATTTTATATAATGTGGGCTTAAACTCATTAGGAATGGGCTAAGCATGCATGGGGGTCCATGGATGATCCATGGAGCTTTTAACCCATAGATCCTTGGAAAGGAAAAGACATGGTTTATTAGGGTTTACCCTAATCCTCCACACTATATAAAGATGCACATATTGCAAGAAACGGCAACTAGTTGTGTGAGACTTTGTGGTGGCCGATTTCTACATAGAATATTATTCTCTCAAGGTTTTTCCAAGTTTGTGGTGATTTGTGATTCCACTTGAGGCATTCACATTATTAGTGCTCAGCTCTCAAACTTCAAGCAATAAATCACTATCAAAAGGAATGTCATTCTTCTAGTGTTTTATGATTCTAGTTCTTCATGCCAAGCTAGTTAGGATGTAAACATTGGAAATTATTATTTGCATGTATTTTAGAGAAAACATAGATCCAAGGTTTATTAGGGTTGCATGTACACTTAGGAGTGTTAGAATGCTCAAAACCCAACAAGGGGTTCGTGGCGAACTCGTCATACGGGATGTTGGCCGAGCTTCAGACCAATGCCAGGCGGAGGGAGATCGAGCTTGAATTATAGGCCAGGGAGGAGGAAGAGTCCCGAGAGAGGGACTGGAGACCAGTGCAATCGCAGTCGGCGACGAAGCGGGCTAAGCCCGCTGATGCGAGAGCTAGGGGACAGAAGGGTTGCACTTGTGGTAAGTGCGGCAAGAGCCACGAGGAATCATGTCGAGCAAGGATTTTCTACAAAAGTGTCAAAGATGGGCACATGGCAAAGGATTTCCCCAAGGGGTTTGCAGTTTGTTTTCACTACAATCAGACCAGCCATTAGAAGGTCGAGTGCCCTCAGCTCATTCAGGGATCAGCTCAGGGTTCTGCATTTGTTGCTTTGCATGCTACTGATAGTCGGCCGGTGAAGCCCGAGGTTCCGAGGGCTCATGGGAGAGCTTTTCAGCTGACAGCGGAGGAGGTCCGCGCAGCACCTGATGTCATGGTTGGTATGTATTTCCTTATTTATATTACTTTAAGATTTGTTGTGCTTATTCCATGCTATTTATAGGTACTTTTCTTGTGAGTTATGTACCTGCTTTGGTGTTATTTGACTCGGGTGCGATTCGACCCTTTGTGTCTCTAGCTTTTAGTCGCCACATTAGTATCCGATGTGAGGCGTTGAGTCGACCTCTGAGGGTTTTTATAGCCTACCAGCATGCGGTTTCGCTACTGATATATTCCGAGGATGTGTACTAGAGATTTTTGGTGTCGAGTTCCCGATAGACCTGGTACCTATCGTGATGGGTGATGTCTGTGTCATTGAAGGCATGGACTGGTTGAGTTGATTTAGGCTGTGATCGACGGTGAGCGTCAGATCGTGACTATACGAGACCCTAGTGGGGGAGTGCTTACGGTGTATAGCGAGGGTACCGGATCTAGGTCAGCTTTCTGCTTTACTGCTAGAGCGAGACAGAGTCTACAGCAGGTTTGTATGGGCTTTTTGGCGTATGTGATGGACACGCGGGTTGCTATAGGGAGGCTGAGTTCTATCTCCGAGGTTCTGATAGCATTCGAGTTTCCAGATGTTTTTCTTGAGGAATTGTCGGGAGTGCCTCCCAAGAGGAAAGTGGAGTTCCGGATCGATTTGGTTTCAGGTGCGGTGCCTATTGCCAAGGCACCTCATCGCCTTATTCCGCCAGAGATGCAGGAGATATCCTCACAACTCCAGGAGCTGCTGGGGAAGGGGTTCATCAGACCGAGTAGCTCACCGTGGGTAGCTTCGATCCTTTTTGTCAAGAAAAAGGATGGTTCACACCAGATTTGAATTGATTACCGGGAGTTGAACAAGCTGACGGTCAAGAAATGTTATCCACTTTCGAGGATCGATGATTTATTCGATCAGTTGCATGGGCATCTTGGTTCTCCAAGATTTATTTGAGATATGGATATCATCAGATGAGAGTTTGTGAGGAGGATATTCAGAAGACGGCCTTTAGGACTTGTTATGGGCACTACGAGTTTGTGGTGATGCCTTTCGGGCTCACCAACGCACCGGTGGCATTCATGGACCTCATGAACCGGGTGTGCAGGCCTATGATGGATCGATCAGTGATTGTGTTCATCGATGATATTTTGGTGTATTCGAGAACCAGAGAACATGACGATGAGGATCTTAGAGAGATTCTTGGAGTATTGAGGTCGGAGAGGCTTTATGCCAAATTCTCCAAGTGCAATTTCTGGTTACGAAAGGTCTAGTTCCTCAGGCATCTCGTTAATCAGAATGGGATATTGGTCGACCCGGCCAAGATTGAGGCATTTATGAGATTGGAGGTTCCGAGATCCCCGTCCGAGATCAGGAGTTTTTGGGTTTGCACGACTACTATCAGAGATTTATTAGAGATTTCTCCAAGATTGTTGTTCCTCTTACCATATTGACCCAGAAGGGTGTTACTTTTGTCTGGGGGCCCGAGTAGCAAGCCTCATTTGAACTCTTCGCCAGAGATTATGTGAAGCCCCAGTGTAAGCCCTTCCCGAGGGAGTAGAGGACTTTGTAGTCTACTGTGATGCATCTATATCGGGATTGGGTGCGGTGTTGATGCAGAGGGGGCATGTGATAGCTTATGCATCGAGGCAGTTGAAGCCTCATGACCCACCCACGATTTGGAGCTGGGGGCGGTGGTGTTCGCCCTCAAGATCTGACGCCATTATCTGTATGGAGTCCGATGTACCTTATACACGGACCATAAGAGTCTGAAGTACCTCATGGATCAGCCCAACCTGAATATGAGACAGGGGAGATGGTTGGATGTAGTGAAAGACTACTACTGCAAGATCTTATATCACCCAGGCAAGGCTAATGTGGTAGCTGATGCCTTGATCCGTAGAGTAGAGAGTGCACCGATCTGAAACATGTGTATGAGGATGACGGTGATGACTCCAGTGCTAGATACCATCCGAGATGCTCAGGTGGAGGCTGCGAGATCTGAGAGCCTCAAGAGGGAGTGAGTGATCAGACGGGTTTTCGAGTTTGAGATGGATAGTCGGGGGCTTATGACTTTCCGTGGGCGATTTGGGTGCCCTATACATGTGGATCTCGACGTATACTGATGGAGGAGGCATATAGATCAAGATTCTCGATCCATCCAGGAGCCATAATGATGTATTTGGATCTGAAGAGAGATTATTGTTGGCCCTGTATAAAGAGGGATGTTGCATGGGTAGTTGAGAGGTGCTTGACCTGTCGTCGAGTTAGGGCAGAACACCAGTGTCCACATGGCCCGTTACAGCCTCTAGAGATTCCCCAGTGGAAGTGGTAGCATATTTCCATGGATTTTATCACCAAATTACCGAGGATCGCGCGAGGTGTCGACGCGATATGGGTGATTGTGGATCGGTTGATGAAGAGTTATCACTTCCTTGCTATCAGTGATAGCTCTTCCGCAGAGAAGTTGGCCGATATTTATGTGGGAGAGGTGTTGGATCGGCATGGAGTGCCGACATCAATAGTGTCATATAGGAATGTGCGTTTTACTTCCAGGTTCTGGAAGAAGTTCCATGAGGAGTTGGGAACCCGATTGCACTTCAGCACCGCATACCACCCACAGACAGACAGGCAAAGTGAGTGGACGATTCAGATGCTGGAGGACATGCTATGTGCATGTGTTATGGACTTCGGAGGAAGTTGGGACACTTATTTGCCCTTGACTAAGTTTTCATATAACAACAGCCACCATTCCAGTATTGGCATGCCTTCCTTTGAGCTCTTATATGGAAGGAGGTGTCGGACTCCCATCTGTTGGGGGGAGGTAGGGCAGAGGATGATGGGTAGCACTAAGATAGTACTCAAGATGAATGAGTAGATTCAGCAGGTCAGACAGAGGTTACTAACAGCACAGAGTTTCCAGAAGAGTTACGCAGACTGGCGACGATCCAAGCTTGATTTCCAGGTTGGAGATTTTGTCCTCCAGAAGGTATCCCCGTGGAAAGAGGTAATCTGGTTCAGGAAGCGGGGAAAATTAGGTCCCAGATATATCGGTCCTTTCAAAGTGTTTGCTAGAGTAGGGAAGGTAGCTTATCGGCTGGAGCTACATGCAGAGTTGAGCCAGATTCATAACACCTTCCATGTGTCTTAGTTGAGGAAGTGTGTAGTCGATGAGACGACAACGGTACCCTTAGAGGACATTCAGGTTGATACTAGCCTGAATTACATTGAGAGGCCGATAGCGATCTTGGATCGGAAAGTGAAAGTTCTGAGGAATAAAGAGGTGACCCTAGTCCAGGTTCAGTGGCAACATCGGAAGGGATCCGAGTGGAATTAGGAGTCAGAGTCCGAGATGTGCGAGCAGTATCCAAAGTTGTTTCCGGAGCATGAATTCGTGGGCGAAGTCTGATTCTAGTGGGGGGATTTGTAACATCCCGACTCTCAGGTATAATATTTATATATATTTATTTTTAGGATTGAATGAGTGATTCGACGAGTTGTATCCCAACTCGTCAAGTAGAGTCGGATTGGTCACGTGGATTTAATGACCAACTCGACGAGTCAGAGAGTCGACTCGCCAAGTTGGCGTCGTGCGAGGAAACCCTAAATCTCCAGGTTTTTGTCCAATTTAAAGGGCCTTAGGCCCTTATTTCCGCCTCCCTCGTCACCCTTGAGCACTGTGAAAAGAACCCTACTCGAGTTTTAGCTTGTTCTGTGAGAAGGAGAGAACATTTTGGTGCACTTTGAGAGAAGAAGAGGAAAGTATCAAGGCTTGGAGCAAGGAGGGACGTTTGGATCTAGAGGTTCTTAGTGGACTCAGCGACTTCACTCAGCAATATGCAGGAAAATATCAAGGCTTGGAGTAAAGAGTGACATAACCTCTTTTGATTCCACTCGAAGAGGGGCCATCAATGGACTTTCCCTCGGTACCCTTCGAAGGGCTCTTCCTCTTCTTCCCTTTGCCTTGCCCGATTGCCAAGACAGGGGCTGCGGTAAGAGTAGGAGTGGTAACAACCGATTTACCTTTAAGACCACTTTCTGCGGTCTTCAAAAGGCTTTGAAGTTTGTTGAGTGAAACTTCCTTCTTGTTCATGTGATATTTCATTCGGAATTGATCATAACACGAAGGTAAGGAGTGCAAAATGATGTCAATTTCCAACTCCTAGGGGAAGTTCACATTCAATGTCAGCAAACGCTCCACATACCTTTGCATTTTCTATAAGTTGCCCATGATGGGTTCACCATCCTTCATACGGGTTGTTATCATGGAGGAGATGATGTCATACCTCTCTTGACGATCACTTTGATGGTAGCGCTCCATCAAGTCCTGGTGCATCTCAAAAGGGTAATAGTCCTCATAAGACTTTTGGAGCTCGGCTGTCATCGTGGCCAACATGATACATGCCACTTTGGTGGCATCTCTCTCATGAGTCCGAAATTCAACGATCTCCTCAGGGCTTAGCAGACGACTCATCAAGTTCCTTAAACTCCTTGTCGAGGACATATTCCTTGTCCTCGTAACAAGTGACCATCCTGATGTTCTGGATCCAATCCATAAAGTTGGAACCAATGAAGAAGACTCTCCCATAAAGGTTCATGAGAAAGAAGGAGCCGGTAGGATTTGAGCCAGAAGCAGCATTGTTGGAAGACATCTGAAAAGAAAGAAGGACAAGTTTAGATTACATATAAAGATAGTCCTTAATAAGACACCCAAATGTAATATTAAGGCTAGGACCCAACACAATATTTTATAACTTAGAAGAGCGATGTCGTAATCCAAGCTATAAAATATTTGAAGGTAGGTGAATGGCGATTCACCAATTTCCACCTTGAAAAACGAAATGTATTATTATGTTTTAATTGGTTTTGAAACTCCTAGATTCTTTTGAGATTAATTGAACTTTTCAATGGCATGTTTCAATCTTGAGTATGCCCTTCATGTTTTGTAACTGGAATACAAAGGATCACAGAACAAGGTGTGAATTAACCATGCAAATTACTTGGTACTCTTAATCTTTATCACCAAACCGATGTGCCGGTTAACCACATGCACTCCACCGATCTATGATAAACCTTAAGCCAGCCTTTTCCTACCTTGTTAAGTCCAGGTTAGTGTGCCGGTTAACCACACACGCTCCACTAACGACTTAAGCAAAGTGCAAAGTGTAATTTCATGGGTTAGCACCATATTCACATTTTCCTAAAGTAACTAAGATTGGGAATTTATAAAAACATTTAGTTACTTTATAACCATCATACTTTTAATGAGGATTAAAGTCATTGTCCTACCCATTCGGCTAACGAGCATCCACCAATCAAGGAAGCTGTGGGTGAGAGTGGACACCCATTAAGCTGTCATTTTATATGCAACAACCTTATACCACCCTTATAGACTGGCTTCGTGAATGAGTCCTACTAACGGTAAAACGACTTGTTCTTATATATATATATATATATATATATATATATATATGTATATATATATACATACATACATATATATATATATATATATATATATATATATATTATTAACTTATAATATTATAAAGTATAAGGGTTGAATTTTAACTTTTAAAATTTTAGGGGTTGGAACTAAAGTTTTTAAGGTGACTTTATATGTTCCAAAACTTGAGGGCAAGTTTTGTAACTTTCAAAACTTTTCAACTTCATAACTTATGAGTTAATGGTTTATTAAAATGAAAGACTCTTCATTTTATGTGACCTGTGTGTTCATTAATGGACTTTAAATGGAAGATTTTTGGTTCCATAACTTGAGGACAAATTATGGATTCCATTAAAACATATCAAGATCAAGAATTAAACTAACAGACTATTTGCAAATAATTCCTATGATATACTAGACTCATACGTGTATGAACATCCGTATCAAAAAATTCAAGAATCATAAAAACACATATAAAACTTGAAATTTTGATAATTACCATTGTAAATGGATTAGCATACTCATTACCACTTCAAAAACAGGTTTTATAAGTTCAAAACAGTTAATGGTAATGATTCTAGTCCATTTCCAGCATCAAAACTCGAAAAGTTTCATTTTGGGCCTCCTACTTGTCGAGTGCATGAACCTACTCGACGAGTAGGATGAATTTGTTCTTGGAATCGTCGAGTCCCCCATGGACTCGGCGACTTCACTCAGCAATATGCAAGAAAAATGAGTTTTTTCAGCAATTCGCATGAAGTATCAATAAAACAAGCATAAGCTCTGATACCATTGAAAGGTTTTGAGCATTCTAACACTCCTAAGGTGTAAAAGCAACCCTAGAAACCTTGGATCTATGTTTTACTAAGATAGATGCAAATTTGATTTTCCAAGGTTCTTAACCTAACTAGCATGGTATGGGGAACTTTGAAACATAAAAGATAGTAGAAGAACATACATTTCTTGTTGCTTGGATTCCTTGAGAACCTTGTGATCCTAGCACCTCAAATGTGATGCCTCAAATGTTTCACACAACACCACAACTCTTGGAATAACTTTGAGAGAAGTACACTATTACTCAAAATCGGCTAGCCCTCCTGTTCTACACATAATGTCGATTTTTGTAGCCCATGGGGTCCTTTTATAGTTGAGTCACAAGTAGGGTTACAACATGTAAACGCTAATTGACATGGATTTTCATATTCCACGATCCATGGGTTTATAACCTCCATGGACTATCCATGGAGCACCTTATAGGTTTTAGCCCAATTCAATAACCATGGATCATTAGCCCACTATAAAAGAATAGATGATTTACACAATCAACCCTATATATTTAATTAGTCTCTTTTTGAACACCAAATTAATTCTTGATCAATACTAACTAAATAATATTATTAATATATTAGAACTTATAATATATTAATAAACCATATGTGTCATTTCTCTCATTTAGTCTAAGTGTTGCAATGCCATGCAAGCCAAATGGACCATGCCAACCGGGTGAAGTACATCCCTAAATAGTTATGAACTTTGACACCTAATCCTACAAGATCTGCCTTAAAACGTGTGACTGAGAATACATACTGAATGGACTCGCCGAGTCAATGAGCTGACTCAACAAGTCGGCTAGGGTTTTCCTGATGAGACTGAACGCACGGTAACTCGGCGAGTTAACGGGTCAACTCGCCGAGTTGAGTTGGACTTTCATGAGGGTTCTGAGGAACTGAAGGGACTCGATGATTCGTATAGATACACTCGACAAGTTGGGTCTACATGGATTGTTGACTTCTATTGACTTAAGGGTTTGGTCAAACTTGAGGGATAGAGGTCATAGAGGGGTAAAATGGTCTTTTACCCATCCCAATAGTTAAAGAGGGACCATCATGAGTTTATTTAGAGCTGTGATCTTTAAGTGTTAATTAGAGATGCTTATTACTTGTAGGTGGGGATTAAACTGTTCGAGGGGTATTCAGTTTCCTTGCTTGCTTATGAGGTGAGTCTTTTCACTATACTTACCTAGAGTGGTAACCTTTATGTGACCGGAGGGTCTTATGTTCTTATATTGAGTATTATGATATCCTGCATTATGTCTTTTTGATTTATGTTGTGTATTATTCTGAGCTTACCGAGTTAGGACCGGAGGGTCCACCTGAGTTCTGGGACTGGACGGTTCCACTAAGACACACTGACCGGAGGGTCTTATTTGAGTATAGCCATGAGAGGCTAATGAGATGTGTGTGGTATTTTGGGGAACTCACTAAGCTTCGTTCTTACCATGTTATGCGTTCTATGTCTCAGGTACTTCTCAGGATCACGGGAAGACATCGGCTTGATTGTACACATGTGGCAGAGCTACATTTTGAGGATCCTGGATTGTGTTTAAACATTTCTGAATATGTGTTTTGAAAACATTATCATTTGGCGGTTTTGTGAACTATGTTATGAGAATTACGTGATTTTTAAAATGAAAAATTTGTTTGAAAATTTATGGTGTTACATATTTATTCATCATTAACTCTTAAACCTGGTTCCCTTCATCAGCCTCCATCTTGTCAAAACGTTTTTGCAAGCCCTAACCTACCTTGTGAGAATTTTAAGCTTGAGTGTGTGTGTGTTTTGTGCCATTGAAGAAGAAGTAAGAAAGTGTAGACCATCTTGGAGGAGTGAAGCACTTTAGATCCATAATCACACCATCATTTGGAATCACTTGGAGGTATCAAGTTCTGAACTTAGTGAAGTTATGCTTAGATCTTGTTTTGGGCTTGATTTTATGTTCTTTTAGTCCCCTAAGCTTGGTATTAACAGTAGAGGTTACTCTAATCCATTTGAGTCGTCCTTTCAGAAGTTTTGGAGCCTCTTGAGTCGTAACAATGTAATCTTGGATGCTAGTTTCTTCCCATGCATGGTCTTAATGGATTAAGAGGTTAGGATCTTTGGTGTTGGGCACTTAATGGACATACAAAGTCATAAAGTTGGAAACTTTATGACTATTGAGGATGTTTTAGTCGTGGATCTATAATTAGAAGCCTTAAGTCGATGAAATAAGAGCAAAATGGGTTAAGAAGTGGGCAGTTGAGTACGTTGGGCATACCACATGGTACGTTGTGCGTACATAGATATGGACCCGATTCCTCATGATGCTTGTACGCCCCGCGTACCTCCGGGGTACGTTGTATTAGGTGTCTAAGTTCATAAATATTCCTAGAATGTACTTGACCCGGTTAGGATGGTCCATTCGGGTTGCATGGCATTGCAACACTTGGATAGACTAAATGAGAGAAAGGACACTTAAGGTTTATTAATATATTATAAGTTCTAATATATTAATAATATTATTTAATTAGTATTGATCAAAGAATTAATTTGGAATTAATTAAGTGATAAAAAAGAGACTAATTAAATATATGGGGTTGATTGTGTAAATCATCTATTCTTGTATAGTGGGCTAATGATCTGTGGTTTGTGTGGATTGGGCTAAAACCCATAAGGTACTCCATGGATAGTCCATGGAGGTTACAAACCCATGAATCATGGAATATGGAAAGCCATGACAATTAGGGTTTACATGGTGTAACCCTACTTGTGATACAACTATATAAAGACCTCATGACTAGCAAAATTGGCACTACAAGCAAGTACAAGAGGGCTAGCCGAATTTTGAGTATTAGTGAACTTATCTCAAGGTTATTCCAAGTGTTGTGGTGCTGTGTGAGACATTTGAGGCATCACACTTGAGGTGTTAGGCTCATAAGGTTCTCAAGGAATCCAAACAACAAAAGGTATGTTCTTCTACTAGCTATTATATTTAAAAGTTCCCATGCCATGCTAGTTAGGTTAAAAACCTTGGAAAATAAAATTTACATGTATCTTAGTAAAACATAGATCCAAGGTTTCTAGGGTTGCATGTACACCTTAGAAGTGTTAGAATGCTCAAAAGCCAACATTGGTATCAGAGCCTAGGCTTGTTTTCTTGATACTTGATGCAAATTGTTGAAAAAACTCAAGTTTTCTGCATTCTTCAGCATCAACTCGTCGAGTCCATGGGGGGAGTCGACGAGTCCATGTGATAGTTCGTCCTACTCGTCAAGTAGGTCCGTGCACTCGACGAGTAGGAACCCCGGAATGCAGATTTTTGAGTTTTGTTGCTAGAAATGGACTAGAAACATTACCCTAAACTGTTTTGGTCTTATAAAACTTGTTTTAGATGGTGTAATGGTTATGCTAATCCATTTTCAATAGCTATTATCAAAATTTCAAGTTTTGTATGGTTTATTTATGATTCTTGAAATTGTTGATATGCATGTTCATGAACTTATGAGTTTAGAAGATCATAGGAATTATTTGCAACTTGCTTGGTAGTTTAATTCTTGATCTTGATGTGTTTTAATGGAATCCATAATTTGTCCTCAAGTTATGGATTACCAAAAGTCACTCTTTTAAAGTCCATTAAAGAAACACATAGGTTACATAAAATGAAAAGTGTCTTATTTTAATAAACCAATAACTCATAAGTTATGAAAGATGAAAAGTTTTTAAAGTTACAAAACTTGCCCTCAAGTTTTGAAACATGTAAAGTCTCACCCACTTTGGTAAAACTTTAGTTCCAACCCCTAGAATTTTAAAAACAGTTAAAATTCAACCCTTATACTTTATAATACTATAAGTTTAATAATAATTATATATCTATAAGAACAAAGTCGTTTTACCGTTAGTAGGCCTCATTCACGAAGCCGGTCTATAAGAGGGGTATAAGGTCGTTGCCTATAAAATGGCAGCTTAATGGGTGTCCACTCTCACCCACCGCTTCCTTGATTGGTGGAGGGTCGTTAGCCGAATGGGTAGGACAATGACTTTAATCCTCATTAAAAGTATGATGAAAGTAAAGTAACTAAATGTTTTTATAAATTCCCAATTTTAGTTACCTTAGAAAAATGTGAGTATGGTGCTAACCCATGATATTACACTTTGCACTTTGCTTAAGTCGTTAGTGGAGCGTGTGTGGTTAATTGACACACTAACCTGGAGTTAACAAGGTAGGCAAATGGTGACTTAAGGTTTATCATAGTTCGGTGGATCGCGTGTGGTTAACCGGCACATAGATTGAGTGATAAACATTAAGGTTACCAAGTAATATGCATGGTTACTTCACACCTTGTTTTGTGATCCTCGACATCCCAGTCACAAAACTTGAAGGGCACACTCGTGATTGAAACATGTCATTGAAAAGTTCAATGAACCTCAAAGAATCTAGGAGTTTCAAAAACCAATTAAAACCTAATAATTTATTTCGTTTTTCATGGTGGAAATTGGTGAATCGTCATTCACCTACCTTCAAATATTTTATAGCTTGGATTACGACATCGCTAGTTATAAAATATTGTGTCGGGTCCTAGCCTTAATGTTACATTTGGGTGTCTTATTAAGGACTATCTTTGTATCTAATCTAAACTTGTATTTCTTCTTTTCAAATGTCTTCCAATAATGTTGCTTCTGGCTCAAACCCTACCAGCTCCTTCTCTTTCACAGACCTTTGTGGGACATTCATCTTCGATGGATCTAACTTTATGGATTGGATCAGGAACATCAGGATGGTCACTTGGTATGAGGACAAGGAATATGTCCTCGACAAGGAACTTAAGGAACTAGATTCGTCTGCTACTCCTGAGGAGATTGCTGAATACTAGGCACATGATAGAGATGCTACCAAAGTAGCATGTATCATGTTGGCCACAATGACAGTCGAGCTCCAAAAGTCCTATGAGGACTACTACTCTTTTGAGATGCACCAGGGCTTGATGGAACGCTACCATCAGAGTGCTCGTGAAGAGCGATATGAAATCATCTCCTCCATGATAACAACCTGGATGAAGGATGGTGAACCCATCACGGGCCACATGCAGAAAATGCAAAGGTATGTTGACCGTTTGCTGAAACCGAATGTGAACTTCCCCGAGGAGTTGGCAATTGACATCATTTTGCACTGCTTACCTTCGTGTTATGATCAATTCCGAATGACATACCACATGAAAAGGAGGAAGTTACACTCAGCAAACTTCAAGGACTCTTGAAGACCGCAAAAAGTGGTCTTAAAGGAAAGTCGGTTGTTACTGCTCCTACTCCTACCGCAGCCCCTATCTTGGCAATCGGGCAAGGCAAAGGAAAGAAGAGGAAGAGCCCTTCAAAGGGTACCAAGGGAAATTCTCTTGATGGCTCCTCTTCAAGTGGAACCAAGAAAGGTTTCGTCCTTCCTTCTGCCAACCCTAAAGAGGTTGAATGCTTTTATTGCCATGAAAAGTCGCACTGGAAGCGAAACTGCCCAAAGTACCTGCAAGATGTTAAGGATGGGAAAGTGAAACCCAACCATGTAGGTATTTACACTATATTGTCTAATAACTCACATTATTCTAACTCTTGGGTCCTTGATACAGGTTGTGGTATTCACATATGTACTGATTTGCAGGGACTAAGAAGAAGTGAGAATGTAGAGCATGGGAAGATAAACTTGATCATGGGGATTAGGAAAGCTTCACCTGTCACCAAGATTGGAGTTTATTCTTTGTTGCTAAGTAGTGGGTTAGTGTTAGATTTGAATAAGTGTTGTTACTCATCTGAAATGGCGAGAAATATTATTTCCTTTCATGGATTGTACAAACAAGGTTTTACCTTTTCGTTTGATAATGAATGTGGTGGTATTAATGCTTTCTTTAATAATGTTCTTTATTTTAAAGCATTACCTTGTGATGGTGTGTATGAAACCGTGTCGATTGTTGATAACCTAGGAAATAATGTATTGTATATCGATTCTTCCACTAGCTTGGATAAAGCATCATTATGGCATCGTCGTCTTGGACATGTAAGCAAGAAACGCATAGGCCAAGTCCAAAAGGATGGAGTCTCAGAGTCATTTGACCTAAAATTAGATGATAGTTGTGAATCTTGTTTGGTTGGGAAAATGACAAAGTCACCCTTCACTGGTACTTGTGCTAGGGGTGAGTGTTTGTTGGACCTTATACATACTGATGTGTGTGGACCCTTCAGAACCTCCATAAGAGATGCTAACCGCTTCTATGTGACTTTTACAGATGATTTAGTAGATATGGATATGTCGACTTAATCAAGCATAAGTCAGAAACCTTTGAAAAATTCAAGGAGTTTAGATAGGAAGTGGAGAATCAGTTGGGCAGGAACATTAAGATGCTTCGATCTGATCGAGGTAGTGAGTATCTTAGTACATAGTTCCTTGACTATCTTAAGGAATGTGGGATTATCTCACAATTGAAACCTCCCAGAACACCTCAGCTTAAGGGTGTGGCTAAGAGGTGTAATCGAACCTTGTTGGACATGGTTCGTTCCATGAGGAGTCGAGCTTCGCTACCAATCTCATTCAAGGGGTATGCCTTAGAGACTATCGCCCATATTTTTCATCGGCTACCCACATAAATCCTTTGGTTACCTCTTCTACAGACCCAGTGATAATGTGGTCTTTATAGAAAGGAGGGGAGTCTTTCACGAGAGAGAGTTCATAAGTCAAGGAAACAGTGGGAGGAAAATTGACCTTGAAGAAATTCAAGAGTCAAGTGGTGAAGGAACCTCAAATCCTAGCAATCAACCTGAGTAGGAAACTCCTATTGATTCGACAGATGAGTCCGTACCTCTGAGGCATTCCACGGGAGTTAGGAATGCACCTGAGCATTACTATGGTTTCCATATTACTACGGAAGGTGATACACTTATCAGTGATAACACACTGGTAAGTCTGGATCAACCTAACAGCTACACTGAAGCCATGGCAGGCCCTGAGGCTGCTCAATGGAAAGAGGCTATGGATAGCGAGATACAGTCCATGTATGACAATCAAGTTTGGAACTTGGTTGACAATGTACCAGGTCGTAAGACAATCGGGTGCAAATGGATCTTCAAGAAGAAGACCGACATGGATGGTAATGTACACATGTATAAGGCGCGACTGGTTGCAAAGGGCTTTTCTCAAACTCTGGGAGTTGATTATGATGAGACCTTCTCACTAGTAGTAAAGATTAAGTCTATTAGGGTTATGTTAGCCATTGTTGCATTTCATGATTATGAAATATGGCAAATGGATGTCAAAACTGCTTTCCTTAATGGAAAGTTGGCTGAGGATGTTTACATGAGTCAGCCAGAGGGTTTTTTCAGTACAGAGTACCCTAATAGAATGTGTAAGCTTGAGAAATCCATTTTATGGATTGAAACAAGCACCTCACAGATGTAATCTTTGTTTCGATGAGAAAGTCAAAGAGTTTGGCTTTTCGAGGAGCGAAGATGAATCTTATGTCAAGGCTAGTGGGAGTATAGTTAGCTTTTTGGTACTGTATGTGGATTACATACTACTCATAGGAAATGACATCCCAACTTTGCAGGAAGTAAAGTCCTAGCTTAGGAAGTGTTTCGCTATTAAGGACCTTGGAGAAGCTGCATATATCCTAGGGATAAGAATTTTAAGAGACAGGAGTAAGAGATTAATTGGACATAATTAGAGTACCTACTTGGATAAGGTGTTGAATAGGTTCAGCATGCAGAATACCAAGAAAAGAGAGTTGCCGATCCAGAGTAATGCCAGATTGAGTAAGACTCAGAGCCCGAGTATAGGGGCTGAAATAGCTGAGATGAGTCGAGTACCATATGCTTCCGTTGTAGGCTCGATCATGTATGTTATGACTTGTACTCATCCTGATGTGGCTTTTGCAATTAACATGGTCAGCAGATATCAGGGGAACCCTGGCAAGGCTCATTGGACTGCGGTAAAGAACATTCTCAAGTACCTGCGGAGGACTAAGGACTGGTTCGTTACCCTCGGTGGGAGTGATAACTTGAGAGTAGTAGGGTATTTTGATGCTAGCTTCCAGACTGATAGGGATAATTTCCGCTCACAGTCAGGCTGAATCTTTACCTTAAACGGAGGAGCAATTACTTGGAAAAGTTCCAAGCAGGAGACAGTGGCTGATTCAACCTGCGAATCAAAGTATATAGCGGCAAGCGAGGCAGCAAAGGAGGATATATTGATAAAGAACTTCATAGGAGACCTTGGAGTTGTACCAACTATAAAGGAGCCTATAGAAATTTTATGTGATAGTAAAAGTACAGTTGCCTTAGCCAACAAACCAAGGGATCACGGGAGATCCAGACACATCGACAGAAAATACCATTTCATCAGACATCGAATAGAAAAAGGAGTCATCATGGCAAAGAGGGTATCATCGGATGAGAACCCAGCAGACCCCCTCACGAAGGGACTGGGTAGGGTTAAGCATCTCCAGCATGCAAGGCGCATAGGGCTGAAGGACGATATTAGTTTTAGTAATTAGATAGCTTTGAAATGTGTAAAGTGTAATTGACATTTGATGATGAATAAAAGTTGTTGTTTATTTATGAGTAAAGTGTTGCTATCTTTTGTCAATCGTTTACTTACAATTTATTTTGCATGTTTTGACTTCCAGAATAATTATGTCATGGTATTTCATATTATTCAAATTCTCCACGGTCGGTCATATGTTGGAAGTAGATATGAATCAAGACTGTCATGAGTTGGCTTGTAGATGTCTAAGATATTGGACATAGAAAAGTGTTGCTACAACACTCATAAGTGCTCATAAGTTCTGAGTATTGGATTCAACCCACGCTCACTTGTATCACTTCATGGAATTTATCTCGAGTGGTCGTGAGATAGTAATATCATATAAGTCTTCAAACCTAGAGATATGAGTTGTTGCCTATGAGTTGGTCATGCATTGATTGTACTAAAACGCACTGGTAACTTGATGTTATAAAACACGCCTTTATGTATGATTCAACAAGTAGTAGAACAAGCATATGAGTCGAAGTTTACCCATTCCTTCTTGTTTTAGAAGTGATATCTGGGCCCCTCGATGATTTTGTTTTGACCTATGTATCGGGCCCGGTTAGAACTAAATTGATGTGTTCGATTAAGTTCTATATCAAACAAATTGAAAATTGGGAAACAAACTGCTGGACAATAAGTGAGACATTGTTCCATGTATTTGTCCGGCTGATATCTAGAACAGAGGATTATATGATCACTTATCTTAAATGGCTTATCATCATCATCTCAGTTCCGAGAGACCTTGAAAGAGCTACGATTGTTGATCGGTTCCTGAAGTCATTCTTGTAGTTATAGTTATTAGACTTATCTAAGTGGGTGACTGTTGGATTAGGTGTCTAAGTTCATAACGATTTCTGGAATGTACTTGACCCAGTTAGCATGGTCCATTTAGGTTGCATGGCATTGCAACACTTGGATAGACTAAATGAGAGAAAGGACACTTAAGGTTTATTAATATATTATAAGTTCTAATATATTAATAATATTATTTAATTAATATTGATCAAAGAATTAATTTGGAATTAACTAAGTGGTCAATAAGAGACTAATTAAATATATGGGGTTGATTGTGTAAATCATCTATTCTTGTATAGTGGGCTAATGATCCATGGTTTGTGTGGATTGGGCTAAAACCCATAAGGTACTCCATGGATAGTCCATGGAGGTTACAAACCCATGGATCATGGAATATGGAAAGCCATGACAATTAGGGTTTACATGGTATAACCCTACTTGTGACACAACTATATAAAGACCCCATGACTAGCAAAATTGGCACTACAAGCAAGTACAAGAGGGCTTGCTGAATTTTGAGTATTAGTGAACTTCTCTCAAGGTTATTCCAATTGTTGTGGTGTTGTGTGAGACATTTGAGGCATCACACTTGAGGTGCTAGGCTCACAAGGTTCTCAAGGAATCCAAACAACAAAAGGTATGTTCTTCTACTAGCTATTATGTTTAAAAGTTCCCCATGCCATGCTAGTTAGGTTAAGAACCTTGGAAAATAAAATTTACATGTATCTTAGTAAAACATAGATCCAAGGTTTCTAGGGTTGCATGTACACCTTAGGAGTGTTAGAATGCTCAAAACTCAACAGAGTACGCCCTGCGTACGAGGCACAAGTCAACTCGGCTGAGTTGACTCGGTTGTGTTTACTCGTTGACTTTGACTTTAACTGAGGTTGACCAAGTTTGTATTTTGGGTATTTTGGATTTTGTTTGAGAATTTGGTCATTTGGATGGTTAAGTGACGGTTGGAGCTAAGATTCAAAGTTGGGACCTCATCGGCTATTGTTCAGACTGAGAGGTGAGTTTTGCCTTACTGTACCCGTGGGTCGAAGGCAGCAATGTCGACGCATTAGTTTTGGTTATATTTAGTAGAAGGGTGTCATAGGGACTGTATATAGTTATATAGGATAGACTGAGGACTCTTGATCTAGGCTCTTTTACATGTTCCTTTTTTGGTTGTGGTTTCAGAGTAGGATCACTTGTACGTGTGTTTATCTCATCTCTAAGTATATGCGGTTATGCATTTCTTGGGTTGTTGGTATTTAGTATGTTGCTATACTGTAGTGATATGTTAAATCTGTATCCTGGTATATAAGCTGTTGTAATGTTGTAGTGATCTATTAGATCTGTATCTTGTTATATAAGATGTTGTTATGTTGTAGTGATCTGTTATATCTGTATCCTGGTATATAGGATGTTGCAATGCGGTAATGACCTGTAGAACTATATGTTTATCTATAGTTGTTGGTTATCATCTAATGGAGTGCCCTAGGGACTGTATGTAGTCATGTAGGATAGCCTGAGAACTCTTGGTCTAGGCTTTATTGCATGTTCCTTGTTTGGTTGTGGCTCTAGAGTAGGATCATCTGTTCGGGTGGCTATTTCACCTCTAGGTACTTATGGTTACGTATTTCATGGAGGTTAGTTGGCAGTGGGACTATGTGTTGTGAGAGGACTAGCAGGCGGTAGTAAGTTAGATGATTTCTATTTGTTTGTATTATGTGTCCAGTTGATCCTTGTTTGTTTATATGTCGACATATGGTAGTAGTGGGTTGAGGCGATCCTCCTTTATGTTGTAGACCAAGATACTTGTGCGGGCCGACTGTAAGTCGTAGGCACGAAGGCTTGGGAAGAGCGGTTGAGTTAAGACGGCATGCCAACAAACCCTGGGTATTCTAGCCCGATGGTTGATTGGACCGTTACATGTTGGCATTCCAGTCTAAGGACTGAATGGGCTTGGGCATTCCAATCGGGAGGTTGTGTGACATTATGCTTGCATGTTTATCGTATAGGGTATTTTGGTGGAGGGGGGGACCTATTAAGCTTTATACTTATCTAGTTGTTTACTGTTTCAGGTATCATCGGTGGTTGTGGGAAGGCGAAGGTGGGACTGTACACACTCATCGGCAGCATTGAGGATTTCAAGTTTTCTATGATACTCTGATTTTGAATAAATTAACTTGGAATAAACCGTTTTCTTAAGAATAAATTTATAAAATTGGGAAGGTTTTACCTTAACAAAAATGAAAATTTTGGTTGTGAAAAATATGACGATACAACAATCATATGAGTTTATATTCTTCAATGGTGTGATATTCCACCACCACCTCAATTTTCATTCGTCCTTGATATAATTGAATTCGCTGGGTGTTGGTGGGACTATCAAAAGGAAGAGGAATACCATGATTAGTATTTGCTATGGAACATTATGGTGGATTTGGAAGGCAAGGTGTGACCGGGCATTCAAGAATCTTCACATTTTTCTGACCAAGGTGGCAGATAACATAAAATCATAGGTCTTCACATGGATCAAACACTGAAGGGTGAAGTGCAATTATAATCAGAATGAGCGGTCTGTTTGTCCATTCCTTTGCATGTAATTTGTAATTTGTCTTTTCATCCCATGTATGTACTTTGTTCCCATTTCCTGTCCCGTCTAGTTACTTGTTGGGCGGGTGTCAATTTTAATTTATATGTCGGTTTCAAAAAAAACTTAATCAAATTAAACTTTTTCTCTTATATCCTTTAGAAACCTCCATGTCGCCTCTTACTTTCATTTGTCGTTTTTAATTATTAAGATTTACTAGGTTAATAATTGTGGAAATCATGATTAAAAAAACATTGTTGATAATTTAAAATTGTAATGACTAATCAAATACTTAAAATTTTTATTAATTTACAAAAATAGAAGTTTTGTTTGTAAGTTTATAATGATTCGTTAAAATTAATATATATATTGTTATGAATATATCCAATTTATGTTCTATATGTAGATATTCGATAAAAATCATGATTTTGTAAATTGCAATATAAATTTGAATAAAATGAAGAAAAAAAACACAACCACTTTAAAAAATGATATTGTCATATGAGGAATTTATGTATTTCAAAATTTGAATCTGTTTCCAAAATTAAAAAGACCAAATTAATTAAAGTCGGCTAAATTATAGAATTTATATTAATAAAGATGAAAGGTAAAATGGTAATTTAATTTTCATAAAGAAAAAATTAAGGAGATGTCATATCATAAAATTTGATTCTTTTATTATAATAGAAATATATATCTTATCTGGAAACCCATAATTTTCCAACAAGATCCTTAATTAGTTTTATTTTTTATTTTTTACTTTTATTTTTATTATTTTAGTTTAATTTTGATTTAATTATATGTTATTAAAATAAATTATATATAAATAACAATAATATTTGAATATTTCAAGCAAAAAATAAATAAATAATTTATATAGATGTAATACCAACACCACATACCTTATGGACGTTTATCGAAATCAGTTAAATATATTGGTTTGAGTTATTACGTATCATAATATAAGTTAACAGAATAATTGCTTTTTATTAGTTGTGTAATCTAAACAACTATCATTGATCTTAAACGAAATAACGATCATGGACGGCAATATGAAATAGCGATTCTCACAAAAATTAGTTTGAACATTTTTTTTGATATTCATTCGTTTGAATATATTTGTTGGGCAAATTTTTACCCAAGTAGAGTGAATATGTCTTTACCTATTCAAAGAAAGAAGTGAGCAAGGGATCCCTAGATGTGGAAGGCATGAACTTGAAAAAGAAGACTTCGAACCCTAGATCGATTTTAGGTATGATACTTAAGCTAACATTTATTAATAATTTAAAAAATTACATTGAAAATAGAATTTTTTATTATTAGAACGTATATAGCTGGTCCAAATCACTAGTCAAAGCTCATACTCAAACTTGTTTAATAAATGAGCCTTAAATTAGGCTTGAGCTCGCCTTAGACTCGTTTAACTCGATCTCAAGGAGAGTTTCTAATGAATGAGTCAATTCGAGTAGCTCAACTCACTTATACACATATATAACTTGGTTTATAATCGAGTATGATGTATATTATATGACTTCTCTTTTTTAACAATTGTCTCTTGTACAACGCATGTTTGACAAAATTAGATGGAAGTTGTAGCTTTTAAGATATAAATTTACATAAAAAATAAAACAAAAAGCTTCTAAAAGCTACTTTTGAATTATGAGATTTTGTTTAAAAGAAAATCTAAAAAATTGTATGGTCTAACAAAGTTTTTTCTTGAATTCAAGTTTTTTTTCATTAAAGTTCATTGTCAGAGACATATCCATTATATACAATAATCAGACCAGACTGTTTATACTATATAACTTAGTTCTATGTTATTGTATTTGTACCTTGCTGTTTTTATTTTGCAACTAAAATCAATATAAAACAAACACGTTTGGATGGAGATAAATTTAATTTTCAGAAAGAATTCAAAAATCTTTTTATCCGGTTATTCGGATTGACAAACCGGGTTTGCATCCGATCCTTATCCGGACATACCGAGTTTATAGTCCAAAAAATCGGATTAGAGAAAATTTGCCCCATGTGCACCTCTCATGTTGAGGAAGCCTATGATCGGGTAAATTGTTGTGGTGTTTGGGTTTGTGGATTGCCGTTAAATTGATTGTAGAGGTTGGATAACAGATAAAAGTATATATTTCATTATTCTTTTTAGATATAGAATTTCAGGGCATCAACTTATTTTGTTTTATGAATTAAAATTATTTTTGTTACATTTACAGGATCCTATCTAACATTGTAGTAATATTATCATCCTTGTTTCTACAATTTTCACTTCATATGCATTGGTTGTCAAGTTTCTATATGATAGACTTAATTTATGGTTCAGGTTGGTACTTGTTGCAACAATAAAGGTATGTAAACCAATCCTATGTTGAATTTACTTACGTCAAATAATCACCTCTAATTTGTCTAGTATCTTGTACCCTACAAGTGTATTTAATTATCTCGTCATCTAAAATTCAACCAGTTTTGAAAATCTACTAAGTTAAGTGCAAAGAGGTGGCTCGTGGTTGAGCTGGGCCACGACCACGACCATGTACACTATCTCGGCCGGTCATGGTCGGTCGTGGTCGTGGTGGTGCGTTATCTGGGCAACGAAACCAAACGCCAATAGGGCTCTTCCTCTTCATTGACCATTTGACTAGCTGTTGAACAACCAAATTTTTTAAAAAATTGTTTTTTTTTCAATAAATTTTCTTACATACCATATTCACCTATAAATACCTTATTCTAAACCTCATTTCTTACACCATTCTTTTCTTACTCTATACACAAAATAACCACAACATTTTCACAACCAAAATCATGGATCCCAACCAAAACACCCCTCCAAACTATAGAAATCGCAACCCGATAACGTTTTTGCGTTATACACAATCTGACCATGGAATCACCTCAAGGTGATTTTGTCAATTTGCTTCATACCGATTCCCCTATCTAATAAACAACATTTTTTCAACAACAATATCAAGCTTTCGTGGCCTTCCAACAATAACAACTTCAACAATATCAAGCTTTCCAACAACTCCAACAACAACAATTCCAACCACAACCACAACCATCACAATCACAACCCCCTCATTCGCTGAATTTTGTTTCGGAAATTCAACCTTCACCACCACCTCAACCCAAAAATGAAAAAGTAAAAAAGACGGTTCGACCCAACACCACCCAGGAAAGAGTCCCATTGACAAAAGAGGAAGAAGAAAATCTAGTCGAGGCATGGATTTCGGCTTCCCAAGACCCGATCGAAGGTGATAGTCAAACTTCTGGTTGTTTTTGGGAGAAAGTTTGTGTGGTGTTTTACAAGCTAACGGGAAGTGAAAGCCGAAATTCCGATCAAATTAGCTCGAAGTGGCGCGATATTCGACTAAAATGCACATAATTTGGAGGAATTTACAACAACTTCCTAAACATACGAAAAAGCGGGGCAAACAATTTTGATATCTTCAAGGCGACTTTGGACCAATTTGAAAAAATAACGCCAACACGTAAAGCTTTTCCATATTTGAAATCTTGGCTAAAGTTGAAAGATGCTCCGAAATGGAAGGAGCAAACGGAAGGAAGTTCACAATCTTCCGGTTCAAAGCATTCAAGAAACCCCAACGAAACGCCTCAATAATTAGACTGGCGAACACATTTCGACATCAACGATGATCCGCTCAATATTGAAGACGAGCAACCTCTTTGTCGACCCGTTGGAAGAAGTAAAACAAAAAAAAGCGACTTCAATGGCTTTGGGATCTAGTGTTATAGATCAATTTGGAAAGAAAATTCATCGTTATGTGCATGTTCAATAAACGAAGGCGGAGATGTTGAGTTGGGTATAACAAAAAATGATAGAAACACAATCGGTGATTCAAACAAAAACCGATATGAAAATCTTGAAAATGAAAGCGGGGGACCTTGAAGGTGAAGATTTGGAGCTATTCCTTGCGATGAAGGAGTCCATTTGAGTCCGACGTAGGAATAGAGGATAGTTTTTTTAGTTAAGCTTGGTAATTTTAGGTTTTCTATTTTTAAAGTTACTTTTCTAAATAATGTAATTTATATTTTTTATGTTATTTTTTTTTTAATTTTAATTAATGTAATTTTTATTTTTAGTGTTATTTTTATTATTTTTATTTATATTAATGTAATTTGGTATTTTATATTAACAAAAACTAGTATATATATATATATATATATATATATATATATATATATATATATATATGATTTTTATTTTAAATTTAATTAAAAAATAAGGTGGAGTGGTGTGTTTAGTGGTATATATCCCATAGTTAATGATAGAGAATGTGGTGATGACGTGGTACCCACCACTATAGTGGTGTGTTTAGTGGTATTTATTCAATTTTTTTTAAAACCCACATAGAACCGTCCGGCTGAACCGGTTGGACCGGAATCAGGAAAATGAACGGTTCAATTGTCATCAGTTTCATGCATATTTATGAACTGGAATGAACATGTAGGTTTTTACAAAATATCCAAATGAATCAGTTAAAATAAACCAGTTAAATTGAATAAAAATCTATGGAAAAAAACTATTTTGCATAATAAACTTTGTTGATATTTTTCATATCCATTTAGATTTCTCTAAATAAAAACATATGATAAATGTTATGAAGATTTTTTTTATACGTTTGTATTCATCTAAAACTATATTTTGTTTCAGTATTATATTATATTTTCTTTTTAATGTATGTGGATTGATATGAAACTTATAGTTATGTGTTATTTTAATGTATTTGGATTGATCTACAACTTACTTTTATATGTATTTTTAATGTTTGAACTTATAGACGTCAAATTCTTTATTTATGTATGTATGTATGTTTTGGAAAAATGAAAAAAATATGAAAATTATAAAAACCAGTTAATCCAACGGTCAAACCGGTTGAACCGAAAATCGATTATTATACCGATTCCATTAGAAACCCGATTTTAAAAGCATCGGATTTGTTTATGGTTAATAAGCAAATTGCACCAAGAATAATTGAAGTGTTGAAACATACCTTAGTTATTCAAAAATACTATTTAATCAAAATCTAGACTAAATTTCAAATAGAACAAACCTTAAAATTTCAGGAAATTTGGCTTATTAAGATAATTAACATTTTGCTTTGTTTACATCTAGGTAATTTTTTGTAACTTGTTGGAAGTGTTCACATATGACCATTATGACCGCCTGTAGCGGGTTACCTCCAATCATAATGGTCATATGTAAACACTTTCAACAAGTTCGTTAAACAGATGTATACAAAAAAAATTACCTAAATATGAACAAAACGAAAAGGTAATTACACTAATAAGTCAAATTGCATTTTTATTAAGATACTCGATCATAATTTTTGCAATATTAATAGATTTAGTTAAATTTCTGTAAAACAATATTTAAGACCATTTACGAGCATTTGGTCACGATATGGCTGGTAACCGTTTTTGGTAGCGTGTATATATATATATATATATATATATATATATATATATATATATATATATATATAAAAGAACAATAAATAAAACGAGAATATTAATGTTTGGTTGTTCACATATTCATTAAATAAAACGAGAATATTAACCGTTTATATTATTATTCTGCTATGAATTTAATATGTGAAGTATAGTACTATTTAGAATGTGAATATTAATATATAAGTATTCATATATTCATTTTTATGTTATTATTCTACTATAAAATTTATATTTTTGTAGTAATTTAGTAAATTTTAATGTGAATATTAATGTTTGGTTGTTCACATATTCATTAACGAATAGTGATATATATATATATATATATATATATATATATATATATATATATATATATATATATATATAATCATTCCCAGAAAATGTCAAAATTTCGCACATAATTACAAAAACATTATATCATCTCGCGAAATATTGACGATAAATAAAATAAAATCTCCACGTTTTATTATTATCAATCATGTGTCAAAGATTTTTCCTCGTAGTTTTCACTTATTTTTTAGTCTTCATTCGATCCAACATCTCTCTCTCTCTCTCTCTCTCTCTCTCTATATATATATATATATATATATATATATATATATATATATATATATATATATATATATATATATATACTAGCCGTTTACCCGCATAAAGCGGCGGACGACAAATAGTTTGTTTCGACAATTAATTTCTTTTCGATGGAGAATGATTATATTTCAATTCAATCATTAGTTTGTTTTAGGAAACATGTCATATTAAGAATAAAGAAAATTCATGAAATGACCAAATTATAGGGTGTTGATTATTTATTTGGATGAAAAAAGATCTGGTCAAAACTTTGGAAGAAAAGATTTATAGGAGTTTGTTTAAATTTTAATATTATTTTATTAGTGATTAGTTGTACAATTAGCTTAATGATTTGGACGTCTTAAAAAAATATTATTATTTTATTCAATCTATTTATAGAAATAGTGGGATTTGTTTTATAAGATAGTGTGTATATATATATATATATATATATATATATATATATATATATATATATATATATATATATATATATTAATAAAAGAATAAGTTTATTCTATTTTTTCTATGTGTCACCTTATTAGAATTTATAATCAATTTCATGCCACTTATCAACTTATTGATTCTCCATTTTAAATTTAAAATTTAAAATTCTCCACTCTAATTATATTAAATTAATAACATTAAAATAAAATTAATACAAATTATAAGATAACGTATTTAGTTAAATCAACGATTATAATTTTATATAACTAATAAATATATCTTAAATAACAATTATTTAAACAATTAATTAATTATTTTGAGTTTTTACTATGAAAATTTAATTAAATTTGAAACCGTGGTTCCACGTATTGATTCTCTACTTCACTAGACATCTTAATTAATGTCATGTCACTTATTAACCTACTGATTCTCTATTTCAAATTTTAAATTTTAAATTGTGTACTCTATTTGCATTAAACTAATATCATTAAAATAAAAAATAAAATAAAACTAATACCGATTATAAGGTGATATAATTTCATGTATTTATTTTAATAAATGATTATAATTGTATATATTTAAAAAATATTTCTTAAGTAATAAATTATTCAAAATAATTTACTTAAATTAATTTAATAATTTTGAGATTTTACTGTGAAAGTTTAATTAATTTTGTAACAGTGGTTCTCACAGGTTATAAACTGCTGTTTGTGTGTGTGTGTGTGTGTGTGTGTATATATATATATATATATATATATATATATATATGAGTGGTTGTAACTTGTTAAGTGCGTGTAATTGAGTGATATCATCGTCATTTCTTGGGTTTCTTTTCGAGCACCATTGTCTAACGATTCCAGGATTACGAATTCTTTCAATAATTTTATTTTTGTCTCGGTCAAATATAATTTCGGAAAAACATCATTGAGGGCTCTTTTATCAATCCAACGATCCTTCTAAAAGTGATGCTATTTGTTGGTTATGTACGAAAACTATCCAGAAGCCAGTAATCAAATGGTATCTCCGTTACCGCTAACTATGGCTTTTATACTGACTAAATAACTATATCTCCTTATTTAGTTGATATGGATCGCCATTGCATTCAAATTCCAATTAGTTTGTGTAGGTTTCCTCATGAACAAAGCTATGTTGAGCTTAAGGGTGTCCATATATATATATATATATATATATATATATATATATATATATATATATATATATATATACGAGGTTACAACCCGTGGGAAACATATATATCCCAATTGACGATCAGTCAAGGGAAGTAGTAACCTATTGAAAGATACAGGTCAAAAAATGTCTTACATTTTAGGTGTATCAAAGTATCTATTTGGTACTTATAATTCTCTTGATAACATTGAACATCAATTTTAAGGATAATTTATGTTGTTTAAAAAAAAGGAAGTAGCATTGTAATTTCATTTTTTTAGTAAAAAAACGTGTGTCCTCAAGACTTAAAAGCATTAAAACAGTATGAATCTTTCTATTCTAATAAATGAATATGTTTATTCTTCTATTGACAAATATCATAATATAAGAACTTCTCATCTACTTAAATAAATGAAGTTTTTTTTCTTTTTTTTTTTTTACCACGTGTCACACTCTCATTTAATTTGTCAAATGTCATTTTGTGGTTATTTTGAATTAATTTCTTTCCACATGTTATTTCATGAGTTTTTCTATTTTAATAAATTACACATAATACTTTAATGTAATAATTACAATAAATATAGTAATAAATGAATATCAATTTCATTAATGGACTTATCTTCGTATTTCAAAATTAAAGCTCATTAGTTTATTTCGTTTAGATATTAATTTAAAAAATATAAAAAATCAATTTTAATAATTCATTATTTTTCTTATTTTTTATAAATTCAAAGCTTTTAAATATTTAGACCTTTATATTTAATTTTTTTTAATTAACTCATGTGTAACATCCATAAAATTCATGAAAATTTAAAACTTTATCAAGCATTCAAAAACCATTATTTATTACAAAGTGTTTTCAAATAGTTTCATATCAGAGTATTCCAGAAATCAAAATCATAAAAGGCGAGGAGGTGCACGATTAAACCTTCGCCTTCCCGCGATCATCCGAAGTACCTGAAACAAAATCCAAAACTGTAAGCCCGAAGCTTAGTGAGTTTCCCCCAAAATACCAATGTCATACAAACCATAACCATATCATAACAAACAACATGCATATAGAGTCTACAATATGACTGGACCGCCCTTACCGGGCCTTTAGTCTATCTGGCCCACTCTCAAAACCTTCAGCATGTCTGGTCCGCTCTACCGGGCCTTCAGACTGTCTGGAGCATTCTTCGGGCCTTCGGCCTGACTGATATGCCCCATTGGGCCTACAATCTATCCGGGTCGCCCTGGGTATGTTGGCTTACAACACAAAGCAGGTCCGCCTCAACCCACCCCTAAACATACAATCAAACACATAGATAACAAATGCTAGCATATATAAACAGCCAGACCAATCTAACAAATCACTAATCATAACATCATCCTATAACCCAGGATACCGACCTAACAGGTCACTAATCATATCATCATGCGATAACCAGGATAACAATCCAAAAAGAAGGGTCGGCATTGGTGCCTTCGACTCTGCTGATATAGTGAGAAGAAATCACCTCTCAATGTCGAATTGAACTGAAAATATCAAATTCCCGAAACACGGTTGCAAACTCCAACACCTACAACCACCATTGATTTAATCCCATAAATTCCAAATTACAAAAATACCCTCGGAAGTCAAACTGGTCAACCCTTGGTCAAAGTCAAAGTTAACGGTCAAGGTCAACAGTCCATGGTGACCCAACTCGTCGAGTGCAGCTTACAGACTCGTCGAGTTCCTTCAGAACTCAGAAAACCATGAAAGCCCGAGTCTACTCATCAAGTTACCAAGTAACTTGTCGAGTCCATGCAACATCCAGAATATCAGGAAAACCCTAACCAACTTGTTAAGTTATCTCACTAACTCGCTGAGTTCACGCAGAATCCAGAAAGCAGGAAACCCTCATCCAACTCGTCGAGTTGACTATGCAACTCGTCGAGTTCCTTTAGTACTTTTCTCATTGATACGCTTTTAAGCGAAACCAAGGCTCCAAACTGTAGATCTAGCCTCCTAGGGTGTAGTTACCACGTAAAGTTGCTAACTTTACGTGCATCCAAGGGCTCAAGAGATTTAAATACCCAAAACTAGCCTTAGGAAGAGGTTTAGGGCATGGAGAAAATCCAAAGCTTGCTAAAGTCGAGAACTTTATGTCCATGAGGGTCTATATGAGTCCAACTCTGAACTCCTCACTTCAAAACGTGCTAAATACCAGAAATGCTTCAAGAATAAGCTAGAAATGACCCTAAACTCTTGAATGAAGAGATTCAACAAGAGAATGATCAATGTAATGACTTTTTACCTTCAAATGAATTCCAAAACAAAGTAGATGCTGGATCTACAAGCTCCTTCTCGTTCCAAGCTTCTTAATCTTTAATTATCTTCAAGAAATGCAACAAACACACACTTTTAGTCTCACCCACACTCAAATAGGATGTTAACTCGATTAAGGTTTGCTTCTAGACGTGAAAAGTGGTAAGGAGGCTGGAGGGAAGGACTTAAGGTCCTTTAAATATGGTGCAAAACCTAAAAATTAGGGTTTTCATGTCCAGCCTCAACTCGTCGAGTAGGTTCTAGAATCCATGCGGTTTTATCAGTTTGTACATGACGAGTTGGGGCAACCAACTCGTCGAGTAGGTCTATAATTATGAATATAAAGCTTTAAAATTTATACCTGGGATTCAGGATGTTACAATTGTCCCCCACTTGAACTAGACTTCGTCCTCGAAGTCTGCTGCAACAAACAGGTCCAGTTAATGCTCTTGCATCTTAGCCTCCGACTCCCAAGTCCACTAAGATCCTCTTTGGTGCTCCCATTGTACCTTTATCAAAGGTACCTCCTTGTTCCGTAGAACCTTCACTTTCTTCTCCAAAATGGCCACTAGCCTCTCCACATAATTCAGGCACTCATCGACCTGAATATCATCTAATAACACCACTGTCTCCTCATCTAGTATCCACTTTCGCAATTGTAAGACGTGAAAAGTGTTGTGAATCTGACTGAGCTCCTCTGGGAGGTATAGTCTATATGTCACCTTGCCAACCCTGGAAATAACCCGAAAAGGTCCAATGTATTGGGGAACGAACTTCCCCCTCTTTCTGAAGCGAATCACACCCTTCCAGGGTGAGACCTTTAGTAATACCATGTCACCAACCTGAAAATCCAACTCAGATCGGCGTCGGTCGACGTAACTCTTCTGCCGACTCTGATCAGTCTGCAGCCGTTGTCTGATCTGCTGAATCCTCTCGGTAGTTTGCAGAACTACCTCTGTCCGACCCATCACCATGTGACCAACCTCACCCCAACAGAATGGGGTGCGACATCTCCGTCCATACAACAACTCAAATGGTGGAGCACCAATACTGGAATGAAAGTTGTTGTTCTAGGAGAACTCTGCAAGAGGTAGGTAGGAGTCCCAGCTCCCAAAAGTTAGTAACGCAGGCCCGCATATATCCTCGAGGGTCTGTATGATCCGCTCACTTTGGCCGTCTGTATGCGGATGATATGTTGTACTGAAATGTAGTCGCGTGCCTAGTTCCCCGTGGAACTTCTGCCAGAAACGGGAGGTGAATCAAACATCACGGTCTGAGACAATGGAGACCGGTACCCCATGGCGAGCAACGATCTCGCGGATATATATATATATATATATATATATATATATATATATATATATATATATATATATATATATATATATATATATATATATATCGGCCAGCTTCTCGGCCGATGAACTCTCTCGAATGGGCAGAAAATGGGCACTCTTGGTCAATCGTTCCATGATGACCCAAATAGCGTTGAAGCCCCTTGTCTAGCTTGGTGATAAAATCCATCGTGATCTGCTCCCATTTCCACATGGGAATCTCCAGAGGCTACAGCTTGCCATGCGGCCTCTGATGCTCGTCCTTGACCATTCTGCAGGTCAAACACCTCTCGATGTACCATGTGATCTCCCTCTTCATGCACGACCACCAGTAACTCAGTCACAAATCCCGGTACATCTTGGTGGCCCCCGGGTGAATAGAGAAACGAGACTTATGAGCCTCCTACAGTAAAATGTGTCTGACCCCGCCAGACATCGAAACCCAGACCCGACAACAACGGGTCAACAATCCCCGACTATCCTGCACAAATCTGGTGTTCTCGGCCCTGATCCTCTCAAGCTTCCAGTTCTCCTGTTGCATACCCTCTGCCTGAGCTTCCTTAATCAAGCTTACAAGTGGAGAATCCACATATATCCTCATACATGCAGCTGGAACAGAAGATCCAACCGAATTGCGACTTAGGTTGTTCGCAACCACATTCACTTTACCCGGATGGTAAAGGACCTCGCAGTCATAATCCTTGACTACGTCCAGCTACCCGCGCTACCTCATGTTAAGGTTTGGCTGATCCATGATGTGTCTCAGACTCTTGTGGTCCGTGTATATGGTATAGTGGACCCCATAGAGATAATGTCTCCAGATCTTGAGAGCGAACACTACTACTCCCAACTCAAGGTCGTGTGTGGGATATCTCGTCCCATGCGGCTTCAACTTCTGCGATGCGTAGGCTATTACCCGTCCTTTCTGTATAAGGACTGCTCCTAATCCTGTGACGATGCATCACAGTACACCACAAAATCCTCAACTCCCTAAGAGAGTGTCAAAACTAGCGCCTCGCAGAGTCGTTGCCGCAAAGTCTTAAGTGCAGTCTGCTTCTCAGGGGCCCACCGGAAATCCACCCCCTTCCTCGTCAGACGAGTGAGGGGTATCACAATCTTGGAGAAATCCTATATGAACCTCTGGTAGTACTGTGCCAATCCCAAAAAGCTCCTGATATCCGAGGGAGATTGCGGAACCTCCCACTGCATAATCGCCTCAATTTTGGCCCCGTCGACTAAAATCCCCTCCTAGTTAACGAGGTGTCCAAGGAACTGAACCCCTCGTAACCAAAACTCGCACTTTGAGAACTTGACATACAACCGTTCTCGCCTCAAAACTCCCAATAACTCACAGAGATGCTCTTCGTGCTGCTCTCTGGTCTTAGAGTATACCAAGATGTCATCTATAAACACAATGACTAAGCGATCGAGCATCAGTCTGCATACCCGATTCATCAGGTCCATAAATATCGCTAGCGCGTTGGTGAGCCTAAATGGCATCACCATGAACTTGTAATGTCCATAACGAGTCCGGAAAGCGGTATTCTCCACGTCCTCCTCCCTAACCCTGACCTGATGGTATCCGGACCTCAGGTCTATCTTGGAGAACCAAGATGCTCCCTACAACTGATCGAAAAGATCATCTATCCTCAGGAGTGGATAACGGTTCTTCACCATTAACTTGTTCAACTCCCGGTAATGAATGCACATCCAGTGTGAACCATCATTTTTCCTGACGAAGAGAATCAGCGCACCCTAGAGAGAATTGCTCGGACAGATGAACTGCTTGCCTAACAATGACAGCTCCTGCATTTCGGGTGGTGATATTTATTTAATCTTATTAACCAACTTATAATCATTATTAGAAAAAAATTGAAAAGTTATGGGAGTTTCAAATGAATGCTGTGAAATAAAAAATGTTTTCTTTATAATATATATATATATATATATATATATATATATATATATATATATATATATATATATATATATATATATAGAGAGAGAGAGAGAGAGAGAGCTAGGTTCAAGTATTCTAACTAATTATTGTGCAAATATCGTATGCTATGAGAATGATAAAGAAAATATGTTGTTTGATAATATAAATACGTTCAATCTTACATAACTATTGTCATTACACACATTCTCACTAATTAAATCGTCTATAACGTTATTATACACTTATTATTATTATTATTACTCTCATTTCTGTCAGAATATTGTTAGAATGTTTATTTGGGTCGTATTCTGTCAGAATGAAAATGAGTGAAAAACGATGTGTGAGAACAAAAATAAATAATAATTAACGATAATGCATGAAAATGACAATATTTTTGTAAGGTTGAACGTATTCGCATTACTAAACAACTTATTCTCTTAGTAATTATCATAGCATACGTTATCCACACAATAATTAGTTAGAATAGAATAACCTATATCTATGGTAGATCAAATATAAAAATTAAACTTATTGAAAAATCTAATATCGACTTAAAATTAATTACTATAGACATATATTATTATTACAGATATTTTTATAATGTTTTGAACGTTCAACCTAAAAAAAGTATGACAAAACCTATTACAGTTTTTTGGTCTTGACTGGATAACTAATTATAGAGCTGACAATTCTCGACACGACACGCAACATGACCCGCGACACCACACAAAATAAATGAGTCTGGGTTGAGTTTTTCAACCCGCTAACCCGCCAAACCGCCAACCCGTTTATTAAACAGGTCATATATGGGTTTCTCAAAAAATAAACGGGTTGACCCGCCGACCCGTTTATATTCTTAATAAAAAAATTATATTATTTTTAAATGTATTTATGTATCAAGTATTAATATTTAATAAGTATTATATAATATATACCATTGATTCATAGACCATTTGACTGTTTTGACATTTTGACTCGTGGTGGATGGTCTAAGGTCATAAGTCGTGACCTATAAGGCTAAGTCTGTAACATGTTTCTATGAATGTTTTTAATTTTCATTTGGATGTTTAAGGCTTAAATGTCTAAAATTCAGACCCACGAACCCAAATCTGACCCACGAACCCGCCAACCTGTAAACTTGTATAAATAAATGGGTTGGCGGGTCATATATGAGTTTATGTTCCAAACATACCAACCCGTGACCTGTATATTTAAATGGGTCGTGTTTGGGTTGACATGTTTTGACCTACCAACCCGCCAACCCGAACACGACACGATTGTTAGACCTAACTAATTACATGATGTTGTCCTTAGTGGTGAATATACATTTTCAAAAGGTTTATACGGTGTTTAAATTATAATAAATTAACATTTAGAATGACTTTAAAATTATAATTAAAAGTACATAACATTACCTTCAACGATCCAAAAAACTGAAACAACACAGGGGCTCGAATGTTATTCATCATAGGAGAAGGGCTAAAATGCAACATTGTCCGTGCTTCTTTTCTGTTACCGTTGCTCCACGAAGAGGTTCCCAGTCTCAGACGCCTGAACTTTCGTAGAAACAAAATCCAATTCGAAAAGAGAGAGAAACATCAAGTAGAATATCTTCATTTCTTGAAGGAGTAAATCGTTTGTTAAAGCTTCGATTTTTACAGGAATGCGTATAATATATACCCATTTCCTTTTAGCTACGGAGATGGTTGTTACCTTTTCCATGAATTTCTAGGTTTTTGTTTGACATGGCAAGCTCGGGTCCGAATGATGAAGTTGTTTCATTGGAGCTCCCTTCACCTCCTGGCTGGAAAAAGATGGTTCTCGCTTTCCCCATCTCTTTACTTGTAATTATCATATTGTATCATAATCATATATGCAGGCATGATTTATGTGATTTTTTTATTACTTTTTCTGCTTACTTTTCTGTTTAAGTTCGTGAATTGGGTTCTGTGTGTAGCTGAACTTTGCAAAAGGATGAGCTTTTGGTGATAATTTGGTTCGATTTTGGTGGGTTTCGAAACTTAGGGCTTTTGAGCATGCTCTTAAGAAATTTTGGTAGTCTTTTTGTTTTGCTATCTTGTAGATGTATATGAATGCTCGTTTGATTTATGTGAGTTCCTTTGATCTTCTACTTACATTGTTGCTTAATTTTGTGAATCGGGTTCTGGGTTTTGTTCAATTTTGCTAGAGGTCGAGTTTTTGGGGGTTATTTTGTTCCGATTTTGATGGGTTTTTGAGCTTTTGTGGTTTATTTAGAGAACCAAACTAACCTACTTTGTTACAATTAAAAAGTAGTAATCTAGAATCTAATGATTATATTTGAGGGTTGGGTTTCCTTCAATTCTTCTTTCTATTTTGGTAACTCCTTTTAATGATTCTTGAATTAGTATGGATACAATCTTTACTCCCACCCAAAAGTTGATTTCTTGAATCAGGGTTGCACAAAAACAACAATGACAAGTGATTGCCATTTGCCACTTTTCGTGTGATTTTTGTTCATATGTTATTTAAGGCCAAACAATAAAGGATATAACATATAAACACAACTAGTGGATGATCTTTGTATCTTATATGATGTCCTTGTGAGAAAAAAAGGGAACATTTTTAATGTCGCATTTAAAATTAGCTAAAAGACAAAAGATTGCAAAAATTTCCGTTTTGGGTAACGATATAATTGAAATCTACTTCTTGCTCACTAATAACTTGTTAAATATCAATAAAGATTACTCATTACTCTATTTTGCCCTTGTTGACCGAAATTTTCGATATTTGACTATTTTTGGATTTACATGTAGTTTTTGCCAAAGGTAGGGGGGACACCAAAGAAGAATGAAATTACGTTCACTGCCCCTACGGGGGAAGAGATCAGTAACAGGAAGCAGCTGGAGAAGTACTTGAAAGCACACCCTGGAGGGGCAAAAATGTCAGAATTTGATTGGGGAAGTTTTGAGACCCCGAGAAGGTCTTCAAGAATCAGTGAGAAAGTGAAGTCAACTCCACCATTACAAGAGACTGAGCCTATGATGAAACGGGCTAGAAAGTCTTCAGGGTCAAAGAAGGGTAAAAAAGAGAAAGAAGATTTCCCCGAACCAATCACTGACATAGATGTTGAATTGAAGGAGGCTGGAAAAGATATGAAAGATGACGAGAAACAAAAGGAAAATGACAAAATTGCCCCTGAAGAGGAAAATGACGAAATCGCCCCTGAAGAAACCGAAGGAAAGGAAAACAATGAAGATGAAACCGAAGAAGAGGTCAATGAAATCCCAAAAATGCCCCTGTTGGATGAAGCTACGAATAAGGTCAACGAAGAGAAACGAGCTGATCATCATGCTGCCATTGCAAACAACGAAGGAGAAAGCCGTGATGCAGAGCAAACAGTAGCAGTTAGAGAGGCTGAGGGGCAAAAGGGTAATTTTGAGGATGTTTCTGACAAAAAGGTGGAAGAAGAAGAAGGGGAAATGGGAATCCATGGTGGAAAATGGTGTCAAGCCGCTAGGGCATTAGGTAAGTATGTATGCATGTAATATTGTTATGTAAGAAGCTAATAAGCTATCTTTGTGTTGTGGTGTGTTGTCAAGTTGTCATGGTTTTGGTGGTTTGTTTTGAGCATGTTTGACTGTAGAGCTCTTTTTTGGTCCTGATTTAGTTGAATGAAAAGTTAATACTTAATACATATTAAAAATGATTACAAAAATTTGCATAAAATAATGTAAGAGATGTAATTATCTCTATGTTTTGGGTGCCTTTTAAGTTGTTTGAAATGTTTCTTTTCTTTTTTGATATATTTTGGGTTACCTTTAAATTATTTAACCGATGTTTTCTATAGGCAATTTTCCTTATTTCACTTACTCCACATGTTAGAAATAGATATTTAGTAGTAACAAGTAAAAGCCAATAACCCATTTCCCTTTTTTTTTTCACAAATTTGCTACTATGTTTGAATATTGTACATTTAGAGCGTAATAATTTACATATCCTAAAAAAGTATAGTGCAGATTCTCATTTAAAATAGAGTGGTAATCGACAGGACATAAAATAAAATTGTGAGGAAATTAAAATTTGAATTTGTTATTTGTTGTGTTTGTGGCAAGTATAAAAACATGACGTAGTATTGTGTTTGTGTTCAAAAGTCAACACAATATTAGTATGTATCTCTTGTGTTTTGCATGTTTTATATGATTAATTATAAAGTAAAATAAGTTAAAGGTTAATTTTATTTTTTCTTTTAATGTTTGTTGTGTTGAATGTTTTTATCGTGTTTTAATTGGATCGTTTTGTGTTAGTAAAGCAAAACATGGTATCGTGCCGTGTTTGTGTTATATAAAAAATTGTTGCATCGTGTCAACTAAAACCACGACACAACTGTCCGATTTGACACTCATAGTTTCGAAATAGTCAATTTTCAAACTAGTATTATTTGTCTTGTATTTATCTTTTCAGAAAAGTAGTTCGAACAGTTTTTTCCAAAATAGTATATTTCGAACTAGGATCATTTGTCTTGTTTTTAGCTTTTCCAAAAATACTATTTTCGAGCTAGGGTTAATTTGAGATTAATGTAGTTAGATGTCTCTAGTTATATAATATGTCTTCTAAACTTAGAGATTCTGATATTATCTTTGGCAGTAGTTGACCAAATATCAATCGGTCATCAAACAAAACCAATTTGGTTCATATATGAGTTCAAGCCCATCAACCCTAAATAGGAACTATTGTGAAACATCTCGATGATGAGGTATTCTCAATTTTAACCTTATGCATGAAGGAATATTGCATTTTGACCCTTGTGCATGAGAAAGATTGCATAAATGGTCCATAATGGCATTTTGGTGATTTTGGCCAAAGACTTAGTATGCTGGGCATACATTGTGTATGTTGGGCGTACTTGGGCGGACCTTAGTACGCTAGACGTACACCGCGTACGCAGGGCGTACGTGGAGGATCCTCAAACCCCAATTTTTAGGGTTTGGTCCATATATAAACATCATTAACTCCTCATTTCTCATTCACTCTTCAGTCTCCTTGAGAGTGTTCTTGAGCTTTTGTGGGTACTTTTGGTGATTTAGAAGGAAGGAAAAGAAGAAAGGACCACCTTAGAAGAGTGAGGCACCTTAGATCTAGAATCTATTCACCATTTGGCATCATCTTAAGGTAAAAAGTTCTAAACTTGATGATGATTTGTTTAAGATCTTGTTAGCCTTGAAGTTGTGGACATTTTGGTCCCATTAGCTTGGCATTACGAGTATAGGTTACTCTAAGTCATTTGAGCCATCCTTTTAGATATTTCAGAGTGTTGTGATGTATATATAAAATTATGATCTTGAGTGTTGTATGTAATCTATGTATGTGTTAGATGGTCTTATTGGGTTAAGAACTTAGGGTTTTGGACATTTAGCACTTTATAGCAATGAAAAGTCATAAAGTTGGAAACTTTATGACTTAGGACATCATTTTAGGCTTGGATTTGAGTTTTTGACGTAAGGGCTTAATGGAATAAGCTCTTAATAGAGTTTTGGGACTAGATTGCATATGTTAGGCGTACCTCGTGGTACGCGGTCAGCGCCCCATTTTTTGTCAACATCAGAGTACGCTGGGCGTACTCTCTTGGTACACAAGGCGTACTATGCTGGGAAGAAATATTGACTTTTGGACCTTGACCGTTGACTTTGACTTTGACCAGCATTGACCAAGTTTGACTTGAGGGTATTTTAGGTAATTTGTGCTATAGTTAAGCCTTGATCTTTATTTTATGAATAGGTAACCTGTACGGCCGATATTTTGAGCAATGTGTTGTTCAACTATTCGTTAGACTACGAGGTGAGTTTTCCTCACTATACCGTGGGTCGAAGGCACCAAGGTCAGCTACTAGATTATGTATCCTGGTTATAGGATAGTTTTATCCTAGTATGTGGCTGAGTTGTAGATCTGCATGATTATCTGTATTTGTTGGTTCTATGTTATATTTATCTATTGCATATGTCGACATATTGTGTTGGTTTGAGGTTATATTGCTTTATGCTGTAGCCAACAAACCCGAGAGTATTCCAGATATGAGCTGATGGCCTGATTGACATGCCAGGCTCATACTTAGGGCTCGAGAGCATTTCAGATATGAGCTGAGGGCTCGATAGGCATGCCAGACTCATATTGTGGGCTCAGGGGTAATCTAGACTTATGTTGAGGACCTTGTAGGGGTATTCCAGACATAGGTTATAGACCCAGTATATGTTGTTATATGTTGTGTGTTTGCTACTTTGGGGGAACTCACTAAGATTTGGCTTACAATTTTAGTTTATGGTTTCAGGTGCTTTAGAGGATCTTGGGAAAGTAAAGGGGTGACTGTGCACAACCTCATGTTTTTATGGCATTAGGTCTTAGGAAAACCCTAATTTTGGAAATAATGTTTTTGAAAACAATGACTATTTTGTAAACAATAACGTGAAATGGTTGATTTTGAAAATCTTGAATTTCTTGATTTTTGGGATGTTACAAGTTGGTTTCAGAGCCTTGATTTGAGAGAATTGGATGAACATTCGTGTAAATCCAGACTCAAACTAGGGAACTGCAAAAGTTTTTAAATGGTTTTCAAAATTGTTTTAAAAAACAACCAAGGAAGGATGTGATGTGTACGATCATCCGGAGCAAGTAAGTATTACCCAAAGTTACCCACACCATTATTTTATATTATGTTTATGTTAGAACAGCATGCTAGTTGTAGGATAGGGATCTTCAGGAATTGAATGATCGAATTGCCTGATATATGATGCCTTATTTCCTATAGGGTTTTCTTGCTTATTAATTGTAGGACTCTATTGATGGGTTTTAGCCATAAGAACTTTCCTATGTGTGCATGCAAAACCCTAATGCTCGGATCTAGGCTTTCTAATTAAACATGCTTTGAATCCAAGACTTCTAATAACTACTTAGGCTAAATAACAACATTGAAACAGATCTAGAATCATACCTTTGAATTCCTTGTTGACCTTGTTGTCTTGGAGCTTCTAGAGTCACAAATGTCACTCCTCTAATGGCTTACAAACACCAATAGCAAGAAGAATGATTTAGGAGAGAGGAGAGGGGAGGAATTCGACCAGAGGTTCCTTACTTTTTGTTAAGTTTTGAATTCCATTAGCCATAGGGTCTATTTATACTTGTAGACTCCTTAAGGATTACAGATAAGTCCCTATCAGATAATCTTCTCTTAAGGCTATCCAAATCCATTCCTAAGATAATCATATGGACGATTTTAGCTACCCTAAATCTCTTAGAATTCGTCCATACCATATCCAAATGGATTTACAGTCCAAAGTTTAACTATCAAACAATTGACAGTTTATACCCCTTTATTTAATTAATCTCTTTAAGTCACCAAATTAATTCTAATTAATTCTATGACTTATATTAATCAAATAACAATATATTATTCATTATATTATTCCCATAATATATTAATAATATTTACTCTCTCTTATTAAATCATCCTATCAAGTTGCTATGGTGAAGGCAACCCAAAAGGACTATGCACAACCGGATCAAATACTTGACTAATATAGTTACAGCCTTAGACACTATTCCAACATCTATCGTGTGTGAATTCACTATTAATTGAATATGTTAAGTCATATGTTGTATGGGTTAAATAATTTTAGAGTGAAGTATTTGTTCCTATTACGCAGCTCTTGTTTGAGTCCAACCATTATTGGGTTGAATATTTTAATCTAAGATTATTTAAGTTATGTTGCATGTGATTGTATTCATGCAGTAGTTAGCAGTTGATGATATGGTGAGGTGTGGATCCTTGGATAGCCTAGGGAGTATGTAGTACTCAGGATGCACTTTTTAGAAATTGTTGGGAGTGTCATTATGGGCAAGTAGGTGTGTGAGCAGCTAGCCATAGGAGGCATGATTAGCCACTCTCTAGGGAGTAAGGATAGGTTGTATGCGTATCCTAGCTATTGTATTGGTTTTAGGTGGTTGTGATGATCCTTGAGACAACTACGGGTAGGTGTGGAAGGTAGTATGGGCCCGTACTACTGAAAGCATAGGACACGTACGCGTCGTAAGGAGGTCACAAACCTCGAGAGGTAGTCTCGTCATGTGGTTGTAGCAATGTGTATTGTGGCATTCTGATGCATTTTTGGTTCGATTCAATATGGAGCTCATGAGGGGATTTGATTCAGGATCTGGAGCTGATGGCTAGGATAGGCAGGATGGATTGTTGATCAGATATGGGAAATGATTACCATTGAGGTTTCACAAATATTGTAGGAATAATTGTTAGATATCGTGGATCGGATCACTGGCAGGCTAATTACCAAGTTTGAGAAGCAAACTGTAGCTTTGCAGATTATGAGAAGGGCGGGGGGGGGGGGGGGGGTCAGCTGAGATGACTACTGGGGAAGATAGCATGGTTTGATACCATGATTTGTGGCAATGTTTCCATATCCTTCGGTCTTTTGGTTATGGTGTTTTAGACATGAAAATGGGACCGGTGATTGTTTGGGGCCTTAGTGGTCAAGTCAGTTGGGTTTAAATGGTGTAGACCTAGGTGATTTTTTTTGAGGTCTTAAGGGCCTTGATCGAGGCCGTTCATTTGAGTCACAAGACTCAAGAAGGAAACTATTGTTATGATCGGCTTGAGGATTACAGCTGGAAGTTGAGTGGTTGACAGATGGATTGGAATGTCGTTATCCACGACGGGGTTATGTTCTTCCATCTTGATGTGTTCGAAGGAAAGATAGAGCAGACATGTGATCTTCAGAGTTGGGATGTAAACCCAGCATGGGGCTAGTTAGCTACGGTGTTTGGCGGCTGTATGACAGCTTGGGAATGCGTAGTAGGATTGTTGTGGTATGGATGCTTCGTGATGAGACCAAGGGTTTGCTTCTTGGGATATAGGCAGGTCAGGTGCTAGTTGATGGTTTCAGGTGAATCAGTGGCGGAAACTTTTGTTTTCTCTGATGTATCCCGACTATGAGAATGACGCCTTTTGGTATTTATGGATGATTTTGCAATGGATTGATGATTGGGATTGAATGTGAGGAGTGTATGTTTTTGGATAGTAAGTTGGTGTTTTGCTTATGCATTTGCATGGAATCCTTAATGTTAAAGGTCGTTATGATTAGAAATCTCTGAGATCTTCATCTGAGATTCAGAATCTCTTAGGGTTTGCTTGGTCCTTATCTGGAAGATCATCCTGCATGTTTAATACATTCCAAGAGTCAACGATGGTTTGTACCTGGTTGAGATGGACTGAAATATGGTTTGGTTACAACACCAGTGGGTGGTAGTTCGAACCCTAAGTGGGGGAGAATTGGGTATTCTGCTTGGGGGATTATCAATCTGTTCGATTCTGTGGTGTCGGAAGAATAGTTCATATGGATATGTCGTGTGGGTATGTAGGATTTCGGTTTAAGATTTAGTCAAGTTAGGGGTGTAGAGAAAGTGGCTATCAGATGTATGGGTTCAGGAATACACAAGTTTTCTCGTAGAAGGAAGTAGTTGGTCAAGGAGCTCGTTGTAGCCATTGGTTCCTTTTTGGGATGCCAATGAATAGATGAGGAGGCGCTAGGATCGCTCAGGTTGAGTATCTGTAAGTCCCAAATTCTCCTACGAATCAATCGGATTCACTTTAATGGTGCGGAATCCCAATCAAAGTGAATAATGCAAGATATAAGATGAATAAGAACACAAATAGTTAATCTTTAATGCACACTATTAGATTCAATAATCGGGTACATAAGATTCACTGTTACACTTGATTTCTCTCTGTTTCACTCTCATTCACGTCCTTGGCACATGGCAGCCCCTAGAACATCCCAAAATCTCTTCTAACTCCTTTTCAAGCCTAAATAACACTATATATATACCTAGTCCTAATAACCAAGCGCAAGCCCAAAACCTAAACAAACAATATAAAGCCTAACCGAGATCACACACGATTTCGGTCCAATTACAAGGAACTCAAGGGGATTTCGGCTCTAGACTGAAAACTATAAAGGCTTATGAAAAGAAAAGTATAAACCACAATTTATGACCTAACAATATCAGTTGTTGAGGGCCTTGTCAGCTCGTTGTATGGAATGTTATTTGCAGTCTAGATTGGGCAGTTGTCGATCAGTAAATCAGTTTTAGAGATAGGTATGTTCAGCTCTGCATGGGTTTTGGTTCTCTGGATTAAGTTTGAATGCATTCTCGATCATTGGCCATTTCATACATCATCAAGCGGAGCTTCTTCAGAAGTTTTGAGCTATATCAGTTGAAGTTCAACGGATTCATCAACCTATCATCAAGTTTGGCTCGAGTTTGGAAGATGTCCTTGGTAATTGGGAGTCTAGAATTTTGGAGCAGTGTTGCTCAGTTTTCCAGACTAGACATTAGATCTGCATGGAATCTAATTTTTTTCATGTCGTGTTGGCAGGGTTAGTATTTGGAGGGATCCGACTAGAGTCTTAGCAACATTTCCGGATAACCTTAAATTTTTTATCAAGATAGTTACGTATTAATGGGGTCTATTTAGTCTTGATCAAGGTATGGGGTCTTGTTTCGATCGTTCGCGAGGATTTCTTCTGTTAATGTTTGAGGTTCGTCCTTTCGTTAGAACTCTAGTACTTCGCCCCTTTTGGTAAGGTTACGAGTTCCCTAAGGGTGTGTTTTGTGGCAAGTTCATTAGATATTATCGTGAGGGGTGTATGTGGGATGAGCAAGATAGCAATAGAGCACTTGGTTCGAATTATGTGCATGGTTCTTATTTGGGTTATAGCCTTTGAATTAGATCAAGAGTGCGATTTTCTATCCCATTCTTGGGTTGTGTGCGACCATGTTTTCGTCGAGTTTTGTGCTGGTAGCAGTCTGTACTGTGAAATGAATTGTGCGTGGTAAAAGAGTATGGCATTGTTGTGCTCGGTTAGTGTTGAGAGGGATGTTGATTGGGTTCTTGTAAGACAGTGGATTGAGGTTGAGTATCTTTAGGCCCCATGATATTAGTCGTGAGTTTTCAGGTGAGTGATGGAATTTCGACAAAATATGCGTTATACCGGGAGGATTCTAGACATGGTCTAAGGGCCGGGAAGGGAATTCCAGACTCATGTTATGAGCTCGGAGGCCATCCAGACGTATGTTAAGGACCTTATAGGGGTATTCCAGACATAGGTTGTGGGCACAGTGATCATGATTGTTTATTTCTTCTGCATGTGGCACTTTCAGTGTTGGTGCATTGTTGGAAGTCAGGAGACTCACAAACTAGCCAGTTTGGATAAAGTAAGCAGTTAAGGGTTGTTGGGAGTATCAGTCGTGCATCAGAAATCGTCTTGCATATTTTTTTATTATAGATCTCGTTTGTTCACGAGTTGTTATTAATAGTTTGGTTATGGAGGTTGGGTATCGGTTATGGAGTCTTGAGTCATGAAGTTCATTATGAATGTCTCGAGTGATTTTCCAGGTGGGGGTACACCTGAGATATTAAGGGTGGATGCAATGTGAAAAATCTTGGATTGATCATCTTTGCTCGTAGGATGAGTGGTTGGTAATGGCATATTAGGGAGTCAAGGATTTATTTAAGGTTTTGGTACATCTTATGGATTTGGAAATGGTTGAAATTCGCAATAGATGTGTTTTGAGTACTTCATTCCACATGTTTGGTGGTGTTCTTAGTCAAAGACAAGGGTTGGGTTCGATGAATGGATGAATATCAGTCTTGGAATATGGGTTATGAAGTTTAGATATGATGGGTTTTTGGTCTCAAGAAGCATATTTATAGAGTTGATTCGGTGATTGTAGTTTTGAGAGTCCTCGATTCTATGGATCTCGCTAGACATTAAGTGTTATAGCTTGGAAGTTGTAGAATATGTTGGCATTATACATGTTTGTCTACAGCAGTTGTCTAGATGAGGCTCGTGTTGGGAGTCGCCTTGATTTTAGATGAAGGGTTCAACAGCATCGAATGGTTAGGAGTCCTGTTTCCTAGTGGTATCAGCAAGGTAATTCAGGGTCGGAAGGGTTCCGTATGGTTCTAATTGTAAAGAGAAGTCGTAATGACTACGTTTCGAGATAGTTTTTCTTGCTTGAGAAATAGACGAGGTATTGGATTTCCGGATTTTTGGAGAATTATGATGGTTTTCTCCAGTGGTAAAAGTTAGTGGGTCAAGGATTCGTTATTGGTCGTGGTGCGTAAGTTTCGTAAGATTGGGTTAAATATAGTATGGGTAGGCAGTCCCCTGAATGAGCCGACTCTTAGTTCAGATCGGGTTTCGGCGAGGATCGTCTGTGTGACCCGAGGTGGAGATGTGGGAACACTACCCTGAGTTAATTGCAGTAGAAGACTTTGAGGACGAAGTCTGATTTAAGTGGGGTAGAATTATAACATCCCAATGATGAGGTATTTTCAATTTTAACCCTATGTATGAAGGAATATTGCATTTTGACCCTTGTGCATGAGAAAGATTGCATAAATGGCCCATAGTGGAATTCTGGTGATTTTGGCTAAAGACTTAGTACGTTGGGCATACGTTGTGTACACTGGGCGTACTTGGACGGACCTTAGTACGCTAGGCGTACACCGCATATGCAGGGAGTACGTGAAGGATCCTCTGTGACAACCCAAAATTTCCATTTTGTATAACATATCAAGTCAATAGAAGTCAGAACAGTTACTGTAAATTTTTAGACTTTTTGGAATAAGTTTGAGTATTTCCGGATTTTCACTTTAGGAGAAATCAGGAGAGAGGATGCCCTAGATTATTTTGTGCATCTTAAAAGTTTCAAAACTCCACGAGGTTGGAGTATACGGCTCAAATGATATTTTGGACCAAAAACCCCAAGGGGGTATAAATATGGCCCTTAGCCATATTTGTTTCATTTGTTCCATTTTCAACTAGAGGAAAACCCGATTCTCTCTCAAGGATCTTCAGTCTTTCATCCCAAATTGTAATTTCTTCTATCTTATAGTATAATAGGGCTTGTTATATGTCTATACATCATGAAATCACAAGGAATAACCAAGATCAAAGAGTTTACGGCCCAAGAACACCTTGGACCGTAAACCCTTCTTTGATGTCCAAAAGTGTGCCCTAGTCCCTTCCTTTCCTTATGAAACTAGTCTAGACTCATACCTTAATGTGTGTGGGACTTGAAAGCACAAAATACCATGGTCCATATTAGATTACGGCCGCAAACACCAAGGGATTTGGTCTTAGGGCCGTAAACCCCTTTTAAGGGTGCAAATGACACCCTAACACTTTAGTGAGCCTTGGATTTTAGCATAGAACCTTACCCCTTTGAGTTAAGGACTTCATTTCACAAAATGGTACTCCTTACCATGAGTTTACGACCGTAAACTCATGGGGGAGTGGTCCCAGGGCCGTGAACACCCAACAAGGTCTTTTTAGGACCTTAAACCCACCCAAACACTTGTTTAAAGCTTTGGAGCACTTAACCACTTAAGCCCTTAGAGTTTTAAGCCCCTTTTGGTGACCAATTGAGAGTTTACGGCCAGGAGTAAACTCCCCTGGGCCGTAAACTCCAGCAAACATGGTCATTGGACCATAAACTCCCGTATGAGGCTTTGCACTCCTTTGTTACAACCTGATAGCCTCCTAGCACTTGACCAAAGTGTTTTCCTCGCAATAGGATGTTTATACATTTTTAATTAGTGTTAATATCACTAATTGTTTATATACATATGTCTTCATATGTAATTAGGATCATTGTGTGTGTCTAAGTCTTCACTTGACACCAAGCACTTGTCCGACACTTCCTTCCGATCCGCTCACTGCAGGTGAACTCATACCCCTTGAATTAACCTTTTAAATATTTCTAAATGATTTTAAATGCTTTATGAGGGGGGGGGGGGAATACAGGTTGAATCATGCTAGTTATTATATCAATCACATGTGATTAATAACTAACATGCAAATGGATTTACTATACGTTAACTGTTTTACCAAACAGATTTCTTCAAATGTTTATCTTAAACGTTTTTATGTGTTTAAAACTCTTTATTAAACTGTTTATTATACACTGTATGTTCCATTTCAAACTCTTTTACAATTGTGTTTCAAACAAAGGTTTCTGTATACTTAAACTGTTTTATCAAACAAATACTTTCAAACCATTTTATTAATTGACATCAAGTCGATCTTTTCTTGGATATAAATCTTTTTCAAAGGTTTTACAAAACTTCTTTTATGCTTTTATATTATCAAATGCATGCCCATATATGTATAGTTATATACGTAATGCTTGAAGGACTTAGGAAGGCTAGCCCACCTTATTTCCTTTTTCTCGTTGGGATATGGCTTTAGGGTATCGGTTATTCGTCCGAAGGTCGTTCAACTATTAGTTATATATCATGTATACATATATAGACATAAAAGTACCTTCATTCAGTTCAGTACCTTTGGGTAGCAAAGGTATACCTTCATTATACTTGTACCTTACTAGTAACTATTATATGTATAGTTAGGAGATACTACTTACCATTCCACGTACAAGGAATCGTCACAAGAGTCATTTCATTCATGAGTCTATACTAATATATTACATGTTACATGAGTACGTTTACATAGATTCACTTACATGAGTACGTTTACATAGATTCGCTTACATGAGTACGTTTACATAGATACACTTACATGGATACACTTACTTGAATACCTTTACATAGATACTTTGTTAAAAGCATGCTTGTATATGTATAGTTATATAAGTAATGTTTAAAGGACTTAGGAAGGCTAACCCGCTTTATTTCCTTTTCCTCGTTGGGATGTGGTCTGGTAGGGTACTGGGTATCCGTCCGAAGGTCGTCTAAATATTAGTTGTATATCATGTGTACATATACGGACATAATAGTTCTGGTCAGTCAGCTCAGTACCTTTGGGTAGCAAAGGTATACGTTCATATATCCCTAGTAAGCTATTATAGGTATAGTTTGGGCTTATATATGATTTGGTAATAAATATGGATTTCGACCTAGCGATTCGTTGCGGAAGTCACCTTTAGTTCCAAATGTAGAATAGGGACTACCAATCATATTACTACTTACTTACAGCGGGTCTCGTGAGAAGACTACTTACTTACTAGACAGGACTAACCATTCCGGCACCCAGCTGTTAGCAACAGAGGTAACGAACATCTACGGATGTCTTCGGTTGATACCATTATATGTATACTTTAAGGGACTAACTATTCCTACACCCAACTGTTAGCAACAGAGGTAAATGTACATTTACGGATGTCTTCAATTAACACTTTTAGTTATCCTAGTACAAAAGGATACTACTTGAGTTATTTATATTATTATTACCTTTATCTTGTGAGTATTCACATAACCTATGAGGTGAATTATATTTGAGTATCCTAGTACCAAAGGATATAATGTCTTATATTAAGAATAATAGTAGTACAGTCGGGTCTTGGTAGAGGGCTACTTTCAAAACAGTTAGGTCTTGGTAGAAGATTTCATCTATACTAATAGGAATCATAGGGATTTCTAGGGTTTCTTCAAACTCTTTCAACTACTTACAAATATTTCCACACTTATACGAACTTTCTTTCAAAACAATGTCAAGTCTTTCATTACAAGTTTTACAAATCAAAGACACATTAATACTTATGAATTCACCAGCTTTTTGGCTGATACTCGCTTTCAAAATAACTTGTATTCTCAGGTCACAAATAGACAGGTACGACGATCAGGTTTTGTGAAGACGGAGTAGTTCAGACTCGTCTTTTATTTTGATGATTCATTATGTTGTCTTATATTATGAAAGAACACACTTGTAATTAAAATTATACTATTAATGCAATGGATGATGTTGTTGCTTGTTTACTACTTTACATTGTTGTGATACATTACATGACGTCCTCCGCCCCAGAACGTTTCCGCCGTTGTCGGTTTTGGCGTGTGACATCCTCAAGCCTTAATTTTTAGGTTTTATTCAATATATAAACATCCTTAACTCCTCATTTCTCATTCACTCTTCATCCTTCACTTACCATTTCGTCCATCTAGAACCCTAATCCTCCTTGAGAGTGTTCTTGAGCTTTTGTGGTTACTTTTGGTGATTTAGAAGGAAAGAGAAGAAGAGAGGACCACCTTAGAAGAGTGAGTCACCTTAGATCCAGAATCTCATCACCATTTGGCATCATTTTAAGGTAAAAAGCTCTGAACTTGATGATGATTTGTTTAAGATCTTGTTAGCCTTGAAGTTGTGTACATTTTGGTCACATTAGCTTGGCATTATGAGTATGGGTTACTCTAAGTCATTTGAGTCGTCCGTTTAGACATTTCAGAGTGTTGTGATATATAAATATGATCGTGAGTGTTGTATATAACCCATGCATGTGTTAGATGTTAGGAATAAATCTGAGATGCCGAATGCGGAATATCAAGAACAATCAAGAATCAATCATCATCACATGCAAGTAATCTGATAAAGGTTTTGTGTATATTAATATGGATCTGAACGTACACCTACTCTGATACCACTTGTTGGGAATAAATCCGAGATTACGAATGCGGAATATCAAGAACAATCAAGAATCAATCACCATCACATGTAAGTAATCTGATAAAGACTTTTGTGTATATTAATATGGATATTAACGTACAAAGAAAACCCTAATCTGGAAAAATCTTGTCTATTAAAAGCTAACCTAATGATTATTTATAGGGAACATAAATTATTTACCAAAAATATAATATCAATGCCTTAGAAGAGCTCGATGAAGAACTTCTACTATAAAGGCAAAGTAGAGAATCACAAAATGATTAACCCTAAAAAGGCTTCCCTAAATAACCAAACATGCCAAATCAGTTTCAATATCTCAAATACTCAACAATCTCCCCTAGATGTTGAAACCGATGAAGATCATGATTTTCGATCTTCTTGGCATTTCTCCCACTAAATTGTGAGACTCGTCAGCACATGGGGTCTTCAAAACGAGAGAAACAAATAACATCTTCCAAATACAACCCCCCCTTTGAATAATCATCACCCCCTTAAATCTTCAACGAATACCATGGAGAGAATCCGGAAAGTTATGAAGAATCATCAACAATTTTTGGTAGCTCATATAGTAAGTTGTGACAACCCGAAATTTCCATTCTGAACAAACCATATCAAGCCAATAGAAGTTAGAACAGTTACAGAGAATTTCCAGACTTTTGAGTATTTCAGGTTTAGCACTTAAGGAGATATCAGGAGAGTGGATGCACTAGGGTTTTGTGCAACACTGTTATTCCAATAATCTAGGATATTAGAGTTCATTCTGGGAATAAATATTTCTGCAAAAAATCTCAGGACTATATATAGAAATCTGAACCAAATAATTCATTAGTTACATTTCCAATTAGAGAAAAGCAAAATTCTCTCTCACGGATCTTCGGGTCTAGTTGTATTATATGGCTTATAATGTGCTTAATAACATCAATTTCATAACAAAACAACTAGATTCGGGAGTTTACTGCCCAAGAACACCTTGGGGAGTAAACTCCTAAAAAGATGCCTAGTCCTTCCCCCGTGATTTGTAACTACCTTAGGCTTGTATGCTAGTGTGTATATGACTAGAAAACATCAAAATCGGATCAAGACCCCAAGATTTGGGAGTTTACCACCCAAGAACACTCGGAGAGTAAACTCCTTTTTAAGGGCCAAAAGAGTGCCCAATGTCCCACAAAGCCTTGGAACTCAAACTAGAAGACTCCATTACATGTTTTTGACCACAAAACAATAAGGAATCATGGCTAGAAGTGAGTTCACGGCCAAGGAAGTTCTTGGGCCGTGAACTCCATTTTTATGTGCCAAAGTGCCCTAAAACCCCTCCTTAAGCTAAGAGACTAAAAGGGACATGTACCTAAATGATTTTATGACTAGCTAACACACTTAGAACACCAAGAGTAAGGTGTTCACGACCCAAAAGGTTCTAGGGCCGTGAACTCCATAAACTCTTCTAAAGCCTAGTACAAAAGCCTAGTTTAGTTCCTAGTTAATTTAGGGACTTGAAAACAGCATAAACATCCTCCCAAGGGATATTATGGCCGTAATCTCCAAGGGATATGGTCCCAGGGCCGTAAACTCCTAAAAGGAGTTATATTATGCCTTAAACTCTTCCATAGACCAAGCCATGAAGTATAAATGCTTCTTAGAGTCTTGTAGAGCATCAATCACAACATGGTCACCTAAGTATGAGATTACGGCCGTAAACTCATTTGGTAGTGTTATTAGGGCCGTGAACTTCATGGTGGAGTTTTCCTTGAGCCCTACACACAATAGCTTCCCCTACAGACACTTAGATGCAATCCTAGAGGCTAATAACACTTGATAAAGGTGTTTAGCATGTCCTAGGGTGTCTTGACTTGTTTATTAGTTGTTTATAGACTAATTTGTTACATATATGTGAAATTATATGTTAACTAGGATCATAGAGTGTGTTCAAGACATCACTTGACACCTAGCGGTCCTACCTCTTCAGTTCATCCGTATCACCCACAATAGGTGAGTTCATACCCCTAAATCAATGATTTAAATGGTTTTTTAAATGTTTTATGGGGGGGGGGGGATACAAGTAGAATCATGCTAGTTATTATATCAATCACATGTGATTAATAGGCAACATATAAATGATTTGCTACACATTAGCTGTTTTACCAAACAGTTGTTAATTAAAGGATTTTCATATACGTTTTATATGTTTAAAACTCCTGATTTAATTATTCATTATACATTGTATGTTTCATTTCAAACTCATTTACAATTGTGTTTCAAACAAATGTTTCTTTGTATTTAAAACCGTTTTGTTAGATAAATACTTCCAACCCATCTTATAGATTGACATCAAGTCGATCTTTTCTTAGATAATAATCCTATTCAAAAGGTTTTACAAAACTTATTTTATGATTTTATATTGTCAATTGCATGCCTATATATGTATGGTTATATAATAAATGTTTAAAGAACTTAGGAAGGCTATTCACCCTATTTCCTTTTCGCGCTTGAGATGTGGTTTGGTGGGATATCGGGTATCCGTCCGAAGGTCGTTTAAATATTAGTTATATATCATGTGTACATATATAGTCATAAAGGTTCTTCCAATTCAGTTCAATACCCTTGGGTAGCAAGGGTACACATCCATGTCCATGCGTACCAGTTACATTACTAGTAAGCTACCGTATGGGTAGTTTAGGAAGATACTAGGACTATTATTAGAACACGATATCATACAATGAGTCAGTTCATTCATGAGTCAATACTTGCTAGATAGAGAGAGAACACACGTTACAGCTAGCACACGCAGAACATTACAGTACATTACTATACTATTACATAGATATGTTTTACATGATTACGCTTACATGAGTATGTTTACATATATTCGTTTACATGAGTGCGGTTACATATACTTTGATAGGACATACATCATTAGGTGCTATAGCATAGAACAAGTTCAGGATCTAACTATACCGATGAATCGCAATGCATTGTGATAGTTATATCGGGTATACATGATCATAGTAATGTGGATGTTCATGGCATGCATATATGCATGGGCGTGTAAAGGTCTCAAAATCCCTTTGACAGGGGAGCGTTTAGCCTGGGATCTAGCCATCACATTATGCCTTATCCCTCAAATAAGGCAATAGGAGTACAGAGGTAGTCACTTATTACAAATATTGCAGTACTTACGAGATTACCCTAGACTTAAGGTAATTAGTACGGTCGTAGTTCGACACTACACCATAGTACTATTTCATTTTCCCATTACATTCACTTCGTGAACTTTCACATGACGCACGGTAATGTAGAAACTATATTTTTGGTTAATGATAGTCAGACTTGGGAAAATACACACTCTCACAAGAGACACACACACAGACACTAGATACCTTGGTAGAAGACTACATATAGATCAGTTAAGTCTTGGTAGAAGACTCCCTGTTATAATAGTAGGAATCATAGGGATTTCTAGGGTTTCTCAAACGTTTACAGTTGTTCTACAAACATTTTCATACTTATACGAGCTTTCTTTCAAAACAATGTCAAGTCTTTAATTACAAGTTTTACAAATTAAGACACATTAATACTTATGATCTCACCAACTTTAAAGCTGATACTCTCTTTCAAAATAACTTGTATCCTCAGGTCAACCATAGACAGGTACCGATGCAAGGTTCAGGAAGATGGTGCTCGATCAAGACGCATCTTTCATTTTGATTTATGCTTTAGTGTATATCAGAATTTGACAGAACACAATTGTATAATAATTATATTATTAATGCAATGGATGATGTTGTTGCTTGTTTACTACTTTTCATTGTTGTGATACTGTACATGACGTCCTCCGCCCCAGAACGTTTCCGCCGTTCTTGGTTTTAGGGTGTGACATAATTCGTAAAACCTACTCTGTCATTAGGAGCGAGCTTGCCAAAAATTGATCTTCAAAACCCGTCAGATTTGATGAAATAAATCCTTTTAGAATATTGGCAATTCTCAAAAATTAAAACCGGAAAAATAACTTAAATTAATTTTGTATTTTTTGATTTTAAATATTAGACAAAAAGAATAGAATAAGGAGCAATTATTGAGAAGGGTTTAAAAAGAATAAGACCAAAGAAAAGGATTAGAAATGAAAATATTTTGGAAAGAAAGGGGTAAAGGTGGTAAAATCCCAAAAGATTGAAAGGAATAAGAATATGGGGTTAAAACAGCCAATTCGCATAAAATATGGGGACTGGAATTGAAACATATGCCATCTTCTTCATACGAACGGGAAAGAACACGCAGTTTGACTTAGGAAAAGTCAAAATCAGAAGAAAATGATCCAGAAATAATTACGATTTGCCTTGAAGACAGATTTGATACGGTTTTAATTGCGACTTCGGCTTTGATAGCATGAAATTCCGATTTCTTATATGTCAATTTCCGATTTCGATTTCGGATGAAGCTGTTCGTTAATTCTGAAACTGTTAACCTCCAGTTTCCGTTTTCTTCGATCACGTGACTTCCGATTCTGATTTTAACTTCCGATCGAGATTTGCTGTGATCAATATCCGAATGCAGTTTAAATTTTGAAGCTTCAATTCCGACTCCGAAGGTGTTGTAGTCGTCTATGAACATCCGAAGGATTCGTTCCTAGAACTCCGACGCAGAACTCCGAATGCATACACTACGAACGATCGCAACCTCCGAGGCTAGAACTGCGAATGCCTCCGAACGCTCGTAGATGAACAGTGAAATCCGAATGTAGCAGTCTCGTATTTGATTTTCAGTTCCGATTAGAAATTCCGAGACTGTGACTTTCGCATCTTGTGACATTCGGATCTTGTAATGTTCGTCACTCCGTTTCAAAGATTCCAAACTCCGAATCAATTGGTTCCGAACTTCAAGGGAAAAAAAAAACGAGTCCGATTGTGAATTGTTCCGAATGCTCGGAGTTTGAATCAATTTACTATGTCGAATGGATATTCCGATTTCTACTTTCGACGTCCAATAACCAGTCCACTCACACGAGTTCTTGATAAAATCCGAAATTAAGCCTGAATGTTTTAATGAATTCACAGCTCTAACCCAAATTTTAAAAACAATCTCTTTTCGTTAATAACTCCGAATCTAACCCCTATTTTTCCATAATTTCCGAATCTGACCCTCCTTTTACAGTAAACTGACAGCTTGCACCCATTTTGCTGAAAAGTGTCAGATGGCTGCCCTCTTTTTGCAAAAAATGACAATTTTCACCCAGTTTTTCAACTTTTCACCTTTTTGTCATTACCAACCAATAAAAATCAATAATAAAATTGATTTCTTCAACACAATTTCATATCTTTGACTGAAGTTTCACCAGATTTTGTCCCCTTTTCAAATATATATATATATATATATATATATATATATATATATATATATATATATATATATATATATATATATATAGGCTTAGGTTATTTTGTTTTTACTAACTATTGTGTGTCAGAATGCACAGATCTGGACCACCAGATGGAATAGAATCAAAGATCATGATATGAGGGTCTATTATATTAGAATAGGATAACATGTACCATATAATCACACAAATTTCAGCATAAGGGCATTTTAGTCAATTAACCTATATTAAAAATGGAAATTTTTGGATTTTTAGGGATAATTAATTCCTTTATTTTTAAAAATCTAAATATTTTAAATTAATTCAAATTTAAAAATCTAATTTTATTCTGTCAGAATGATAGAATGCCAACCATAAACTAGTAAATATATTTTCGATTTTATTCTGTCAGAATGACAGAATGTCAATCATAAACTGTAAATACGTTCTGAAAGAATACACAAAATCGATTCTTGAACTAATAATATAACAAATAATTACATTGTATGATTGTGATTCATTGAATAATAACAACATTCTGAAAGAATAACAAGTGTATTTCTTAAAAAAAATAACAACATTCCTAAACAATGAGTGTGATCATTCTTTAATTCATTCTTCAAGCCTTTCTCATCAGGTCTTCAAGCCATTTTTATCACAAATTTGTTGCCAAATATTTTGTAGTGATACACCTGTAACAACTGCACATTAAACATATAAATAATTAACTACAATTCTATCAGAATAAAACAATAATATTCTTACATAATATACTATTCTTGTAGAATAGTTTTGAATATTCTTAAAGAATTTGTATTATCAAGAATATACCCAACAAAGAAAACATTTGAAATATAAATGCATGAAAAAAAACAATTAGAATATATAAACCATCTTCGTAAGGGAGCAATCAATAGGAAGAAGACCCTCCAAGGGTAAAATGGTCCAAATAGATAGTATTTATCCCACCAGGTGTAATAAACCACATTTGTTTGCACCTTTGTTTACATCTAACTTCATATTTTAGCATAAAATAGCATCAAAGTTCATATTTCTTCATCTAATATCATATTTTAGTATAGTAATATCATTTAAAAAAACTGCTTTTTGCATCTAGTTTCATGTTTCAGCAAACACAGTGTTTTAGCAAACAAAGAATATATAATTTTATATTCTAGAAAACACAACATATGATTTCATATGTTACCTCATATCAGAAAAAAGAAATAAAAAGAAAACAACAGAATAACATGTATTATCAGATTAATGAAAAGAAAAATGGAACAAGAAAAAGCTTACCAGTTCAATTTTGACATCGAAGTTGCGGTGGTATTACAACAGCAAAACCAATTTTTCGACCAAATTACAGCAGATAACATAAGATATGGATAGGCAAGTACAAATTCTGCCATATCTTCAGCAATTTTGGAAAGGGATTGAAACAATTGGACATCAATAACAAATATGTCACAGGGGGAAGAGAACGAAAAAAGAAAAACAAAAAAGAAGAAGCTACCTGGTCGTGGTTGTCCTCACCGGGAACTAAATTGTCGACGTTGCCGGTGAGGAGCTACTCGTCATCGGTGTTGTGGACGTCGACGTTACCTGATGGTGGTCCGACAAGAGAGTTGTGGTGACGAGATGATGATTTGGTTTGGGTATCGACAATGGTGTAACGCCCGCGTTTCCAAGCAAGGTATTTTCTTTGATGTAATAGTCTAGGTTAACCTTTGTAACCCGTTTTGAAATAATAGAAGTGTATTATTTGAGTATTATGTGTTTTGTGTTTAACTGTGTGACTTAATTGAATTAAGTATGAAAATAAGCGTCAAAATGAAAAATTAGATAAAGCTGATATCTATGGATAATGTTGTAGTAGTTGAAACGAGGTTTTCGAATATATAAAGAATGCCGAAATCCGAGTTATAACGAAGAAGTTATGACTTGTCGAAGTTTCGCGACAGAACCGACACGACGCTGAATGACGTAAAATATGAATTTAAGATAGAGCGGTATCTAGCCTTAGTGATCTAAACAAAAGTCGTAGGTTTCGTTAAACCAAGAGCGTGCATAAAAAGAACGCCCAAATGTGACTTCGTATGAGGAAGTTATGATTTTCCGAAGTTTCGACTTAGCAGTATGCAGCCCGAATCCTCGATTTGAGATCAAGTGATTTTTATCCGAAACAATCTAAATGAGAATCGAAGATCTCATCGATAGTAGTGAAACGATAAAAAGAAAGACGAAAACGGAGTTCAGATGAAGGAGTTATGAATTTCGAACGGAGTTTACCTGTCCCGGCCTACTAAAAATAATATATTAATAATATATTAAAATTAAAGTCAAAATTAGCCAATGGAGTCTAAATGAGAGTTGTAGAGCATAATATCACCTACACGTGGATATATAGAACGTCAAAACGGAGCTCGTATGCGAAAGTTATGAATTTCTGAAGTTCGGGGTGCGAAACCCAAGGTGGTGTTAGAACTCACGAGGTGAGAATTGCAAAACTCACGAGGTCAGTAGTTGATGGACGTCTTTCAGAGCAAGTGGCCATTACAAACGCAATGACATATCGAGCTCACGAGGTGAGAATTGCAAAACACACGAGGTGAGAATTACAAAACTCACGAGGTGAGAATTAAAAACTCACGAGGTGAGCCTGAAATTTTTGCCTATAAATAGAATTCAAGGGGCAGCCGATTTTGGTTGCTCCATCTCTTCTCTCCCACTCCCGATACTCTCTCTAAGCCCTATTTTAACCCCTCCGAAGCCCTGGTGTTCATCCCGAGACCCGAAACTCGAAGATCCCGAGAAGAAAAGAGTTTCCGAGCCGAAACTCTGCCCGTGAGAAGCCCGGTGTGTGAAGTGATACCGGTTTCACCGAAGAATACTACTCTTAGAGCCGTAGTGCTGTCCGATCATCTTCTGATCAAGTGAGTGTGTAGTTACTTTCTTCTAACGCATAACTATGAAGTATTTTATACGAAATACGTGTTATGTGTATATTTTGTTGTTATATGTGTGAATGTATATTCACTTTCTTCTATCTCATAGATCTGATTTATTCTCTATGAAATACGTGTTATGTGTATGTATCTCATCTGTTGATTGGAATATGTATCGAATGAGAATGCTATATAGGTTTTAAACTATGTATAAAAATATATATTTTATCTACTAATATGTTGGGTAGAACATGGGTTGATAGTCGATGTGTGATAAACAGATGAGAGGCCTCGATGTTGTTGTTGTTGATCTAGTTATTCAGCGGAGTATGGATAACAACCACATACTCTTTCTAGACAGTCCTGTGGAACGCTAGCAGGTTCATAACATGTAAGTGTTGTGAACGATGTGTTCACCGGTGTACTCTATCCCCCTCATGGTTGCCTTTAGGTTGTCTATTGTTGAGGAAACCCCTTTGCAGTAATGTCCGGCCCGATGAAACTCCTAGATGAGGTCCCTTGAGATACATGTTGTTTTAGGGACATAAAGTGAGGATAACGGGAATGGGTAATCGGGTTATAGTTTGTTGGTGAAATTAAATATAATTATATATTGTGGGTGGAAAACCCTATATGCTCACCAGGCTCCCAAGCCTGACCCACTCAGTTTTATTTGTATTACATGAAGTGGGGCAAGGGCATAAGATGGATGAATCATCGAGTTGTTTTGTTTACAATTTTGTATATGTATATATTTGTTGAATGACTTGTAATGTTATCGTTTATGCTTTATGGTTTGTATTGGAACATGACATCCCGAGTTTTGATTATACAATGAAAATGCATCTCTTGATGAAATGCTTTGATAAATATTATTTTATCATATTTTGTTTTGGGAACAAATTCCACAATTCTTTTAAATCAAAAGGATTTACTCTGAAATTATTTTAAAAAGCATAAATGAAATCGGTCTTTTCTGGCCGTGATTTTGGGGATGTCACATTTGGTATCAGAGCATTAGTTTAAGCGAACTAGGAAATTGTAGGATTTCCAAACTTAAACTTAGAATGCTAAGTGGAGATTGTGAGAAGTGTGTCTATTATAATATAGACAGGAGCACTAGTATATTTTAGGAAGCTTCCTAAAATGCTTTTATGTGCTAAATGTTATATGTTGCCATATATGATATTATTTGTTCGGATCTATGGTATGTTGCCTACCGGATCTGGAAACCTTATGTGTGTAGGATTCTAAGCGTACGTCTACAGTATTAGAACTAACATATAAACATTTCGGGGTGATAAGGGTGATTTAATTATCTGTCACGGATGAGGATCTAATTTCACCTTATTCGGTGTGTAGATAAAAAATGGTAAGAACCAGAAGTGGCGTTGGAAATGCGGATGAAAACAAGAATCAACCACCAGTGATTGAGCAAGCACCTGTTGTAGCAGCAACACCAGAACCAATAACGATGGCTGGGGTGCAAGCCATGGTGCGGGCTATGTTAGCCGAACAAAGGGAAGAAATGTGACAGATGTTACATGAAAATAGGGACGAACCTATCATACCTATTGAGGAACCCGAATTGATTCCTGAGCAATCGGAGGAAGGGAACAATAGTCGCATGGTGAGTCAAGTTAGGACTCAAGGAGAACGAAGGAACGACCCTGAAAGGAGAAACAACAAGGATGGGCGAATGTACAAGAATTTCTTGGGTGCCAAGCCACCAAGTCTTTCTGGAAGCCCAAAGCCTGTTGAGATTATGGATTGGATCTCTGAAATGGAGATGGTATTTGAAAGTTGCGAATGTAGCAACAAACAGAAGACTGTCTTTGAAGTTAGACAACTGAAGACTGGAGTCTTGAGTTGGTGGAAGTTGCTGGCAGATACTATGCCACGAGGAGAAGCCCTGAAAATGTCATGGGAGGAGTTCTTGGAACAGTTAAGGGTGCAATATTGTTCAGAGATAGATCTGATTGATTTGAACAATGAGTTACAAAACTTGAAGAAGGGGAGGATGAGCATAGATGACTATGCTACTGCATTCACTGAGAAAATGAAGTTATTTCCGTACCTAGGGCCAACATAACTCTCCAAGATTAAGAGGTTCACTAATGGACTGCCTGCCGACTTTGGCCCGACAGTCAAGATGGCAACTACTCTGAAAACAGCTGTTTGCTCAGCTAAGAATGTGGAGGCCCAACAGAAGGAAAAGGGTCTGGAAAAGATAGATGTTGGTGAGAAAAGGAAGTTCGATGGACCTTCAGGGTCCAACAAGAAGAACAAGTTCTCGAAGTCTAGTTCGAGAGGAGGAGGAGGCGAAGCGAAATGGTGCGAAAAAATGTAAGAAGAAGCATTGTGACAACCCGATATTTCGAGACAATATAATGTAAAACCAATCAAATCTAGGTCAAAATATAACTTTCCTAAAATCTTATTTGGGATAAATAAAGTAGTAGGAATCGTATCAAGGTTTTCATACGTATAAAGAACCCAAAAATCCGAGTTATAACAAAGAAGTTATGACCAACCGAAGATTCTCGGCAAAACCGGCAATACTGATAGACGTAAAATACGAAGTTTCAATACCATAGTTTCTAGCCTTAGTGTGACATCCCCAAAATCTCGGCCAGAAAAGACCGATTTCATTTATGCTTTTTAAACATTTTCAGAGTAAATCCGTTTGATTTTAAAAGAGATGCGGAATTTGTTCCCAAAAACAAAACATGATAAAATAGATATTTATCAAAACATTTCATATAGAAATATGATTTCATTTCATAATCAAAAGTCGGGATGTCATGTTCCGATATAGATCATAAAGCATAAACAATAACATCATAAGTCGTTCAACAAATATATACATATACAGACTTGTAAACAAAACAACTTGATGATTCGCCCATCTTAAGCTCTTGCGCCACTTCCTGTAATACAAATCAACTGAGTGGGTCAGGCTTGGGAGCCTGGTGAGCATATAGGGTTTTCAAACCCACAATAATTATATTTAATTACAACAATCAACAATAAACCCGATTACCCATTCCCGTTATCCTCACCTTACGTTCCTAAAAATAACGTCTATTATAAGGAACTTATTTCAGGATTTTCATCGGGACGGACATTATTGCAGAGGGGCTTCCTCAACAATAAGTATCCTAAAGGAAACCATGTGGGGGATAGAGTACACCGGTGAACACGTCGTTCACAACACCTACAGGTAATGAGCCTGCTAGTGTTCCACATGACAGTCTAGAATAGTCCGTGGTCGTCATCCATACTCTGCTGAATGACTAGAATAACACCAATAACACCGAGGCCTCTCATCTGTTTATTACACACCAGTTATCTACCCATGTTCTACCCAACATATTAGTAGATAAAAATACACATTTTTACACACTGTTTAAAAACCTGTATAGCATGCTTTAATCAATACATATTCCACATAACAGATGAGGCATACACACATAACACGTATTTCATAGAGAATATATCAGATCTATGAGATAGAAGAGAGTGAATATACATTCACACATATAACCACAAAATATATACACGTAGCACGTATTTTATATTAAATACTTCATAATATTGTGTTGGAAAGAAAATAACTACACATTCACATCCCATATTCTTAAATACGTTTAAAAATTATTTGTATAATATCGCGTATTGAAAAGGGACTATACACTCACTTGATCAGAAGATGATCCGACAGCACTACGGCTTATAGAAGTAGTATACTTCGATAGATCTGGAAGATCTTCACCAAAACCGAACTCCTCGCGGGCAGAGCTTCGGCTCCGGAATAACGCTCTTCGGGATCCTCGGGGCTTCGGATCTTGCTTCGGGGCTCGGGAATGATACCGGGGCTTCGGGATATGATTGGCATGCAAATCGAGGCAAAACTTAGAGAGAGGGAAGAGTTTGAACAAGAGAAAATGGCTGATTTCGAGTTCTATTTATAGGCTGAGGGTCTGAGATTACACGGGGCGTAATCTCAAATTACGCAGGGCGTACTCAGTACGCGGGGCGTACTCGGTTACGCGGGGCGTACTTTGACGTCACTGCGTGCGTCGACTGGTGGCACTCGAGTATTGGTCAGACAAGTTGCATCCGACTGAGTACGCGGGGCGTACTCAATTACGCGGGGCGTAATTGACTCGTCGAACTTCTAAATTGCGTAACTTTCGCATACGAGCTCCGTTTTCAACGTTCTTTATATCCACGCGAAGGTCAGACCATACTCTACAACTTTCATTTAGACTCCGTCGGCTAATTTTGACTTTTATTTTTATTATTTATTTTTAGAAGGCCGGGACAGAAAAACTTCGTTATAAATTCATAACTTCTTCGTCTGACGTCCATTCTCGCCTAACTTTTCATCGTTTCGCTACTAACAACGAGATCTTCGATTCTCATTTAGATTGATTCGGCTAAAAACCGCTCGATCTCAAATCGAGTATTTGGGCTGCATACTGCTAAGTCAAAACTTAGAAAAATCATAACTTCCTCATACGAAGTCAGATTTGGGCGTTCCTTTTATGCACGCTCTCGGTTTAACGAAATCTACGACTTTCGTTTAGATCGCTAAGGATAAATATCGCTCTATCTTAAATTCATATTTTACATCACTCGACGTCGTGCCGGTTCTGTCGCGAAACTTCGACATGTCATAACTTCTTCGTTATAACTCGGATTTTGGCATTCCTTATATCTCCAGAATCCTTGTTTCAACCACTACAACTTTATGCAAAGATATCGGGCTTATCTCACACTTTAATTTTGACGCTTATTTTATTCTTAATTCATTTATAATAATTAAGAAAATAAACACATAAATCACATAATTCACATAATTCACAAATAATACATTTTTATTATTTCAAATTGGGGTTACAAAGGTTAACCTAGACTATTACATTGCTAAAAATGGAAATCCCAAAACACGGGCGTTACAATTAGGTATCTAAATAGAAGTTTTAGATATCATTAAACCGTAATCGTACATCATAAGAACGTCCAAATCTGACTTCGTAGGAGGAAGTTGTGATTTATCTAAGTTACAGATATAACAGTAGACATCTAAAAACTCGAAATAGAGATTGAGAGACTTTTAGCCGACACAATCTAAATGAGAATCGAAGGGCTCAACAATACTAGCGCAACAGTAAAAAGTCTGACGAAAACGGACGTCGGATAAAGAAGTTATGAATTTTTGAAGAAATTCCTTAATCACGTCATTTTAATAAATAAATAATAAAAATAATTTCGGAATTTGCCAACGGAGTCTAAACAAAAGTTGTAGATCTTGGTCTCACCTTCGCGTGGATATAAAGAACGTCAAAAACGGAGTTCGTATGAAGGAGATATGAATTTTAGAAGTTTATTTAAAATAAATATAAATTTAATTATAAACTCCCGGTATTATCCGAAGGGGAGTCATCGGATAGGACCGGAGTACGCCCTGCGTACCTTCGTACGCCCCGCGTACTCAGATCAAGGGCCTCGGATCGTCCACGTCGCCCTATGCGAAGCTTCCGACCCGCCCTTCCGACCCGCCGCCTCGTCCGACCCGCCGTCCCATCCGAAGTGCGTAAGCGATGACGCCCCAGTACGCGCTGCGTACCCTCGTACGCCCAGCGTACCGAGGCGGTTCAGCACCCCTATAAAAGGGATGCGAGGCTTTCCGGAATTTTTGCTCACTTCTCTCTTTTCTCTCACGATCTTGCCTCGATTTCCGTGCCCGTTCAAACCCGAAGCTCTGGTCTTTTTGCTCAAGTCCCGAGGGTCGATTTTACTCCCGAGATTCCCGAGAATCCCGAGAAAAATCCGTTTCCCGAGACGAAACTCTGCCCGGTTTTCCATCTCGCTTTCTTCAATCAATCAAGTGAGTTCATACCCCTTAACTAATGTTTTAAACTACTGTTAAATGTTTTATGGGGGGGGGGAATACAAGTAGAATCATGCTAGTATTATATCAATCACATGCGATTAATAAGTAGAATTACGCTAGTTATTACATCAATCACATGTGATTAATATACAACATTCAAAAGATTTGGCTACTCATTAGCCGTTTTACCAAACAGTTTCCTTCAAATGATTTTTATAAACATTTTATATGTTTTAAACTACTTATTACATTGTACATCTTACTCGGTACATTACCTTTCAAACTTATTTACAACTGTGTTTCAAACAAATGTTTCCTTATACTCAAAACTGTTTTATCATACTTATGCCTTCAAATTGTTTTATAGATCGACATCAAGTCGATCTTTTCTTAAAATAATATTTATGTTTCAAATGTCTTACAAAGTTTATTTATGCTTTTATATTATAAATTGCATGCCTCTATATGTATAGTTATATAAGAAATGTTTAAAAGACTTAGGAAGGCTATCCACCCTATTTCCTTTTCGTGCCTTGAGATGTGGTCTGGTGGGATATTGGGTATTCGTCCGAAAGTCGTTTAAATATTAGTTATATATCATGTGTACATATATAGTCATAAAAGGTCTTTCCAGTTCATCCCATGCCCTTAGTTAGTAAGGGTATACATCCATGACCATACGTACCAGTTAGACTGCTAGTAAACTACCATATGGGTAGTTTAGGAAGATACGAGAACAATTACTAGAACGCGATATCATACAATGAGTCAGTTCATTCATGAGTCAATACTTTCTAGAACAGTATAGTACATTACATATACAAGAATACGTTACCAATTGTGATCCACTGTATCGGAGCATGCCTTAAATGTCATGGCCCGAGTTGTAGCCAGAATTCTCTTGGAGAGAGAGCGTTGAGTTTGCGTATAGATCTATACTGGATTGACTATCCTACACCTTGATGCTAGCTACAGCCGGACCTGCAGGTCTGCGGGTGCCAAACGTCATTCCGTTATTACGACCGTTCTTCATGTCGTTGTTATCAGTCGATAGTATGGTGCAATTATCACATTATGCCTTAATATAAATCCGGTTTAAGGTAGTTAGTACAACAGTAGTTCCTATAATACAAAACTACAGTACTACGTTAATTTTCCCATTACATATTTTTAGTGATAACCTCACTTAAACATAAATGTACAAACTATATTTTTGGATAATGATAGTTATACTTTGGAAAATACTTACTCTTACAAGAGACACACACACGGAACAGTTACGTCTTGGTAGAAGACACCTTCATATACTAGAAGGAATCATAGGGATTCTAGGGTTTTTCAAACACTTACAATTCATATACACTTTCAAATTCTTACAATACATAGACTTACAAATTCTTACATACAAATTAAGACACTAAATACTTATGATCTCACCAGCTTCAAAGCTGATACTCGCTTTCAAAATTACTTGTATCCTCAGGTCATCATAGACAAGTACCGATGTAAGGAGAAAGGAAGACGGAGCTTGTTCAAGACTTATCTTTCATTTTGATTTATGCTTTAGTGTTTATCAAAATTTGACAGAATACAATTGTATAATAATTATTTTATTAATGCAATGGATGATGTTGTTGCTTGTTTACTACTTTACATTGTTGTTGATATTATACATGACATCCTCCGCCCCAAAACGTTTCCGCCGTTCTCGGTTTTGGGGTGTGACAGATTGGTATCAGAGCATTGTTTATAGTGAATTAAGTACATCAACCCATAAAAGATATACTAACTATAAATACATAAGGGATTAAAAATACTCTGACCAAGAGTTTATACTTTAAATAGTAAAATATTTAAGTAAGTATACGTGCTGCATTCATACTAAAATCAGTGTCACTAGGACAGTACAAAGGAATTACGATTGTTGGGCAACACAAGTGGGCTTAGAGACATATGGTCAAAACTAGGAAGATATAGCCTGATCGCCTATATTATCCGAGGGTTGACTAGCATGTGCCTAAGTTTAAGTGTGTGGTTGCAACAATGCTAAAATCTTACCAACCCTACCACAATGAGAACAATAGAACATAACATTAAAATTAAAATACTATAGGAGTATTTGGTGTTACTATAAGTACTTTATACTTGAGAATTAAAACGGGATCCTCATTACTAAGTTGATAGTTGCTAAGTGGATACACTAAGGCTACATGTAATTAGGATGTTATAGACTTAGAATCAGTGATAATTTTGCCTTACCCCTATTATGTGTGAATTTGGAAATAAGGTCACTTATTCGAAGGTCTATCCTGTTTAGATTACACATAGTTGGTATGCACTTCACAAATAGCGATGTAACTAATGAGGGTTTTCTAAATAATTATCTAGATAGTTCGTCTAATAATTATCCTCTTACCCTAAATTCTCGCATAGAAATCATAGCTGGACTCCATCCCCTTGACAACCAGTATCTTCCGAATGAAGTCATAGCTGGTTCGTTTGAAGAAGAACCAGAGAATGATCATCCTATCCCCTTGGATGATCACCATGAAGAAGACCTTTCGTATGATACTAACCCCGAACCAGAGGTTGAGAACCTACCCCGAGCAACTCCCGTTCCAACTCTTAACCCTCGTCTGGCTTTTCATGGCCCGACCCCGAATGAGTGGAATGCTTGGATATAGGGAGCCAAGGACAAGATCAGTCTATGCCACTTGTTGGCGACCGAAGCCTTTGCAACTTGAACAATGGGGGCTCAGCAGATAGAGTCTTGCCAATCTTGGTCCGCAGACTGGCCTGAAGTGAGATTCAAGGCAGGACAGCCCTACATCAGATTGCAGAAGTAGTCACCTATGCTAGAATGCATACCCTCCACACCGTTCATCTAGAAGATGCTCACGGGAGATCAGAGAGAAACCATGAAACCTTGCTGCAAGCACTGGCTGAATCACGAGCCGAAGTAATAGAGCCCCGAGTACGCCAGACGGTGTACGAAAGACACCTACTTGACATGGAACGTCAATTGGTTGAACTAAGAGTTCACCAGAGGGATGACCGTCGCCAGTAGTAGACGCTTTACTTTATTTCCTTATAAAGAGGAATTGTATTTTTCTGTCTATGCCTGATGTGGCATTTTCTATGAAATTATCTTGTACCGTAAGTACTTTAGTTAGGTCTTTATGCTGTCAGGAAATATCTCCTGTGGATATGATGTAAGACCTTTACAAGGTCATTTTCCTGAACCTGTACGTCGTAAATATCCAAGATATTGACAGCCGGCTAACTTTTGTGTCATTTCCTTCATTCAAGTACTCTTATCATACTCTCATTGGAGTCTATCTGAAACCTGCTTTAGTTAAGTCATTGGACCATAGCAAGTTAGATACGGAGACATTTCCAAGTCTCTTTCAGTGGTTGGATTTTGTTATTCACCAACCCACGATACCTCAACTTGTACAACAAACGTATTGAGACCATTCTACGAACTTACCTCTACTCATTACTAGGACTGCATCATAGGGATGTAGGTCAAACCTTCGCGAACATACTTTCATTCTGTACTAGGACTGCATCATAGGGATGTAGGTCAAACTTTCGAGAACATCGTCGTACTCTTTACATGAACAATCTAAGTACATCAGGGTCAACCAGAATCGCTCACAAAATCCTTACTTTTCGTGTTACAGAATCATGTCGTCATCCAGAAGCAATAAGTCGATCAGCGAAACCCCCACTTTTCCTATGGACGCCGCTACCTTTCAAACAACAGTTACAGCTGTCGTGGCGGTTGCCGTAACCGCGGTCCTTGCACACCGTAGTGCTAACAGCACAGTCAATGCAACTGATGGGAACGAAGTTTCAAATCGTGGTATCCATCCAGGAAGTCGTCAAATAGTAACAGTCACAGGCTCGCAAAGCCGAAAAACAGAAAACAAGAAACAAAAGCGTCAAGCCCGGAAGGAACGCAAGAGATCCCAAAAGCTGGCTATACAACAGCAGCAAGTGGAAACCCCTGCCATCCCAGTACCGAGCAGGCCATACGAGGGAAAACTCCTGAAGTGTGATAAGTGTAGTTTCCATCATCATGGGGCTTGCCATGAGAGGCAGTGTTGCAATTGCCTAAACATAGGGCACCATGCTCGTAACTGTGGAGCACCGGCGCGACCCATCACTCAAGTCCCTTTCAATCGGGACTAAACCTACACACAAGATTTGTTATAGCACCGAACGATTTAAGAAGCAGTTTTCAAAGTGGAGTAACGAGGAAGGCACTCGTGTCCACATAACATTGGCTAAACACCGCAATCCCGTCTCCAAGGCTAGTACTAGCCAGTCATGCCACCAATGCGGTGAGGTAGGGCACTTCAAGAAAGATTGCTCGATAACAAAGAACTCTGGCGCAGATGGGAAAATTCTCAGGATCACAGCTGCAGGAGAGCCTACTCCGGAACCACGTTAAATGTAATTTGGGCATTTCATTGTAACAGACTTATAAACTATCTAGAACTAGTGCAACTAGAGTCTTACCTTTTGCGAGATCCTGTCTGTATAGGAATACTCGTGCTGCGTATACTTGTCTTTTGTAGTATATCTTATTCGCAGCAATAGTCTTGTGGTAAATCTAAAGTACTGTAACTCTGTTCATGGTTGCACAGTTGTGTTTTGTCTGTAATCGTCTATGTTTAATTCTAATGTCTTTAAAGTTTCTGTATGATTCCGACATTATCATACAATCAGATTCAATTTGATCGACGCCAAAACAACTTCATACATACATCTCTTTCTTCTAGATCGTTTTTCCAGCGAAGCCGTCATATCAAAACACCGTGGTACTCATGCCAGGAGTACCACTTAGTTACTTTCTTTCCGAAGAAATCCCCGAAGTACCACTCGTGCAGTACGTCAAGTTCAATCCAAGGATTTATACGATTGATCTATCACTGAGAAATGTATGCATAAGAGTGATATATAATCAAGGTTCTACAGGTTTAGAATTGATGATTCCACTTTAACTTCTTTTCCCGGATGGGATGTGAGGGTAAGGAAGAATCAGTTATTCGACTACCTTTTCAATCTTAATTATATACAACTCGTATACACGAGATTGTGATCGTGAAGCCCTGTATAAATTCTAAAATGGACTTCAGGACGGAGAACTGCCTAAGTATACGAGTAATCACATCGTCATGTGAACAAACTTAGAACCCAGTACGACTCCCGAAAACAGATCGCCCTATAGTTTAAACACCCTCGGAGATACCAGAATAGTACAAACCACTTGACGAACTACACAAAAAGAGAATTAGAAGACTAGGCTTCTCACACTAGAGAACCCCGGTCATATTCTCGCGGAGATCGAAGGATTGCAACGTATGTGCCTCGGATATCGAGGACTCCGTCAAGATTTTCATAGAAATCGTTATCTCTGCCTCGCATAGACGAAATGGTTGAGCAAACGCAAGGAAAGAAACTACTTCCAGGAATGGATCTGGAATCCGAATATCACCAGTTCGAGTGTTAGGGGAGGATGTCCGGAAGACTATCTCCTGAACTCGATGCGGACACTTCGAGTTCGTAGTGATACCTTTCGGATAGGACAAATATGCCCATGGTTTTGATGAGCTAAATGAATAGAGTTACGTCTTTCTTACTGGGATCAGTCATCATTTCTCCATGTAATGACTTACTTATCTACCCTCATAGTAATAAGAAAGCCCATGGTAACATTCCTACAGAGGAACTCTTAGCAAAGTTCTCTAGGTGCGAGTTTTGAAATTGAAGAGTCAAATTTCTAGGACACACTGTTAGTAATGTGAGAAATTATGAGTACTCTTTCAATTTGTCAAAACCGTTGAGCATTTATCGACACCAGAGACGCCGACAGTTTTTCGCCAGATTCTAGGTCTTACCGACCTACCGCCTTAGTTCATTCAGAACTCCTCGCAAGCTACAGAAACTCGTACGACTTTGACCAGCAAGGGGTGGCCTTTGACTGGGAAGTTACGCAAGAAAAGGAACCTTTGAGATTCCAAGTGAGTGACCAAGTTCTTTAGGATAACTCACTTTCGGAATGGCTTAATACGCTTCGTAAAGCGTGGAAAGCTAAATACAATATAGTTAGGACCTCCAAGATTCTTATCAAAATCGATCCTGTGCCTCTCACAAACTAGACCTACTCCGCGAACTCAGTAACGTGCTTTCTACTCTTCGTATCTCGATCGTGAAGCCATACCTTTCCGTTAGGACTCTTGCAAGTCCACTCTTCGAGATCCTCGCCTTCGTATTAGAACTGTAGTGACCCTCGACCAAGAGGTCAAGCGGACGAAGAAACACCATCGCCAGTTAGTGAAGGTTCGTTGGAATGCCAACTGAGAACCCGTTATCACTTAGGTGCACTAGAACCAATCGATTAGGAAGTTTCCTCCTCACGACTCGATCGTTCGTGCATACTTCCTTGCTTAATTCTAATTTCGGGACGAAATTCCTTCTAACGGGGGGATGATGTGACAACCCGATATTTCGAGACAATGTAATGTAAAACCAATCAAATCTAGGTCAAAATATAACTTTCCTAAAATCTTATTTGGGATAAATAAAGTAGTAGGAATCATATCAAGGTTTTCATACATATAAAGAACCCAAAAATCCGAGTTATAACAAAGAAGTTATGACCAACCGAAGATTCTCGGCAAAACCGGCAATACTGATAGACGTAAAATACGAAGTTTCAATACCATAGTTTCTAGCCTTAGGTATCTAAATAGAAGTTTTAGATATCATTAAACCGTAATCGTACATCATAAGAACGTCCAAATCTGACTTCGTATGAGGAAGTTGTGATTTATCTAAGTTACAGATATAACAGTAGACAGCTAAAAACTCGAAATAGAGATCGAGATACTTTTAGCCGACACAATCTAAATGAGAATCGAAGGGCTCAACAATACTAGCGCAACAGTAAAAAGTCTGACGAAAACGGACGTCGGATAAAGAAGTTATGAATTTTTGAAGAAATTCCTTAATCACGTCATTTTAATAAATAAATAATAAAAATAATTTCGGAATTTGCCAACGGAGTCTAAACAAAAGTTGTAGATCTTGGTCTCACTTTCGCGTGGATATAAAGAACGTCAAAAACGGAGTTCGTATGAAGGAGATATGAATTTTAGAAGTATATTTAAAATAAATATAAATTTAATTATAAACTCCCGGTATTATCCGAAGGGGAGTCATCGGATAGGACCGGAGTACGCCCTGCGTACCTTCGTACGCCCCGCGTACTCAGATCAAGGGCCTCGGATCGTCCACGTCGCCCTATGCGAAGCTTCCGACCCGCCCTTCCGACCCGCCGCCTCGTCCGACCCGCCGTCCCATCCGAAGTGCGTAAGCGATGACGCCCCAGTACGCGCTGCGTACCCTCGTACGCCCAGCGTACCGAGGCGGTTCAGCACCCCTATAAAAGGGATGCGAGGCTTTCCGGAATTTTTGCTCACTTCTCTCTTTTCTCTCATGATCTTGCCTCGATTTCCGTGCCCGTTCAAACCCGAAGCTCTGGTCTTTTTGCTCAAGTCCCGAGGGTCGATTTTACTCCCGAGATTCCCGAGAATCCCGAGAAAAATCCGTTTCCCGAGACGAAACTCTGCCCGGTTTTCCATCTCGCTTTCTTCAATCAATCAAGTGAGTTCATACCCCTTAACTAATGTTTTAAACTACTTTTAAATGTTTTATGGGGGGGAATACAAGTAGAATCATGCTAGTATTATATCAATCACATGCGATTAATAAGTAGAATTACGCTAGTTATTACATCAATCACATGTGATTAATATACAGCATTCAAAAGATTTGGCTACTCATTAGCCGTTTTACCAAACAGTTTCCTTCAAATGATTTTTATAAACATTTTATATGTTTTAAACTACTTATTACACTGTACATCTTACTCGGTACATTACCTTTCAAACTTATTTACAACTGTGTTTCAAACAAATGTTTCCTTATACTCAAAACTGTTTTATCATACTTATGCCTTCAAATTGTTTTATAGATCGACATCAAGTCGATCTTTTCTTAAAATAATATTTATGTTTCAAATGTCTTACAAAATTTATTTATGCTTTTATATTATAAATTGCATGCCTCTATATGTATAGTTATATAAGAAATGTTTAAAAGACTTAGGAAGGCTATCCACCCTATTTCCTTTTCGCGCCTTGAGATGTGGTCTGGTGGGATATTGGGTATTCGTCCGAAAGTCGTTTAAATATTAGTTATATATCATGTGTACATATATAGTCATAAAAGGTCTTTCCAGTTCATCCCATGCCCTTAGTTAGTAAAGGTATACATCCATGACCATACGTACCAGTTAGACTGCTAGTAAACTACCATATGGGTAGTTTAGGAAGATACGAGAACAATTACTAGAACGCGATATCATACAATGAGTCAGTTCATTCATGAGTCAATACTTTCTAGAACAGTATAGTACATTACATATACAAGAATACGTTACCAATTGTGATCCACTGTATCGGAGCATGCCTTAAATGTCATGGCCCGAGTTGTAGCCAGAATTCTCTTGGAGAGAGAGCGTTGAGTTTGCGTATAGATCTATACTGGATTGACTATCCTACACCTTGATGCTAGCTACAGCCGGACCTGCAGGTCTGCGGGTGCCAAACGTCATTCCGTTATTACGACCGTTCTTCATGTCGTTGTTATCAGTCGATAGTATGGTGCAATTATCACATTATGCCTTAATATAAATCCGGTTTAAGGTAGTTAGTACAACAGTAGTTCCTATAATACAAAACTACAGTACTACGTTAATTTTCCCATTACATATTTTTAGTGATAACCTCACTTAAACATAAATGTACAAACTATATTTTTGGATAAATGATAGTTATACTTTGGAAAATACTTACTCTTACAAGAGACACACACACGGAATAATTACGTCTTGGTAGAAGAGACCTTCATATACTAGAAGGAATCATAGGGATTCTAGGGTTTTTCAAACACTTACAATTCATATACACTTTCAAATTCTTACAATACATAGACTTACAAATTCTTACATACAAATTAAGACACTAAATACTTATGATCTCACCAGTTTCAAAGCTGATACTCGCTTTCAAAATTACTTGTATCCTTAGGTCATCATAGACAAGTACCGATGTAAGGAGAAAGGAAGATGGAGCTTGTTCAAGACTTATCTTTCATTTTGATTTATGCTTTAGTGTTTATCAAAATTTGACAGAATACAATTGTATAATAATTATTTTATTAATGCAATGGATGATGTTGTTGCTTGTTTACTACTTTACATTGTTGTTGATATTATACATGACGTCCTCCGCCCCAGAACGTTTCTGCCGTTCTCGGTTTTGGGGTGTGACAAGCATCATGGAAAATGTGAGGTAGTGGCCACATGTTTTAAATATGGAAAGCCAAGGCACTATGCCAATGAATGCACCCTCACTAAGAAAGTTTGTTATGGTTGTGGTGAGGAGGGACACATCTCGAGGGACTACCCGAAGAAGAAGGAGGCAGCTAGACCTAATATTCCGCCAAAGCCGAAGGCGAGAGCATTCCAGATGACACTGGAAGCTGCTAAAGATGAAGCTGATGTCGCTTCAGGTACCTTTCTCGTAAACACATTGCATGCCCAAATTTTATTTGATTCTAGAGCCAACTACTCCTTTATTTCGCATGAATTTGGTAGGAAACTAGCTTTGCCTGTTGATAGACTAGATAATGCCTTATTAGTCGAAGTTGCTAGTGCCAAGTTTGTACCTGTTAGCCATCGTATGAAAAACATCTTAATTGACTTGAATGGGAATAAGTTCCGTGAGGAATTATTGCCTATAGAACTTAATGGTTTCGATATCGTGTTGGGAATGGATTGGCTTAGCACCAATGACGCCGAGATATTGTGCAAGAAGAAGATTGTAAAGGTAAACCCGCCAGGGAAAGAGTCGTTTATGGTGTATGGAGATAAACGCAGAGTAAATTCTGGAATCATTTCATTGATGAAAGCCAGAAAGTGTTTGGCCAAAGGATGTACATTGTATCTAGCATTTGTGATAGACGCAAAGAATGAGAAAAAGGAGATGCAGAGCATTCCTGTCGTGTGTGATTATACGAAAGTATTTCCCGAAGATCTTCCCAGATTACCGCCTGATAGACAAGTGGAGTTTATAATAGACTTGTTACCAAGGACGACGCCAATAACAAAAGCACCTTACCGATTAGCACCAACGGAGATGAAGGAGCTGATGATGCAACTTCAGGAGTTATTGGACAAAGGTTTCATTAGACCTAGTTCATCGTCCTAGGGAGCTCCGGTGTTATTTGTAAAGAAGAAAGACAGGAGCATGAGGATGTGAATTGATTACAAAGAGCTGAATAAAGCAACGATAAAGAATAGATACCTGTTGCCAAGGATTGATGACCTATTTGATCAATTTCAAGGTTCGAGCTAGTTCTCGCAGATCGATCTAAGGTCAGGATATCCTCAGCTAAAAGTAAGAGAGCAAGATATCGAGAAGACTGCATTCAGAACTAGATATGGACACTACGAGTTCTTAGTTATGTCGTTTGGACTAACCAATGCTCCGGCAACATTCATATATTTAATGAATCGGGTTTGTAATCCATTCCTTGATAAATTTGTGATAGTGTCCATAGATGACATTCTGATTTACTCGAAAAGCCAAGAGGAGCATGGCAGACACTTACGAGAAGTGTTAGAAGTTTTGAAGAAGGAGAAGCTGTATGCAAAGTTCTCCAAGTGTGATTTTTGGATTCGAGAAGTCCAATTCTTAGGTCACGTGGTCAACCAAGAAGGGATAATGGTTGATCCAGCAAAGATTGAAGGTGTAATGAAGTTGGAACAACCGAAAGGTCTCACGGAGATCCGAAGCTTTTTAGGATTAGCCGGATATTACCGAAGGTTTATCCAAGGCTTTTCTTCGATCGCTAGTCCATTGAAAGCTTTGAACCACAAAGGAGCTACTTATGCTTGAAGTGATAAGCATAAAGAAGCATTCGAGAAGCTAAAGAACAAACTATGCGAGGCACCGATACTTTCACTGCCCGATGGAGTTGAGGACTTTGCTGTTTATAGAGATGCGTCTAGGGTTGGATTGGGTTGTGTTTTGACCCAAAGAGATAAGGTGATCGCATATGCGTCTCGACAATTGAAAGAGCATGAAAAGAACTACCCGACTCATGATTTGGAGTTGGCAGCGGTAGTTTTCACTCTAAAGATATGGAGGCATTACCTCTATGGCACGAACTGCAAACTTTTCACTGATCATAAGAGTCTCCAATATCTCTTTAATCAGAAAGAATTGAATATGAGGCAACGACGCTGGTGTGACAACCCGATATTTCAACTCTATGTAATGACCTAAAAAGTTAAGTATTGTAACCACTTTTGATATAATGAAATTAACTTCGAAAATAAAATGTCCAAAAAGTTTCTAATTAATTACCTACTATGTTTGATGTCATTAAACCATGATCGTACGTAAAAAAAATGCCCAAATCCGACATCGTATATTGAAGTTATGATTTTTCCAAGTTCGGCTTAGCGACAGATAGCTAAAAACTCGAATCGGAGATCGAGCGACTTTTGGCCGGAATGACCTAAACGAGAATCAAAGGTCTTAACGCGACCTTTTAACGCGACCTTTTAAAAATAAATAATAAAAATAATTTCAAAATTTGCCGACGGAATCTAAACGAAAGTTGTAGAGCGTAGTCTCACCTACACGTGGATATAAAGAACGTCGAAAACGGAGTTCGTATGAAGAAGATATGAATTTTTGAAATTTATTAAATAATTAAAATATAAATTTTAATAATAAACCTTGGTATTATCCGAAGGAGGAGTCATCAGATCGAGCCGAGTTACGCCCAGCGTACTCGAGGCCTAGGCCTCGAATCGTCCACGTCGCACCCTATGCGAGCCTATGTCTAGTCCCATCCGGAGTCCGAAGCAGTCGAGGATGCGCTCATGCGTGACACACGTGTTCGCCCAGTGTACACGTGTACTCCCAGCGTACGTAGGCGGTTCCCAGCCCCTATAAAAAGGGATGCGAGGGTTCTGAAGAAAGGGCTCATTTCTCTCTCAACTTTCTTGCGTTTTGCCTCGTATTCCGTGCAAATGATATCCCGAACTCCCGGTTACCTTGCTCAAGTCCCGAAGGTCGTTTGTGCTCCCGAGAATCCCGAGAAAATATGCTTTCTCGAGTCAAAGTTCTGCTTGGTTTTCATCACGCCTTTTTCCGATCTTTCAAGTGAGTTCATACCCTTATAATCCACACTTTTAAATGTTTTGTAAATACTTTTATATGCTTTTAAGGGGGAATACAATTAAAACACACAATTATTATCGTGTGTTATATAAAGTTTCATTATACACTTTTTATCAACGAAATCATATGTGATTTATAACTATTATAGGGAAACTTTCGTATGCAAAATATATCACGATAACATCATATTTTTGGAAATAAAAAATGTGGTTATATATGTATATGTGTTCATCTTGGCACTATAAAAATTATAACTTTCAATAAAAAGTGAGCATTTTTACTAGGGATTACTATACAAACGAGACACACTTTTAGAAAACTATAATAGGTATAGTTTTACGAGGACATTACGGACTTTTACATACTAGAAACACTATTTCAAGAAGTTTATTTTCACATACAAGAACTAATGAACATTTTCGTACGTAAATCTGTTTTATACTAAATTTTGTGAGACAATAACTTTACGTACATTCGAGTACGCATTTCAAGTCCTGTATTATATACCAGAATCCCTTGGAGGGGGAGCATGGTGTTTGTGTATAGATCTATACGGGCTTGACAACCCGCGCCCTGACTGTTAGCTACAGTCCACCATTTGGGGTGACAAACGTCAGAACATTCCAACGTCTGAAGAACGTTGTGTATAGGCATTTCTATTCAATAGCATGGTTATAAAACTCACATGGAGTATTGAAAACACATTGATTTACGGGGTTTTTCAGATGTATTGGAAATTTTATACGTACATACATTTTCTAGAAACAAACATTGGTCTTGATAGAAGGCTACATTTATACTAGTAGAAAATATAGGATTTTCTAGGAACAAACAAACAAGAACAAAACATTTCATCTCATACAAACATTGTCATTTAATACTTATGAAACTCACCAGCTTAAATGCTGGTCTACTCTTTCAAAACTACTTGTATGTCCTAGGGATTCAGTAATTACAGGTAACAAACAGCTTTTGAAGAATGGACGCTGCGGCGCCAGTTTAAATTCATATATTGACATCATATTGTAATCGGTTTTGAACATGTACCTTTTAACAATGTAAACTTTCAATTATATATATATATATATATATATATATATATATATATATATATATATATATATATATATGATGGTTGTATTGCTTTCTTTACTATGTATTCTTTTGTTACGTTACCACATGAAGTCATCCGCTCCCGAATGTTTCCGCCGTTCCGGTTTGGGGGTGTGACAGCTGGCTAGAGTTACTTAAGGACTACGACTGTGAAATACTTTACCACCCCGGGTCTATCGTGAAACTTCGACAGGTCATAACTTGTTCATTATAACTCGGATTTCGGCGTTCTTTATATGCACGGAAACCTTGTAACATATACTATAACTTAGTTAATATTATTCATTCTAAATAATATTTCATCAAAAGTTCATTTTTGACGCCTATCGTCTCTAAATTGACTAACCCGGATCTACGGGCGTTACAGATGCTCTCAGTCGGAAAGTCAATCTTGAAAGAAAAAAGGCCAAGAGCATTGAGAATTGAAGTTGTCTCGACCATTGTGGAAAGTATAAAGAAAGCTCAAGAGGAAGCTTCTGAGAAGAATGACCGAAAGGAGGAATGTTTGGGCAAAACGTTGGTGTTCGATATAAACAGTCATGGACTGAAGGTGTTCCAAGATCGGATTTGGATACCTAAGACAGGAAGAGTCGGAGATCTTCTAATGGAAGAAGCTCACAAGACCATGTACTCAATTTATCCCGGTAGCACTAAAATGTGTAGGGACCTGAAACCCTACTACTGGTGGCCGACGATGAAGCTTGATGTTGCAAAGTATGTGGCCGAGTATGTGACTTGTACGGGAGTCAAGACACAACATCAAAAACCATATGGGAGTTTAGAACCTTTACCTGTACCTATGGGTAAATGGGAAGACATTGCCATGGATTTTGTCACTAAACTGCCCAGAACAAAGAACGGTCACGACATGATATGGGTGGTCGTTGATCGCTTCACTAACAGTGCGCATTTCATAGCAGCCAATGAGAAATGGTCTATGGATATGCTCGCGAATTCTTATGTGAAGGAAATTGTGAGGCTTCACGGTGTTCCGTTAACGATTGTATCGGATCGTGATAGCCGTTTCACCTCAAGGTTTTGGAAAAGTCTACAAGAGGAAATGGGTACCAAGTTGTGTTTAAGTACAGCTTACCATCCACAGACTGATGGTTAGAGTGAAAGAACAATTCAAACACTTGAATATATGCTGAGAGCGTGTACCCTGGAATTCCTAGGTAACTGGGATGAACATTTACCTTTGGTAGAATTGTCCTACAATAATAGTTTCCACTCGAGCATAAAGATGGCACCTTATCAAGCTTTGTACGGACATAAGTGTTGTACGCCGTCTTGTTGGCTTGAGGCTGGGGAGAAGCAGTTTATGGGACCCGAGATGGTTCATCAAACCGCTGAATAGCTAAAAATAATCAGGGAAAGAATGTTAGCCGCTCAAGATAGTCAAAAGAGCTATACTGACAAAAAGTGTAGACCGATGACTTTTGAAGTGGGGGATTCGGTTTTACTTCAAGTCTCACCGTGGAAGGGACTTATAAGATTTGGTAAAAGGGGAAAGTTGAGTCCAAGGTTTATTGGACCGTTTAAAGTTCTTCAGAGGGTTGGGAACCAAGCTTACAAGCTCGAATTACCCGAAGAACTGAATGGAATTCATAACACTTTTCATGTGTGTTATTTGAGGAAGTTCACGGGAGAAGTTCCTGACATAATTCCAATTTCTAAATTGAGAATTAATGAAAACAAGAGGTTAATTGAGGAACCAGAGGCAATTGTTGACCGAAAGACTAAGAAGCTTCGATGCAAGATGATCGAATTAGTGCTTGTCCATTGGAAACATTCGAATGGGTCAAATCTCACTTGGGAAACGGAGAGTGACATGTTGAGTTGCTATCTGCATTTGTTTGTTGATGTGTGATTCCGGGGACGGAATCATCCTAAGGGGGAGAGAATTGTAACGCCCGCATTTCCAGGCAAGGCATTTTCATTGATGTAATAGTCTATGTTAACCTTTGTAACCTGTTTTGAAATAATAGAAGTGTATTATTTGAGTATTATGTGTTTTGTGCTTAACTGTGTGACTTAATTGAATTAAGTATGAAAATAAGCATCAAAATGAAATATTAGATAAAGCCGATATCTATGGATAATGTTGTAGTAGTTGAAACGAGGTTTTCGAATATATAAAGAATGCCGAAATCCGAATTATAACGAAGAAGTTATGACCTGTCGAAGTTTCGCGACAGAACCGGCATGACGCTGAATGACGTAAAATATGAATTTAAGATAGAGCGGTATCTAGCCTTAGTGATCTAAACAAAAGTTGTAGGGTTCATTAAACCGAGAGCGTGCATAAAAAGAACGCCCAAATGTGACTTTGTATGAGGAAGTTATGATTTTTCGAAGTTTCGACTTAACAATATGCAGCCCGAATCCTCGATTTGAGATCGAGTAATTTTTAGCCGAAACAATCTAAATGAGAATCGAAGATCTCATCGATAGTAATGAAACGATAAAAAGACAGACGAAAACGGAATTCAGATGAAGGAGTTATGAATTTCGAACGGAGTTTACCTGTCCCGGCCTACTAAAAAAAATATATTAATAATATATTAAATTTAAAGTCAAAATTAGCCAATGGAGTCTAAATGAGAGTTGTAGAGCATAATCTCACCTACGTGTGGATATAAAGTGTAACGCCTGTGTTTCCGGGCTTGCCGTTTTTAGCAATGTAATAGTCTAGGTTAACCTTTGTAACCCATTTGGAAATAATAAGAATGTATTATTTGAGTATTATGTGTTTTGTGCTTAATTGCTTAATTATGTGGTCTGATTAATTAAGAATAAAAATAAGCGTCAAAATTTAAGTGTAAAATAAACTTAATATCTTTGGTTAATGTTGTAGTAGTTGAATCGAGGTTTCCGAATATATATAGAACGCCCAAATCTGACTTCGTATGAGGAAGTTATGATTTATCGAAGTTTCGACTTAGCAGTGTCTAGCCTGAAATACTCGATTTGAGATCAAGTGGTTTTTAGCCGAAGCAATCTAAATGAGAATCGAAGATCTCATTGTTGGTATCGAAGCGATAAAAAGTTAGGCGAGAACAGACGTCAAACGAAGAAGTTATGAATTTATAACGAAATTTTTCTGTCGCGGCCTATTAAAAATAAATAATAAAAATAAAGTCAAAATTAGCCGACGGAGTCTAAACGAAAGTTGTAGAGCGTAGTCTCACCTTTCCGTGGATATAAAGAACGTCGAAAACGGAGTTTGTATGAAGAAGATATGAATTTCCGAAGTTTATTAATTATTTTGTAATTAAATTAAATCTTTAATTCGGAAGCCTTATCCGAAGAGTAGTCACCGATCTGATCCGAGGTACGCGTCGCGTACTCGAGTACGCCCCGCGTACTCCGAAGGTGTCGACATCGCAGCAAGTGGCTTCGGATACGTAAGCAGTGACGTTTCTCGGACCAATACGCCCCGCGTACTCCGAGGCTCCAGCCTCCTATAAATAGGATGCGAAGGCAGCCGAGTCTTTTGCCAATTTCTTCTCTTCTCTCTCCCGTTTTGCATCGTTTTGCGTGCCAGAAATACCCCGAAGCCCCGGTATCATACTCTAGCCCCGAGGCAAGTCCCGAGATCCCGAAGATCCCGAGAAGTGCGGTTCCCGAGCCGAAGCTCTGCCCGCGAGAAGTTCGATTTTTGTGGAGATCTTCCAGATCTGCTGTGGATTACTACTTCTGCAAGTCGTAGTGCTGTCCGATCATCTTCTAATCAAGTGAGTGTATACTACCTTTCATAAACACGATAATAATACAAGTGCGGTTTGAGTGTATTAAGTAAATTGTGGTTTATATGTCTGAGGGTGCAGTTACTTTCTTCTAACAAGTAACTATGAAGTATTTTATGCGATATACTTGTTATGTGTATATTTTGTGATTGTATGCGTGAATGGATATTCACTTTATTCTATCTCATAGATCTGAAATTGTTTTCTATGGAATACATGTTATGTGGTATGCCTCATCTGTTATGTGGAATATATATTGAATGAAAATGATATACAGGTTTTAAACTATGTATGAAAATATATATTTTTATCTACTAATATGTTGGGTAGAACATGGGTAGATAGTTGGTGTGTAATAAACAGATGAGAGGCCTCGATGTTGTTGTTGTTGTTGATCTAGTTATTCAGCGGTGTATGGATAACGACCACGGACTCTTTCTAGACAGTCTAGTGGAACGCTAGCAGGTTCATAACCTGTAGGTGTTGTGAACGATGTGTTCACCGGTGTACTCTATCCCCCTCATGGTTGCCTTTAGGATATCTATTGTTGAGGAAACCCCTTCGCAGTGATGTCCGTCCCGATGAAAATCCTAGATTAGGTCCCTTGAGATAGATGTTGTTTTAGGGACGTAAAGTAAGGATAACGGGAACGGGTAATCGGGATAGTGATTGGTTGATAAAATTAAATATAACTTATTTATTGTGGGTTGAAAACCCTATATGCTCACCAGGCTCCCAAGCCTGACCCACTCAGTTTTATTTGTATTACAGGAAGTGGCACAAGGGCGTAAGATGGATGGATCATCTTGTTGTTTTGTTTACAAGTCTGTATATGTATATATTTGTTGAATGACTTGTAATTTTATCGTTTATGCTTTATGGTCTGTATCGGAACATGACATCCCGAGTTTTGATTATATAATGAAATGTATCTCTTGATGAAATGCTTTGATAAATATTATTTTATCATGTTTTGTTTTGGGAACAAATTCCGCAACTCTTTCAAATCAAAAGGATTTACTCTGAAATTATTTAAAAGCATAAATGAAAATCGGTCCTTTCTGGCCGAGATTTTGGGGATGTCACAGTTGGTATCAGAGCATTAGTTTAAGCGAACTAGGAATTTGTAGGATTTCTAGACTTAAACTTAGAATGCTAAGTGGAATTTTAAGATGTGTGTCTGTTGGATTTTAGACACGAGCACTAGTTTATTTTAGGAAAGTTGCCTAAAATGCTTTATGTGCTCAATGTTATATGTTGCCATATATGATATTATTTGTTCGGATCTACGGTCTGTTGCCGACCGGATCTAGAAACCTTAGTGTGTAGGATTCTAAGCGTGCGTCTACGTTATTAGAACTAGCATGTAAACGTTTCGGAGTAATAAGGATGATTTGAATACCTATCGTGAAGGAGGATCTAATTTCACCTTATTCGGTGTGTAGATCAAAATGGTGAGAACAAGGAGTGGCGTTGGAAACGCGGATGAAAACAGGAATCAACCGCCAGTTATTGAGCAAATACCTGTTGTAGCAGCAGCACCGAACAAAGGGATGAGATGCGACAGATGTTGGATAATAGGGATGAACCTATCATACCTATTGAGGAACCCGAAATTCCCGAGCAATCGGAGGAAGGGAACAATAGTCGCATGATGAGTCAAGTTGGGACTCAAGGGGAACGAAGGAAGGATCCAGAAAGGAGAAACAACAAGGATGGGCAAATGTACAAGAACTTCTTGGGCGCCAAACCGCCAAGTCTTTCTGGGAGCCCAAAGCCTGTTGAGATAATGGATTGGATCTCCGAAATGGAGATGGTATTTGAAAGTTGCGACTGTAGCAACAAACAGAAGACCGTCTTTGCGGTTAGACAACTGAAGACTGGAGTCTTGAGTTGGTGGAAGTTGTTGGCAGATACTATGTCACGAGGAGAAGCCCTGAAAATGTCATGGGAGGAGTTCTTGGAACACCTAAGGGTGCAATATTGTTCAGAGATAGATCTGATTGATTTGAACAATGAGTTCCAAAACTTGAAGAAAGGGAAGATGAGCATAGATGACTATGCTACTGCATTTACTGAGAAGATGAAGTTGTTTCCGTACCTAGTGCCAACGGAACTCTCCAAGATTGAGAGGTTTGCTAATGGACTGCCTGCCGACTTTGGTCCGACAGTCAAAATGGCAACCACTCTGAAAACGGCTGTTTGTGCAGCTAAGAATGTGGAGGCCCAGCAGAAGGAAAAGGGTCTGGAAAGAATAGATGTTGGTGAAAAGAGGAAGTTCGATGGAACTTCAGGGTCCAACAATAAAAACAAGTTCTCGAAGTCTGGTTCGAGGGGAAGTGGAGGTGAAGCGAAATGGTGCGACAAATGTAAGAAGAAGCATCATGGAAAATGTGAGGTGGGGAACACATGCTACAAGTGTGGAAAGCCAGGGCACTATGCCAATGAGTGTACCCTCACAAAGAAAGTTTGCTATGGTTGTGGTGAGGAGGGTCATATGTCGAGGGACTGCCCGAAGAAGAAGGAGGCAGCTAGACCCAACATTCCGCCAAAGCCAAAGGCGAGAGCATTCCAGATGACACTGGAAGCTGCTAAAAATGAAGCTGATGTCGCTTCAGGTACCTTTCTCGTTAACGAATTGCCTGCCCAAATTTTATTTGATTCTGGAGCCAACTACTCCTTTATATCGCATGAATTTGGTAGAAAGCTAGCTTTGCCTGTTGTTAGACTAGATAATGCCTTATTAGTCGAAGTTGCTAGTGGCAAGTTTGTACCTGTTAGCTATCGCATGAAAAACATCTTAATTGATCTGAATGGGAATAAGTTCCACGAGGATTTATTGCCTATCGAACTTAATGGTTTCAACATCGTATTGGGAATGGATTGGCTTAGCGCCAACGACGCCGAAATTTTATGCAAGAAGAAAATAGTCAAAGTAAACCCGCCTGGGAAAGATTCGTTTATGGTGTATGGAGATAAACGCAGAGTGAATTCTGGAATCATTTCGTTGATGAAAGCCAGAAAATGTTTGACCAAGGGGTGTACATCATATTTAGCATTCGTGATTGATGCTAAGATGGAAAAGAAGGTGATGTAGAATATTCCAGTGGTGTGTGATTATCCGAAAGTATTTCCCGAAGATCTTCCTGGATTACCACCAGATCGACAAGTGGAATTCCGTATTGACTTGTTGCCAAGAATGACGCCAATTGCAAAAGCACCTTATCGATTAGCACCGACGTAGATGAAGGAGCTAATGATGCAACTTCAGGAGTTATTGGACCAAGGTTTCATTAGACCTAGTTCATCACCCTGGGGAGCTCCGGTGTTATTCGTGAAGAAGAAAGATGGAAGTATGAGAATGTGCATTGATTACCGAGAGTTGAACAAGGCAACAATAAAGAATAGATATCCGTTGCCGAGGATTGATGACCTGTTTGATCAATTGCAAGGTTCGAGCTATTTCTCGAAGATCGATCTAAGGTCAGGATATCATCAGCTAAAAGTAAGAGAGCAAGATATCGAGAAGACTGCATTCAGAACTAGATATGGACACTACGAGTTCTTGGTTATGTCGTTTGGACTAACCAATGCTCCGGCAGCATTCATGGATTTGATGAATAGGGTTTGCAATCCTTTCCTTGATAAATGCGTAATAGTGTTCATAGACAACATTCTGATTTACTCGAAAAGCCAGGAGGAGCATGGCAGACACTTGCGGGAAGTGTTAGAAGTTTTGAAGAAGGAGAAGCTTTATGCAAAGTTCTCCAAATGTGATTTTTGGATTCGTGAAGTCCAATTCTTGGGTCACGTGGTCAACCAAGAAGGGATAATGGTTGATCCAGCAAAGATTGAAGCTGTAACGAAGTGGGAACAACCGAAAAGTCCCATGGAGATTCGAAGCTTTTTAGGATTAGCCGGATATTACCGAAGGTTTATCCAAGGCTTTTCTTCGATTGCTACTCCGTTGACAGCTTTGACCCACAAAGGAGCTACTTATGCTTGGAGTGAGAAGCATAAGGAAGCATTCGAGAAGCTATGCGAGGCACCGATACTTTCTCTACCCGATGGAGTTGAAGACTTCGCTGTCTATAACGATGCGTCTGGTGTTGGATTGGGTTGTGTTTTGACCCAAAGAGAAAAGGTGATAGCATATGCGTCTCGACAGCTGAAAGAGCACGAAAAGAACTACCCGACTCATGATTTGGAGTTGGCAGTGGTAGTTTTTGCTCTGAAAATATGGAGGCATTACCTCTATGGCACGAAGTGCAAACTTTTCACTGATCATAAGAGTCTCCAATATCTCTTTAATCAGAAAGAATTGAATATGAGGCAACGACGCTGGCTAGAATTACTTAAAGACTACGACTGCAAGATACTTTACCACCCCGGTAAAGCTAATGTTGTTGCTGATGCTCTCAGTCGGAAAGCCAATCTTGAAAGGAAAAGGCCAAGAGCGTTGAGAATTGAAGTTGTCTCGACTATTTTGGAAAGTATAAAGAAAGCTCAGAGCGAAGCTTCTGAGAAGAATGACAGAAAGGAGGAACGTTTGTGCAAAACGTTGGTGTTCGGTGTAAACAGTCATAGACTGAAGGTGTTCCAAGATGGGATTTGGATACCTAAGACAGGAGGAGTCAGAGATCTTCTGATGGAAGAAGCTCACAAGACCATGTACTCGATTCATCCTAGTAGCACTAAAATGTATAGGGACCTAAAACCCTACTACTGGTAGCCGACGATGAAGCTTGATGTTGCAAAGTATGTGGCTGAGTGTGTGACTTGTGCAAGAGTAAAGACACAACATCAGAAACCGTACGGGAGTTTAGAACCTTTGCCTGTGCCTATGGGTAAGTGGGAAGACATTGCTATGGATTTTGTCACTAAACTGCCCAGAACAAAGAATGGTCACAACATGATTTGGGTGGCCGTTGATCGATTCACTAAGAGTGCGCATTTCATAGCAGCCAAGGAGAAATGGTCTATGGAAAAGCTTGCGAATTCTTACGTGAAGGAAATTGTGAGGCTTCACGGTGTTCCGTTAACGATTGTGTCGGATCATGATAGCCGTTTCACTTCACGATTTTGGAAAAGTCTACAAGAGGAATTGGGTACCAAGTTGTGTTTATGTACAGCTTATCATCCGCAGACTGATGGTCAGAGCGAACGAATGATACAAACACTTGAAGATATGCTGAGAGCATGTACTCTGGAATTCCTAGGTAATTGGGATGAACATTTACCATTGGTAGAATTTTCCTATAATAACAGTTTCCACTCGAGCATTAAGATGGCACCTTACCAAGCTTTGTATGGACAGAAGTGTCGTACGCCGTCTTGTTGGCTTGAGGCTGGGGAAAAATAGTTTATGGGACCGGAGATGGTTCATCAAACTGCTGAAAAGTTGAAAATAATTAGGGAAAGAATGTTATCAGCTCAGGATCGTCAAAAGAGCTATGCTGACAAGAAACGAAGACCGATGACTTTTGAGGTTGGGGATTCGGTTTTGCTTAAAGTCTCGCCGTGGAAGGGACTTATAAGATTTGGTAAAAGGGGAAAGTTGAGTCCAAGGTTTATTGGACCGTTTAAAGTTCTTCAGAGGATTGGGAACCAAGCTTACAAGCTCGAACTACCATAAGAACTGAATGAAATTCATAACACTTTTCATGTGTGTTATTTGAGGAAGTTCACGGGAGAAGTTCCCGACATAATTCCAATCTCTGAATTGAGAATTGATGAGAACAAAAGGTTGATTGAAGAACCAGAGGCAATTGTTGACCGAAAGACTAAGAAATTGCGACGAAATATGGTTGGGTTAGTGCTTGTCCGATGGAAATACACGAATGGGCCGAATCTCACCTGGGAGACGGAGAGTGACATGATGGGTCGCTATCCGCATTTGTTTGTTGATGTGTGATTCCGGGGACGGAATCATTCTAAGGTGGAGAGAATTGTAACGCCTGTGTTTCCAAGCTTGTCGTTTTTAGCAATGTAATAGTCTAGGTTAACCTTTGTAACCCATTTGGAAATAATAAGAATGTATTATTTGAGTATTATGTGTTTTGTGTTTAATTGCTTAATTATGTGGTCTGATTAATTAAGAATAAAAATAAGCGTCAAAATTTAAGTGTAAAATAAACTTAATATCTTTGGTTAATGTTGTAGTAGTTGAAGCGAGGTTTCCGAATATATATAGAATGCCCAAATCTGACTTCGTATGAGGAAGTTATGATTTATCGAAGTTTCGACTTAGCGGTATGCAGCCTGAAATACTCGATTTAAGATCGAGTGGTTTTTAGCCGAAGCAATCTAAATGAGAATCGAAGATCTCATTGTTGGTATCGAAGTGATAAAAAGTTAGGCGAGAACGGACGTCAAACGAAGAAGTTATGAATTTATAACGAAGTTTTTCTGTCGCGACCTATTAAAAATAAATAATAAAAATAAATTCAAAATTAGCCGACGGAGTCTAAACGAAAGTTGTAGTGCGTAGCCTCACCTTTCCGTGGATATAAAGAACGTCGAAAACGGAGTTCGTATGAAGAAGATATGAATTTCCGAAGTTTATTAATTATTTTGTAATTAAATTAAATCTTTAATTCGGAAGCCTTATCCGAAGAGTAGTCACCGATCTGATTCGAGGTACGCGTCGCGTACTCGAGTACGCCCCGCGTACTGCGAAGGTGTCGACATCGCAGCAAGTGGCTTCGGATACGTAAGCAGTGATGTTTCTCGGACCAATACGCCCCGCGTACTCCGAGGCTCCAGCCTCCTATAAATAGGATGCGAAGGCAGCCGAGTCTTTTGCCAATTTCTTCTCTTCTCTCTCCCGTTTTGCATCGTTTTGCGTGCCAGAAATACCCCGAAGCCCCGGTATCATACTCTAGCCCCGAGGCAAGTCCCGAGATCCCGAAGATCCCGAGAAGTGCGGTTCCCGAGCCGAAGCTCTGCCCGCGAGAAGTTCGATTTTTGTGGAGATCTTCCAGATCTACTGTGGATTACTACTTCTGCAAGTTGTAGTGCTGTCCGATCATCTTCTGATCAAGTGAGTGTATACTACCTTTCATAAACACGATAATAATACAAGTGCGGTTTGAGTGTATTAAGTAAATTGTGGTTTATATGTGTGAGGGTGCAGTTACTTTCTTCTAACAAGTAACTATGAAGTATTTTATGCGATATACTTGTTATGTGTATATTTTGTGATTGTATGCGTGAATGGATATTCACTTTATTCTATCTCATAGATCTGAAATTGTTTTCTATGGAATACATGTTATGTGGTATGCCTCATCTGTTATGTGGAATATATATTAAATGAAAATGATATACAGGTTTTAAACTATGTATGAAAATATATATTTTTATCTACTAATATGTTGGGTAGAACATTGGTAGATAGTTGGTGTGTAATAAACAGATGAGAGGCCTCGATGTTGTTGTTGTTGTTGATCTAGTTATTCAGCGGAGTATGGATAACGACCACAGACTCTTTCTAGACAGTCCAGTGGAACGCTAGCAGGTTCATAACCTGTAGGTGTTGTGAACGATGTGTTCACCGGTGTACTCTATCCCCCTCATGGTTGCCTTTAGGATATCTATTGTTGAGGAAACCCCTTCGCAGTGATGTCCGTCCCGATGAAAATCCTAGATTAGGTCCCTTGAGATAGATGTTGTTTTAGGGACGTAAAGTGAGGATAACGGGAATGGGTAATCGGGATAGTGATTGGTTGGTAAAATTAAATATAACTTATTTATTGTGGGTTGAAAACCCTATATGCTCACCAGGCTCCCAAGCCTGACCCACTCAGTTTTATTTGTATTACAGGAAGTGGCACAAGGGCGTAAGATGGATGGATCATCTTGTTGTTTTGTTTACAAGTCTGTATATGTATATATTTGTTGAATGACTTGTAATGTTATCGTTTATGCTTTATGGTCTGTATTAGAACATGACATCCCGAGTTTTGATTATATAATGAAATGCATCTCTTGATGAAATGCTTTGATAAATATTATTTTATCATGTTTTGTTTTGGGAACAAATTCCGCAACTCTTTCAAATCAAAAGGATTTACTCTGAAATTATTTAAAAGCATAAATGAAAATCGGTCTTTTCTAGCCGAGATTTTGGGGATGTCACATAACGAATGTCAAAAACGGAGCTCGTATGCGAAAGTTATGAATTTCTGAAGTTCGGGTGCGAAACCCAAGGTGGTGTCAGAACTCACATGGTGAGAATTGCAAAACTCACGAGGTGAGTAGTTCATGGACGTCTTCCAGGGCAAGTGGCCATGTCGAACGCAATGACATATCGAGCTCACGAGGTGAGAATTGAAAAACTCACGAGGTGAGAATTAAAAACTCACGAGGTGAATTTGAAATTTTTTCCATATAAATAGAATTCAAGGGGCAGCCGATTTTGGTTGCTCGATCTCTTCTTTCCCACTCCCGATACTCTCTCTAAGCCCTATTTTAACCCCCGAAGGCCCGATGTTTATCCCGAGACCCGAAGCAAGTCCCGAAGCTCGAAGATCCCGAGAAGAAAAGAGTTTCCGAGCCGAAGCTCTGCCCGCGAGAAGCCCGTTGTGTGAAGTGATCCTGGTTTCACCGAAGAATACTACTCTTAGAGCCGTAGTGCTGTCCGATCATCTTTTGATCAAGTGAGTGTAGTTACTTTCTTCTAACGCATAACTATGAAGTATTTTATATGAAATACGTGTTATGTATATATTTGGTTGTTATATCTGTGAATGTATATTCACTTTCTTCTATCTCATAGATCTGATTTATTCTCTATAAAATACGTGTTATGTGTATGTGTCTCATCTGTTGATTGGAATATGTATCGAATGAGAATGCTATACAGGTTTTAAACTATGTATAAAAATATATATTTTATCTACTAATATGTTGGTAGAACATAGGTAGATAGTCGATGTGTGATAAACAAATGAGACACCTCGATGTTGTTGTTGTTGATCTAGTTATTCAGCGGAGTATGGATAACGACCATAGACTCTTTCTAGACAGTCTTGTGGAACGCTAGCAGGCTCATAACCTGTAGGTGTTGTGAACGATGTGTTCACCGGTGTACTCTATCCCCCTCATGGTTGCCTTTAGGATGTCTATTGTTGAGGAAACCCCTTTGCAGTAATATCTGTCTCGATGAAAATCCTAGATTAGGTCCCTTGAGATAGATGTTGTTTTAGGGACATAACGTGAGGATAACGGGAATGGGTAATCGGGTTATTGTTTGTTGGTGAAATTAAATATAATTATTTTTTGTGGGTGGAAAACCCTATATGCTCACCAGGCTCCCAAGCCTGACCCACTCAGTTTTATTTGTATTACAGGAAGTGGCGCAAGGGCATAAGATGGATGAATCATCAAGTTGTTTTGTTTACAAGTCTGTATATGTATATATTTGTTGAATGACTTGTAATGTTATCGTTTATGCTTTATGGTCTGTATTGGAACATGACATCCCGAGTTTTGATTATATAATGAAAACGCATCTCTTGATGAAATGCTTTGATAAATATTATTTTATCATATTTTGTTTTGGGAAAAAATTCCGCAACTCTTTTAAATCAAAAGGATTTACTCTGAAATTATTTTAAAAAACATAAATGAAATCGGTCTTTTCTGGCCGTGATTTTGAGGATGTCACAAATGGAGAGGAAGGAAGGAAGACGAAATTGTGTGCTGCTACAAGTAGTGTGGCTATGGAAGATAATGGGTTAGAATGTTAAAGAAGAAGGTGGAGGAACGAATTTGATGGTTCAATTTCTCCAGCGAGACAATAGAGAAGGAAGAAAATTAAAGACGGCAATTGTAAGGTTTTTTCTACAAGTTTTGACTTTGACATCCCATATTTAAAGGGATAATAAACATATTAATTATCTATCATAATTAAATATGTAAAGATTACTATAATACCCTTAAATGATTTATTTAATGATTTATTATTTCATGAATTCTTATTAGTGCACACATGCACACAATAGTTGTCAAAAACATTTGAACCTATATATATATATATATATATATATATATATATATATATATATATATATATATATATATATATATATATATAATGGACAAAACTTTTATGAAACTTTTGGTACCCATTTAAGATTCAAGATAGAAGTTGGTTTCTTGCACACCAATTTATTTGAAGAAAATCGATCATCTTCAGAAAATAATACCCATTTTTTAATTGGAAAACAAAATTTTCCACAGATTTCATTAAACTAACTAAATTCTCTTTTCTCTTTTCTCCAACTTCTAACATATTCATCTGAAGAAAAATTGAATTTTCTTTAAACATTCTTGACTTCAGCTTTCTGAATCCTTTTACATGCATTAGGTACTTATACCTTGGGCATCAAAACCTTCTTCATTTTACTCTTGTTCTTGTTCTTGTCTTCTTTATTTTCTTATTTCTAGGTTTCAGAAACGAATTTCGGATCTGAACAACCTCTTCACCTTTTTGAATCTGAACATTAGAAACCTTTACTACACAAACTTTTAGAGTTTGATAAATCTGAACATCTTGAAGTATTGGCTTTCTGTAAGGAATCATTCTTCAAAAACATCATCAGAATATAAAAAGTCATATGTTTGAGTTCCAATTGAACAACACTTCTTCACATTCACGACTTCTTAATTTTTGTATTGAGATTCGTCTTCAGAACATCTAGATTCGAATTGTAAAACTTCTGAAAAACTTGAACCACTTGACTCCCCCTCAATAAGAACATATGGAGTCACTTTTTCTTCAAAATCATGAAGAACATTATGAACTTCACCAAGAACACCAAGAACATCTTCCGTTTCCTTTTCAGTTATTTTCATCTCCAAAATTTGTTGTTTATTTTCTCGATCCAGATGTCCAAAGATAATATGGAATTGTTCTACTATTCTCTCATCCTTTTGTAATCCACGTTCATTAACACATGAGTATTCAAATATTTTCTCATCAACAAAAAGATTATATAACTCAGTAACACCCGTCAACGTATAATCACAAAGAATATGAAACATAGTCACTTTGTCGACACCATAGATTGGTTTAGTAACCTTTAATCCAAGTTCTAAAATGGAGTTAAAAAATAAAAGATCCATTAGATCTTTAACAAGTAACAGAACTTGAATAGGGAGAAAGAACATTTGATAAGAATCTAGAGAGAGAAACAGATCTGAGATGGTTTCTAGAGAGATAAAGTAGATCTGAACACAAATACTTTGACAAAACACAAAATTCTTCTTCTTTTTCTTCCAAAACACGAATTTAGAACAGATCATATGATAGAATAGATAGATATCCGAATAAGATTTTGCAATAATACGAGGTATTTGACTTTTTCTTTTTAGAAAACTTACAAAACTTGAAGAACAAGGTGAGATTCATGATAAAATATCGTCATAAACAAGATCGATTCTTGCATTAATCACTAAGATCTACAAGAACCCGCTCTGATACCACTTGTTGGGAATAAATCTGAGATGACGAATGCGGAATATCAAGAACTATCAAGAATCAATCACCATCACATGTAAGTAATCTGATAAAGGTTTTTGTGTATATTAATATGGATCTGAATGTACAAAGAAAACCCTAATCTAGAAAAAACATGTTTATCAAAAGATAACCTAATGATTATTTATAAGGTAATAAAAAATTTACCAAAAATATAATATCAATGTCTTAGAAGAGCTTGATGAAGAACTTCTACTGTAAAGGCAAAGTAGGGAATCACAAAACGATTAACCCTAAAAAGGCTTCCTTAAATAACCAAACATGCCAAATCTGTTTTAATATCTCAAATACTCAACATTATATGATCTTATTGGGTTAAGACTTAGTGTTTTGGACATTTAGCATTTTATAGCCATGAAAAGTCATAAAGTTGGAAACTTTATGACTTAGGACATCATTTTGGGCTTGAGTCTGAATTTTGGACGTAATGGCTTAATAGAATAAGCTTTTAATGGAGTTTTGGGACTACACTGCCTACGTTGGCCGAAAAATATTTTCTTAAACATTTTTTCTTGTTCGAGAGTCAACTTTATCCTTATAGTAGATATGAATGAATCTTATATTAATTAATGTTGTAAAAGGATAGAATATATAAACTACCGTGGTTATAAAATTTTCACATTTTTTAAATTTTGAATATAAAATTTCCTTTAACATGATTTTTGAACTATTTTTTAACAAGTTCATGATGAGCTTCGATAATCTCTTTTCTAACATGTACATAATTTTTGAAGATGCAAGAAAATAAAACAATTCTAATAGAAATGACTTATATACTATATTTGTACGCCTAGTCGAGCAATGCAAAAGTTGTTCAACGGAAACCCATAAATAAACTTAAATATGTTGCGAATATTGATAATACGGTCGAAAATCCTCAAATTTCATAACATATTTTTCACGTTCGCAAGTGAGTTTTCTGTTGATTAAAATGAACCGAACGGTACACATTACATTTTATATGGTGAAAATTTAGGAAACCTACACGTCTATCAATTCTTGAAGATTTTAGTCATCGATTATCGAAGATGTGCACTTTGTTAGAGTTTGAAAATGATTTTTGAAAAAAACCTGAAACATATTATTACAAAGAAATGGTCATTGGTTTAGTGGTAAAAGTAACTCTTTTAACTAAGACGTTATGGACTCAAATCTAATCCAAAACATAGATAATATTATATCTATTTAGGAGTATAGTTTTTCTTAAAAGTATAACATATTACAAGTTTGATTGATAAAGATGTTTGGATTTTTGTATAGTTTAATTGATAAATATGTTGGATTTTTTATACCAGAACGTTCACCGACCCAAAATGATCAACCAACTACGAAACGAATATATTTATTGGAAAATGAAAGACCAAAGTTCATTGCAATTTTCTATAATTTATCCCATATGATAATAGTCTTATTTGGATTTAATTTGCGCATGACCCAAATAAAAAATGGACAGCCCATAGCTAATTGTGCGAAGCATGTTTTTCTTTCTTTTAAAAAATATATATATTTTATTAATGCGAAGCATGTATCAAGTCCATTTTGCTGTTCAAAAATAAATGTAAGATTCCAAATAACCTAAACACGTTTACCTAGTTACTACTTAGCAATTAGACCGATAATCTGGATTTCGCACTTCTGCTAGCGATTCATTCCAAAAGCAACAGGTGGCAAGTTCTTGGAAATTTTCTTGAAAACAACAAATATATTTATTGGGAAATGAAGTGGAATCAATAATTAAAAAGTTTTGATGATAAATTTGGGGCCTTTTCTAGTTTGTATGTTTGTTTTCATGTCAATCAAAGCTCTTTTAAGGATCAAAGGATGACATATGGGGTATATGGTTTGATCAAAAAGCTTCTTTAATTGCCATCTTTTTAATAAAGTAGTTGTTGACGAATAAAAATAAATTCAAGACAATTTTGAAAATAAAATATGTTCATTAGGTGGCATATCAAGATTCTTTTCTTCATGAGCTATCACTCTCTTGATCAATGTGAAAGCACCTTTAATTGGTTTGAAGAAAACCCACTAGACAAGATGACCTCATCAAAATGTTTGATGTTCTTGTTTGGGTTCTCACTTTAGCTTATACAATGATTCTACAAGAACATAAATCTTACGTTCATTTTCGGACATAACAAATTATTTTGGTCGTTTCGTGTTAACTTACTCGTATATATCACCATTTTGAAATATGTTTTTATTTTGGGACTGCTCTAACTACTTTTTTTTAATAAGCAGTTAAATTTTATTCTGAAAAATAACCATTCGGTCTGGAATGTCTAATCCGGACCCGAATTCTGAAATGTGTAAGTGGGTAAAATGATATGACCCGGTGATGTGGCCCTCAATATATAACATGTTGGACCCCTTATTCGTGTAATCATATTTATCTTTCATCCCATTACATTCATTAAACAATATGAATATATACATAATACAAAGAGGGAGACAATCCTACAAAAGGCTACACAAATGGAGATACTCCCCCCCCCCACCCCCACCCCCACATTATCACAGTAGACGATGGTAGTATGATGCAGTGAATAATGAAGCTCAAGTAGTCAATTTCGAATCCAACATGTCTCAACAACTGTATTAGCCACCCTGCGATATTCAACCTCCACACTAGAACGTGATATGGTATTTTGACACTTAGATGACCATGATAGGAGATTGTGTACAAGAAAGATATAGTAACCCGAAGTAGGGCGCCTAGTGACTAGACAGCCAGCCCAAGCTGCATCAGAGTAAGCAATAAGATCACACGAATGAGAGCTAAAAATCTACAGTCCATGATGTGTAGTGTCACGAACATATATCATAAGACTCTTTAGAGCTATAGAATGAGGCTCTCGGGGATCATGCATGTAGAGAAAAAATTGTTAAACAACATATGTGATGTCTGGCCTGGTGCAAGTAAGATTTTGGAGGGAACCAGCTAAGTTGAGATATAATGTAGGATATGCTACTAGAGGACCGAAACAGTCGAATTTGGTAGACAGATCAGCATGATTTGTAGCAGGTTCACAGTTCATCATGGAAGCATACTCAATAATTTCATTGACATATTTTTGTTGCGATAAAAATAAGCCGCCCACAGTTCTAGTAGTGGATATACCTAAAAATTAGTAGAATCAGAAAGATCTTGTTGTGTTTTATTGGTTACATTAAACATATTTGCACAGTGAAATTAACACATAATCTAATAATTGGCACATGCAACCTACTGATCTATGTCTTTACATATTATAAAAACATACTATTAAAACTACTATAAACCCTAGCTGAAATCAAAAATCTCAAGTAGAGATGTCTTTACTGTTACAATCGTATGTACCACTCTTTAATCCTAAGTTAGTCTTTAGAAAGCTAGCACCAAAATTATGGCGGCCTGTAATGGCTCACACTCAAACCTTACAAACTAAAGGAATCGATTTAGAGAGAGATGGACATAACACCGAAAATCATAGCCTTATGGGTCCTTTTATAGTTCCCAAATGTCAAAGGATAAACTCTAATTTGAATACTAAAATAATATATTTTAATCCTATTCAAATCAGTTTCCTTATTTGCACGTGGCGACTTCCTTAACTCCATGGAGAGGCTCCCAAATCCGTCCAAGCAAGGAAGGTTCTAGAATGCCTTATGTGCTCAACTTTTAAGCAATTGCAACTTAAACCTTATACCTCAAATTGATTCCAACTAACCCAAAATTATTTTCTAATTAATTCTAATCAATTTCTAAATAATTTATCAATCATATAAGAAATTAATAAATTGTTTCCTCTCTCTTCTAATATCATTCCTAACTATTTTTGGATATAAGGGCAACCCAAAAAGGATTTTGCTTTTATTCATAAGAATATACCAATTTAGTTAAGACCTTAGACACATTAATCCAACAGTCTCCCACTTAATTGCAATTGCTAGTATAGACTCTGATTAACCAACAAAGTGTGCTTTCTAAAATCACTATGAACTTTGAATCATATCAAATGATGACCCTAAGATAAGTGACCAACTATTCTTTCATTCCCAAGATATCGTATGTGTTGGATTAAGGTGTCTATGCCCATAACTAAATTCGTTTGACTTGTAAATAGAAACAAAATCCTTTTTGGATTGTTCTCATAACTAGTAACTGAATTGAATGATATTTGGAGAAAGATGTTCATTTACTGATTTATTATATGATTAATAAATTTTAATAAATAATGAATATATTAATTTGAAATAATAATGATTAATTGCGAATTAATCATAATTAATTTGGATTTAATTCTGGGTTAATTAGAACTAATTAAATATGCAATGATTGGATTGTAATTGTTCAATAGTTTAACAAGAAGGAATTCTAGAACCATCCACTAGGGTGGATGGTTTTAGAGATGCCAAAATGGCATCTGGAATATTCCTTTTAAGATAAGGAAATTTGATAACCACCCGGATTTGAAATAGTATTATTTTATTCAGGATTAGGGTTTTCAGGGTTATCTTATTAGGTATAAAATAAGACCCCTTGGGTGCCTTATTTTGGTCCAATACCTCAGTTGAATTTTTGCATCTCTCTCCTCTTTCCTCTTGTGTGTTCTTTTTGTTAGGGTTCAGGTACAAACCATTGGAGGAACTAAACGTTTGGTGCTAGCTTCTCAAGTCTACAAGGAAGGAATAAACTAACTTGTTTGCTATAACAAGTTAAGGTATGTAACTCTACTTTTTGATTTTCGAAATTAGTAGGGTTCATCATAGTTTAGTTATTCAAAGTGTGTTGCCTTAATGTGAATACAGATCCTTTTAGGTTGCATGTGTCCTTCTTAATTGTTAAGTGATTTTTCACATTGAGCACTTTTTGTAATCTAAGAAAACGATCAGTATGGACACGAGACATGTATATAAATCAATATCATAGCCCAAGATTTTGTTTCCCGATTTTCGATTTATGATGAACTTATTAGACTATAAATTGAACACATGAATTTAGTCCAAGCTAGGCTCAACATTATAATGTCAACATCCAATCACTGAGCGGCCCAAAGATACCTCTTTTCCTTTAAGGAAAAATAAACGAATCAACTTTGACTACATAATTATAAAATTTACTCATCATGTCATACATTGAAATAAGTTTTATAACATCAAGTTAGAGATGTGTTTACGTAATGCCAATGTACAACACACTTGTAAACTATAACTTATGTATCTCCATTTGAAGAATAAAAGATATTATCATCTTAGAATTACTCATGATTAAATCCATGAAGTAATATTTAAGTATGGGTTTAATCAATACTTAAAATCTCTATTTAAGCACTCATGGGTAATAGCAACAATCTACATGTCATGTCCAATCACTATGGACAATCTACTACTATCCATGACAATCTTAAATCATTACTTACTCCCTAAAAGCATGACTGATTGTGGTATGTTGAACAAATTAATACCCATGAAGTAAAAATGCAAAATGAAACGCAAGAATAAATTATTGAAGAAGGTAGTACACATAATAAATCTCGTTTATTAAATCACGAAAAAAGTTGCAATTTATCTTGTTATATTGTTTCAACCTATCAACTAACTACTAAAACTAATACCATCCATCAGTCTAATCCTCCTATCATGCTCGATGTGCTTTGCCTTGCTCAATGCCTTAGTAAAAGGATTAGCTTGATTATCCTCTGATGATACTCGATTCACCATGAGGTCACCATCCTCAACTCTATGTCAGAGATAATGATATTTTCTCATAATGTGCCTATATCTTCCATAATACCTTGGTTCTTTAGTCAAAGAAATCACACCTGCAGTATCACATAAATTTTCTATGGGTTCTTAGATTGATAGAACAACTCTGATATCACCGATGAAATTCTTCAACCATTTCGCTTACTTCGCCGCCTCATTTGCTGCAATATACTTCGATTCACAAGTTGAATCAATCATTTTTTCTTCTTGGAACTCTTCCAAGTTACCGCCTCTCTATTCAAAAGGAATACCCAGACAGATTATGAACAATAGTTGTCTCTATTTGTTTGAAAGTTGGCCTCACTATAACCACTCACTCTTAACTCATCTTTGCTGCCTAGAACTAAGAAAAATTATTTGGTTCTCCGCAAATACTTCAGAATGTTTTTAACTAATGTCCAATAGGCTCTGCCTGGATTATCTTGAAAGTGACTTACCTTGCTTAATTCATAAGACAAATCAGGAAAAGTATAAGTCATAACATACATGATCAATCCTATAGCCAAAGCATATGGGACTCAAATTGTCACACCCTCAAACCAGGATGGCGGAAACGTCTGGGGGTGGATGACTTCACGAACAGTATCGTAACATAACGAATAATATTGATCAAAGCAAAACATAACTATCATAAATATAATTGAAAGAGTTACATTGTTGTAAGAGTTGTATGTTTCAAAACCAATTACAATATGATGATGAAAAGATTTGTTTGACACCTTAGCGTCCTATCCTCAAAATCTTGTAGTTACCTGATTTAATGATTTTCTGAGAATACAAGTAGTATTGAAGTGTCAACAATTAAGTTGGTGAGTTCATAAGAGTTTGTATGAAGAATTGTAAGCCTTTCCTTGTAAAATGATAGTGTTCGTTTCCAGAAAATCCAATATTTTCCTTAAAAATGAGTTGTAGTCTTAGAAACCCCAAGACTGAAATGGATAAGTATTTCTATACTTAAAATAGTAATATATAGTTTTAATCTATATAAAACCATTTGAATGTATGTTTCCCCGTAAACTAAATCTATCGTTAATTCCCCGTGTGAGTTATTATAATGTATCGTTGATTCCCTGTGTGAGTTATTATAAACTAAATGGCCTGTTACAACGTTCTTTAGACATCGGAATGTTAGACCTTTATCACTTTAGACCTGTCGATCTAGCTGTAGCAAGCCGCTTAGGTGCGGGATTGTCAGTCTCATATAGATCTATACACAAGTATCACACTCTCTTACGGGAGATTCTGGTTATAATACAGGACTTTTGAAGGTACGACGAAGACTTTGTCTCATAAAATTGATTCAATGCGTTTACGTTTTGTTGTAATGAAAACCTTTGTATGTGTAATTATCACTTTTCCATGATAATAAAATAGTATAATGTATATATATATATATATATATATATATATATATATATATATATATATATATATATATAATTATCCGCTTTGTTCAAAATGTTACAATAGTGTTAATGTCCCATAAACTATACCTATTATAGTTTATTATAATATTTCATTTGTACCTATATATATATATATATATATATATATATATATATATATATATATATATATATATATATATATATATATATATATAGAGAGAGAGAGAGAGAGAGAGAGAGAGAGGCTAACATGCTTAGATATTCATAAATAACAATTATTGTACATCAAACACAAATAAGTGAGTCTTTAGTATGAAAATGTACATGTTTATAGTTTTTTGACTTTTTACGTCACAAAGCAGTAAATAGTGAAATATAAACTTTGTAAAACTTATTTTTACCTTTTTGTGATATTTGTGACAACTAGAAAATTTTGGAGCAAGAAAGGTCTAAATTATAACTATATATAAGTGAATTCACAATATAACTTTGTTGCAATAAAACTTGTAAACCAAAAGGGCATGATTTGTATAAGTAAATATATATGCTTTGAAAATCATACTTGTGAAGAGCCTTTGAAAAGTCAACAAGTTAGAACCAATCATAATCATGCATTAGAGATTTCGGCCTAGAACACCAAAACCTTGTGATCTCGGTTTGTGCCTAGACCGAAATCACTATGTGATCTAGGTTTGTACATGAATGAAATCACATAGTGATCTCGAACAAACCTAGACCGAAATCACTATGTGATCTAGGTTTGTACATGAATGAAATCACATAGTGATCTCGGTTGGTACAAGGCTGAAATCACATGTGATTTTGGTAGTTTTAGGGTGATTTCGGTGGGAAAGGCAGAGAAGGAAAGTTGACTTTATGATTGGATTTGTCACCCTTTTCCAATAACAAAGTTTACCCAACAAATATCCATGCATTAACCAACAGATAACTAAGCAAGTATCATATCATCCCTTCTTCCTTAAGTATACGAATGAACACACCCACAAACCCCCACCCATTCCATTTTCTCTAAAGTTTACTCCATTCTCTCTCAAGAAGCAAGCCAAAGATCTTCCAAGCTCAAATCCTTCAAGTTTATTCCTTGAGTTTTGGTAAGCTCTTCTTGTTAATCTAGTGTTTTTATACACTGTCATGTTAGTTTCATCTTATTTACACATATTATTATGTGTTAAAACTCTTAGGATACTCTCATCTTCAAAGAGTTTATCAAACACGTTCAAGTGTTTTAGGCTTGGATATCTTCACACCATCTCTTCAAACAACCCACAAATCCACTCAAGGTGAGTTCATACCCCCCACATTTTCGAGTTTTTCATATTTTTAGGGGGTAATACAAGTAAAGTTAAATTTTAACACCAAAATTTGCATGATCTATTACTATGTGAAAATAAAACATTATTTGCATGAGATATGGTTATCACTAGATTGTATACAACTATTTGTGATATATTAGTTTGAAATGCAGAACTAACAATAACAAAACATAATCTATGTTATAAAAATCATAAGACAAATTATGATTTGTAAAACTACAAGGTTTTTGGAAGCTCTTTACCAAAATATAGTTTTTCTAACAAAAAGGGTTACATTATAGTTATTTCACCATTTTGTGGGTTACAACCCAAAAATATAATCTTTTGACCATACATTTTGACACTAGACAAGATAATAACTTTTTTTATTTAAAGGTATAATTATTTCATTTACAAGAAAAAGGACTTTTCAGTTCACATAAGTCGATTGATACCGGTTGTGAGACATTTAGCTTCACCGTACCTACTAGAGTACACATTAAGTCCTGAATTATAACCAGTCTCTTGTAGGGAGAGCGTGACACTTGTGTATAGCTCTATACGAGATTGACAACCCCACACCTAAACTGTTAGCTACAGTTAGACCGGCAGGTCTGGGGGTGATAAATGTCGTAACAGTTCCGAAGCCTGACGAACGTCGTTCATGCCAACTAGTTGCATTAGTATGGTTATAATAACTCACATAGAGTATCGACAACACATTTGATTTACGGGTTAACATATATTTAAGTAGTTTTATATAAAGATAAAACTTCATAACACCATTTTTCAGTACAATATTACTTACATTTTTAGTCTTGGGATTTAAGACTTACAACTCATTTTTAAAGAAAATATCAAATTTTCTGGAAGTATACACTATCATTTTACTCGAAACAGTTACAAATCCTTCTCATACAAAACTCTTATGAACTCATCAACTTAATTGTTGACACTTTTCAAAATCACTTGTATTCTCAGGACATCATTAAACATGTAACCAAAGAGTTTTTGGAGGATGGGACGTCGTCACATCACGTTATTTAGTTTTTGTCATATACATTTGATATCATGTAAACAATGTTTTGAGCACAATGTAAACTTATTATATATTCAATACAATGGTTTAAATGCTTTGATCTCTATTATTCAATTGTTATGATATTGTACACGAAGTCATCCGCCCCCAGACGTTTCCGCCATTCTGGTTTGGGGGTGTGACAATATTTATCTCCAGTTAACTTTATATGTTTGAAACAACATATTTTTGGTCAAACCCACAAATATGCTACCATAATCTAGTTATGACCATTTTTGTTAGAAAACTCAATTTTACATAAACGATAAATTTTTAAGTTTTCTTTTTGTAAAACTAAATCTTTGGTATTTTTAACTAGTTTCAAGACATATGTTCCAAATAACATATTTTTGTCTATATCCCCCAAAAATGGTGCACTAACTTGGTTATAACCATTTTTGCTAGAAAGGTCATATTATGTTCATAAAAACTCTAGTTTTTATAGTTTTGTGTTTATAACTTTTTCTTAATAACATATAGCATGTTTATACTCGTTTTTTTATAGTTTTGTATTTTAAACAAACTTTTACATATAAATGCTCATAATGCTATGTAATAACATTATTTCATGTATATAGTACTTTTACACAACATATAAGTAAGCATGCATAACAACTTGTATATTTATACAGGTTTACTTTTATTCTCCCCCTTAAAAATTAAATAAATCGAAAATTAGGGGTATGAACTCACATTATGTGTGTTTTCTTGGTGGATAAAAGGTTGTAGATGGAAAGATTCAAGTTAAGAACATTTGAAGAACACTTAAAGATTTGAAGATCCTATGAATAGTAACACATGATCGATAATGTGTGTAAATGGATTGAAACTAGTTTATAAGTGTGTAGAATCACTAGATTAAGAAGGAAGTACTTACCAAAAACTCAAGAACCAACTTGGAAGAAATTAGCTATTGAATATGAGAGCTTTTCTTGGAGAAGAAGATGAAAATGAAGAAGATGGTGATGAGAGAAGGCCTCTCGACCGTGAATAAAAGAGAGAAAGGGAAAGGGGTGGGGGTGGGTAGGGGGTGTCGGGGGACATGGATGAGACTAAATGTGTAATACTTTATGATGCTTTTGCATTTAAGATGTTAGATTATGGGGAGACAACATTGTTTCTAGTGTTTTTTTATAAAAAAATCAAACTTTAATAAAACTAGGCCTTTTTTTATAAAAATAGTGGTATTTTTATAAAGAAATATGGTATAACGGATGTATAAATATTTAATTTTAATTATAAAAATTCAAACTATTATAAAAATCATTATTATTAAAAATAATAATACGTTACATGAAGGTTAGGTTGAATTCCCAAGTTCTTGCTGTAAAGAAATTTGGGTGTTTTAGCCAGGTATCGAATTTGTCGCATTCGGTGACAAATTCACCAAAATTTGTGTTTATAGCCTTTTTTATGAATTTGTCATGTAGTATAAAGTTTATGAACTCCACTAAATTGAGTTATGAATATTATTTATACTAAATATAAAATTGAATTACCAAATTGTTACGATACTATCCTTATTTTGGGTTTATATTCGATAATTGGTAACTAGAGAAGTACTTTGTATTATAACTTGTCAATGGTACATTAGAAACATTAGAGAATATCACATTTCACCTAAAATTCTAATAAGATTTTAGTTGACCTGGTTGACTTTTATTGACTTTGTTTGACCAAAAATTGACGGTGGTCACACAAATCATGTCATCTATTTCTTTATCATTATTGGGACAACGAGCTTTATTCAATTTAACAATATGATGAATGGGAAAATCCCCTTTCTTGGACTTTTCTATACTGAAACGTTTCAATATTTTATCCAAGTATGTACTTATGCTAAGTCCAATTAGAATTTTTTTTTTCTATCCCTATAAATCCTTATTCCAATAATGTATGTCGCCTCTCCTAGATCCTTAATAGTCAAACATTTTTCGAACCAAGACTTTACTTCTTCCAATGTTGGAATATTGTTTCCAATAAGGATTATGTCATTAACATACAAGACTAGGAAGGTTACAACACTCTAACTAGCTTTAACATATACACAAGACTTATCTTTACTTCTAGAGAACCCAAACTCTTTGAATTTCTCATGGAAGCAAAGATTCTAGCTACGAGATGGTTGTTTTAATCCATAGATGTACTTTTCAAGCTTGCACGCCTTATTAGGAAATTTTTGCATGTTCAAAACCTTTTTGCTTACTCATATAGACGTCCTCAGTAAGCTTCTCGTTTAGGAATTCGATTTTAACATCCATCTGCCATACCTCATAATCGTAAAAGGTATATATGGAAAACATTATTCTAATCAATTTGATCTTAGCTATTGGTTAGAAGGTTATCATAGTCAACCCCTTGGGTTTAAGTAAAGCCCTTTGAAAACAAGCTAGCTTTAAACATGTGTATATTTCCATCCATGTCGGTCTTCTTCTTGAAGATCCATTTGCAACCTACCATCTTTCAACTTGGTACATGCTCAACCAAGTTCCACACTTTTTATCATACATGGACTAAATCTCATTATCGATTGCCTCTTTCCACTTGGTAGCCTCAGGGTCTGCCATCACTTCCTTGTAGTTAGTTGTTTAATCCAAATTTACTAGTTTTCCATCACTAATAAATGTTTCATCATTCAAAGTTATGTAGAAACCACAAAAGTCGAATGATGCGTTAACTCTAATGAATCGATGAAGAGGTAATGAATTGCCAATTAGCATAATAGGCGTTTCTTCCTATGCTTGAGCGCTAGTATCAACTAAAGTCTCCTCATTAGTTGACTCTTGAATTTCTTCAAGATCAGTAGCACTCTGACTGCCATTTTTGAATATGAGCTCTCTCTCATGAAAGACCCCCCTTCCATCTACAAAGACCACGTTTTTACTTGGTATGTAGAACAAGTGTACAAAGGACTTTTGTAGGTATCTAATGAACACACACATCTTGGCTCTAGGTTCCAATTTATCTTGGGTCTCGCGCCTAATAAGAGCCTCACAACCCCATACCTTAATATATATGTGAGTGAGGTAGGTTTTGTACTCCACATTTAGTGAGGTGTTTTGGAAACTTTTGTGGTTGGAACAAGATTTAGGATGTGGGAAGTTGTTTCTAAAGCATACCAATAGAAAGATATAGGAAGCAGAATTCGACTCCTCATGGAACGAACCATGTCTAACAAGGTTCAATTTCTCCTCTCAGCTACACCATTTAGTTGTGGTGTCCTATGAGGGGACAATTATGAAACTATTCCACATTCCTTGAGGTAGTCGTCGAGCTCGATACTAAGATACTCTCCACCCCTATTGGAGCGAAACATCTTTATCTTCTTGCCCAGTGGATTCTCTACTTCGTGCTTAAATTCTTTGAACTTTTCAAAAGTTTATGATTTATGTTTGATTAAGTGAATATAAGAATATACTGTAATCATCAATAAACGTCACGTAGTAGCAATTAACATTTCTTGTAGTATGTATGAAAGGTGCACACATATTAGTGTGTTTGAGGTCCAACAAACCTTCACCTCTTTCATAAGTTCCTATGAAAGGTGACATGCAAACAATATTCATATTCATCATTTGACCTGAGGTCAAATGATTCCAACACTCTATCCATTTGGAGTTGGGCAATACGATTCTTGTTTATATGGCCAATATGACAATAACATAAGCATTCCTTGTCTAACCATTAGAAAAATCAAGGTTATACACATTAGTGCCATCATTTTTAACATACAAAACACTTTCATACACACCATTACAAGGATAAGCTTTGGAAATGACAACACCATTCTTATAAATGAAAATAGAACCATTGTCATTATCAAACAAGTAATGATATCGTTGTCTACATAATGCATGAAATGAAATTATGTTTTTAGTCATATCTTAAGAACAGTGACAATCGTCTAAACTAATCACAACCCTACTACTAAGCTTCAGTTCGATCTCTCCAATCAATGTAATAGCTGACCTTCGTCCATTTCCTTTGATTATATCGACTTCAAGCTTTTATTCTTCAGTTCCTACAATACCGAGCATATGTGAACACCATATCCGGTATCAATAATTTTTGAATGTGTAGTATAGTGAATTTTAATGAATAATTGAATCAGATTCGATCGCTTGACCCATCTCATCCTTCATGTCACTCAAGTATTCTGGGTATCTTTTCTTCCAATGGCTTTTCTCTTGATAGTTCGAAAAATCAACTTCATTTGAATCATGGCCCGAAGCAATCTCAGAATCTGTCTTTCTCTTGAGTCCTTGATTAAACAATTCAATCATTGATTTCTCATTTTCCTTGAGAAGAGAAAGTATCTTTTGCTCGAAGTCTTTACCATCTTCAATAGCTTTGGAATGTTCTAGGGTTGCCTTCTTAATAATGTCGGCTTCAACAACCCCCAACATTTCAGAAAACTCTATTAGGGTCACATTGAGATTCCTCATGTGAAAGTTTGTTACGAATGAATTGTAAGAATCAGTAAGGGTTGTTTGTTAGGTAGACGATGTGAAAGAGCGAGAAGAAGATAAGGGAAAGAAGGAGGAGTAAGATCACCATTTCCAAACATCTATTATATTAGAGGAAGGTTTAGTTAGTTGATTGATTGATTTTTTTTAATGCACTAGTTTTTTATTTATAAAGTCATATCTATCTCAACTAGTCTTAAACACAAATAGGCAATGTACCTAGTCGTGAAGTAATATAGTTTAAGGTAAGAAATGGTGTCGAACACAGGGAACGTCATGGTTTAGATAAAACAATTCAAATGTTAATTAAATTAATAACACTAAAATAAAGGGTACTTTTTGCGTAAACTAAATTAAACTAATTTTAATTCTCAATTAATCAACAAAACTAAATAACTAAATGAAAACAATAGATAAGAAGTACTTCCACTAGAATACAAATCCCCCAAGTTTTTATGTTTGACTTATTAGAAGTGTAGTGGATTAATGAATTGATTACCGTATTGTAATATGACTAGTTATCTTGATCATATTTCCTAGTACTAATAATTAATGAATAACTAACAAAATGATCATGCAATTGGTGAGCACGTAATTAATTAAATATATTCGAACTATGAACGATATGATCTAGTAATTTCTTGTCAATGATCATGAATATCAATCTAATCATGGCATGGTTATCTAATGCACTCTAACACAATCAAAGTCACCGATTAATATTATCTAACCCTTGGCTTATGATTAAAGTCCTAGTCATACAAAACTAATGATCATAGATTCTTATTAAGTACATCAAGATAGAATGATCATCTAATCCTAATAATACTCAACAATAAACAATAAAATCATAACTTTAACATGAAAGGTAAAACAATCAACTGAACACAAGTAAAAACCAAATTCAATTAATCCTACTAACGAAATCAAAGCATATCAACAAGGTTTCATCAATATCTAGTGAAAGTAAAGGTTTTTACACCATATACAATAAACTAAATCAAAAAAACATCACCAAAAGAATGCAAGAAGCGATCATCAAGCAAACCCGAAGTGAAATCTCGATACAATAACACTTGAATCTTCAAAACCTTGCTCCAATTAGCTCTGTAGCTTCGAATCCGACCCTATAGGATTCTTAGAAGGGTTTTTCTTCGTCAATAATCATAACCCTAAGGCCTTTACCTTCTGGAATCGACCTAATGTGCAAAATATATATAATTACCAAAATATGCCCACCACGACGTGGTTGTGTGAAAGCAAAGAGATCTGCGCGGACAAGGTTTGAAAACTCAAACCTTGAGTTAACTTAAGATCAATGTCTTATACTAATAAAGGTTCAGTCAAGTCTAGTAAACCAGTGTTGTCTTGAAATTAAAAGGTTCAATAAAGAGCTCAAATATATAAAATAAGTATGAACAGTGTAAAGAGATTCAAGAACAATAAGAATGATAAAGAGAATGATTTGACTAAATGATTCTTGGTATTGATGTGAAAGTGAATGTTGCACACATACATACTAAGCATACAACTCCTTAAATAGACAAAGAGTGATAATAAGACAAATATGATAAAGTGCATGAAATAAAATACATCAGAAGACCAACAGACTGACACAACCACTTTAGTTGATCTTGTTCCGTGTACTATACTATCAAACAATAACTAAAGAACAAAACAGTACTAGGAACGTTAAACTCAAATTACAGACTCAGAACAACAAATAACAAAAGATGCATCTCGGATAGAACTTCACTTCGAAATTAACTACATCTCGGAAGACTACTCATTTCGGAAGACTCTCACTTCGGACATGTTTTATCTCAGATTGCTAAAGGATCACTTTTCATGTATCAACAATCTCCGTAAGTGACCTTAGCAATCATTTTACTCATCACTTATCTTCATCAAACATAAACAGATAAGCACTCTGGAGCCAACATCGAACCTCGATGTACCATTTATGATGCTCAATAAATTTCTTCTTGATGTGCTCAAAAGAATCACTCTTGGCAGCATTTGCAATGAACATTTGAATAATCTTGGTAGGAATGAGATGTTTGTCAAGCACTCTGAAAAATTCCTTTCGATTTCTCTTCTTCTTGAGGTAGACATAACCGAGTTAAGGTTCTACGATTGGTCCTTCTGCTAAAATCTGAACTTCAGGAAGTTTGGTAGTAATCTTGGTTAAGAGATTTTCCATTACAAAAAGATGAACAAACTCCACATATGATCGACAAAATTAAGAGATGTAGTCCTTCAAGAAGCAGATAGCAGAGTTATAGGCTCTGATGCTTGAATCATTTATTTGATGGTCTCGGAGGTGAACAGCTATGACAAGAACGCCATTTCGATTTATTGAAGGAAATTATGCATCTGTGATTCTGATGGTAGATTCTTTGTTCTGGAAAATGTAGTATCTGTACAGGAGACAATTAAGATCAAATTTTCTTTGGACTTTTCTACCACACTTCCTTTTGAGGTCGTGCATTGGTAGAGTAAAAGGTTCTATATCTCTCACGCTCATTTCATATGATAGTTTGAGGATCATCAGTTGGGTGTAGAAGTACGAACTTGATATAATAGCATCAATGTGGGGAGATTGGTAAGTCCAGTTAATCAACATCTTGAGTAGGAAGATCAAAATTCATTAAGGGAAAAAATGTATATCATGGATAATTCTTTCTCAGAAAAGAGGAGAAATGCCCAACATCGGATTTGGATTATCTTTGAGAGCTTGAATCCGAATGCTTTCTTCCAATGCTTGATGTATATGTTCCTTGGACCAACCCTTAGACTTTTTAAATGACTTTACTGGGCTGTTTGAACTTGTAGCTATCTTTTTGACTTTTTCTTTGAGTTTTTCACCTTAGGAAGAAATGGAGGAGATGATTTATTGACCAGAATCAGTGATGAATAGCTCGGGTGGATGACGAATCAAAGGCTCTTCATGGATCTCATCAGGTTTCCGGGTGGGAGAACCTTCATCTATTTGAACAATCCTCGGAGCAGGAATTGGAGGAAGCATTGACTAAGTGGCTCAGAAGGTGTTGATTGTCAGCTTGGTTTTTACATGTATCGACTCCATTGAAAAGTTTCATAAAAAGATGATGGCCAAGAAACTATGGACCATTTCATCTTTGCTACTTCCGAAAGGACTTTGGTAGGAGGTTCCCTGATAGCTTGTAGTCCCAGAATCACATCTTCAACTAAGTCTTCATCATCATCTACTTTAGGAGTTTCCACTTCCAGGATTTCTTCGTCGGTTGATTCATCTCGGAGTGTATAGTCTGAAATCGGTTTCCATTGCACTTTCTTTTGTTCTCCCCCTCTTGCATGGGAAGGCCCAACTTCTGATGCAAGCAATTGATTGGAATTTAGTTCATTCAATCGTTTAAAAACTTTTTGAAATATTATATTGATTTTCTTGGAAATCGATTCATATGCATCGACGGTAGGAGCTTGATCTTTGATATGATCGAAGGTTTCATCAAGGATGCAAAGCATTTCATCGAACTTGTAGTTCAGAATATCTAGGTGATGCTGAATTGGATGAATAACCTTGATGATCACTTCTTGCATAACCATGTTTATCGCGTCTTTGTGAAAAATTTCTTTCTCTAACCTCTAAATTTGTTTTTCATGTCGAACGTGAGTTTGCTTGATCAAAGTGTTGGCGAAAGAAAGCATATCATCATGAACTTTGGGCATTTTGGTGACTGTGGAGATGTGATAATCCATATTTTCCTTGTAGTGTGCTTCTTCATCTTCAAGAGTACAACTGAGGCAAATTTAGATAAGCTCATCCAACTGATTGGCTCTGTATAGTTCCAAGGGAGCAACAACTTGGATCTCGGAAAGTGACTTAAGGATAAGTTCGAGTTTGGAATCAAGACCTGTGACTTTTTGGTCAAGTTTTTTTGTCAAGGCCTACTACCTTCAGATCAAAATTATCAACTTTGGAGTTTGCTACGGAAATACTATCTTGGAGTTCCAACAAGGAAAACAGATCCGCAATATTTTCATCGGAGGATCCTGCATCCTAGGTGGAACTTTCATATTTCTTTTCATCTTCATTTTCATCATCATTTAGCTCTATAGGCTTGGAATCATCAATTAGATCATCTTGTGTTTTGACACCTTGATCACCTTCCAAGGTAGCTTCAGGTGGAGGAGAGGAGTGCTGGTTTCCTTCTTGATTTTCTTCTTCTTTAGATTCCTCGGAGAACGAGGAGAGACAAAAATCAAACATGGTTTTGATGAAGAAGGTTTTTGTATTAGATGGAAGATAATGGGAACTAGAACAACACCAACAATAGTGTTTTCATCTTCAAATATAATCTCATCGGAGACATCATCTTCGGCATCAGGCTTAGAAACTTTTGCACCGGTAAACGTTGGAGGATCATCCGAAACATTTGTGGAACCGAGAACATCTAATGTAGCAAAAACTTCATTTCGAGGAGGGTCATCCACTATGTTATCAGGAGTGGGAACATCAGCACTTGAAGTCTTCTTCTAGGAGTCGATGAAAGGCTGAAGCTTTTGATCAGTCTCTTTGTTTGATGGAAAAGTGACTTCGAACAGCTCGTTGATGCATGAAAATCAACGTGTATTCAACATGATCTCTAGTGAGCTCCGAATGCCTTGTATGATCCCTATCAACAAAATCTGACTAATCCTTGTCAAAAATACCCGATTGTCCTTTACCTGAACCAGGTATCAGACTGGTTGTGGCTTTTAAAACAGGAGGGACTGCTCCTGCTTCAGAAAACTTGGAATCGGTGATAGGGGTCAGTGAGTGTGCTTGTATTGAAGAGAAAGGAATGTTCAAATTGACTCGTTAGTGTATCCCAGGGAGCTCCAAGGGACTTTGTTTAATACTAGCACCATCTTTTTGAGAAGATGAGGGTATATCATAATCAGACTCCCCATGAGTGTGCACGTGATTTTGAAAGTCCGAAGGGTACTTCAGAGGAGTGGCCAGGTGGCGTAGGCTAAGACCTAAAGTTAGGTAATGCTGATGCGTGAATCCTTTTGAGAGGATTCACTAGCTTTGGTTCTCTTTTTTGCTCGGAGTTTAGAAGAGGATGCCTTCCTCTTGGCAATCTGTTTGAGGCTTCCACAAAAGGTGGTTGTTTTGTTCTCATTCGTGGCTGTACACTCCGAGATCGGGGCGGGTTGTGTTGGTTCAAACACAACCGAGATCTCAAGATGATGTTTGAGACGTGGTGAGTCAGATGGAACAATGGTCAACAAGTGTTCAGGTAATCGTCTAACAGGTCCGAACGTAATTTGACTAGGCAATCTATAAGTTTTGATAGTCTTGAAAGAACAATATACCTCTGGGATGTCTGAATTGAGTGGAATGGCTTCACGTATCGTGGATTAGAGTTATTGTAGAGTCAGAGCCCAAAATCTCAAACAAGAGATCTCGTTTGGTTTCCTCTATGATATATTTGTTAGAAACACCTTGTTAGACACCTTGTTATCCAAATGAGCTAGCCTAAATCATATTTAGTCTTTTTTTAGTCAAACCTAAATCATAATTATACAATGGGAGCGTTGAGGGATGGGGGAAAATAGACAGCTGCATATGACCCATTTTTTGGCCCAATTTTTTATTATTATATTATATATGTATATATATTTATTTAAAAATAAAAAAAAACTTATAATAGCGATAAGAGCCATTTTCTTTGGTTCGTCAAGAGCATTTGAAGATATTTAAATCCTCAATTTATACGTTATAAATATGGATAATAAGAAAGAAGAAAATGAAGCAATTTTTTCTTACCATAATGTAACGCCCGGTTCCTGATATGAATTTTTAAATCAATTTATTCATTTTTTGTACAGGAACTTGCCGAGTTGGAGGCCCCAAACTCAACCAGTAGGAATGGAATGTGGACTCGGAACATAAATTCTACTCGATGAGTGGAGGGACTCAACTCAACAAGTAGGGTTTCCAGAATGAAACCCTAATTTTCGGGGTTTAGCACCCTATTTAAACACCTTAACCTCCAAAGGTTGGCCTCATTTGTAGCCTCCATCATCCCAAACCCTAGCCACAAAACCCTAATTCATTTTTGAGTATTTTGAGCCATTTTGTGCATTCTTTGTGAATTTGAAGAAGAGGGTTCTTGAAGAAGGAGCAAGGATGTGAAGGAGAAGAGTAGATATAGAAGTTAATCTCCATTTCTAGTTCATTGGAGGTATAAAGCTCCTATCTTGTCTATTCAATGTTTATATCTAGGTTTTGAGTGATTTTGTCCATGTTTTGGTCCACGATTTGCTAGCTTTTGAGACCTGGATGTCCCAAGTGATTACTCTTTCAGATCAATGGTCTAGAATGACTTTCATGGCATAAAGGTGCAAACTTTATGGCCATGGAAGTCCCATCCAAGCTTTAGGATGTCATTTTGTCCTTTTAAGCTCCAAAAGGCCATGCATGGAGGGAAAGTCAGGGACTTTACGTGTTCATATGATGTCTAGGGTCTAGATCTTAATTTTTATGCTTTAGTTTGGAGTATTAAGGCTTTTGGATCAAGATCTACGTCTTAAATAATTAGGATTTGAGCTAAACACATTAAGTAGGGCTATTAACGGGTAAAGTTGGAGACTTTACCCTTAAAAGTACAGCTCCAGTATGTAGTGGAAGTATGGGGCTTGGATCTGAAGGATAAGGACTTAAGCCATTAAGATGGCTCAACAAACTGAAGAACTCGTTGAGTCCATAGAGGAACTTGACGAGTTGGGTCGAAGTATCCCAAGTTTCTAAAGGGAAAAACTCGATAAGTTCAAGAATGACTCGACGAGTTTTTGGGGAAGTCTTGATTCTAAAGATAGGAGGACTCGATGAGTTGTGAAAGAACTCGACGAGTTGGATCGCGATTCAGGGTTCCTGATTCATGGAAATCGACGAGTTGATGGACCAACTCAACGATTTGACTTAACCAGGATCTTGACTCTGACCAGAATGTTGACTTTGACTTTGACTATGACCAAAGTTGACCATTAAGGGGGTTATGAGTATGTAAAGGATAATTAAAGGAAATGTTTATATGAAGGGTTTTGAGAGGGGTTGATTTCAGAGCAGGAGTTTTTGCAGCTATTCCCGGTTATCGAGATGAGTTACCTTCCAATAGAAGTGGGTCAAAGGCACCAACTTCGGCCCTCTAGTAGTTGATATAGTTGAGATGATTGTCTTTGTGATAATTTTCTGGTATACCACTATCCGTTATGCTTTATATGCTAGTATGTTATGATATTATGTGATAGTGGTAGGAGGGGTAGGTTAGACCCCATAACCGGTTGAGATAAACCGGAGGGTAGGTCGGGCACCCAGATATGCCTGACAGTATGTTATGCTATGTTATTATGTGGTAGTGGTAGGGGTGAAATAGTCCCCATAACCGGTTAAAATAAACCGGAGGGTAGGTCGGGCACCTAGATATGTCTGGTAGGGTTGGTCGAGCACCCAGATATGCTTGACAGGGATAGGTCGTGCACCCTGGTATGTCTGACAAGGGTAGGTTGAGCACCCATATATGCTCAGCAGGGTAGGCTGGGCACCCAGATATACCTGGAAGTATGTTTATTATATGGTATGTGGTATGATGGGAGAACTCACTAAGCTTTGTGCTTATGGTTTTCAATTTTGGTTTCAGGTACTTCCTCTTCGAAGGGAAAGGAGCCGGCATGACTGCAACTCATCACACCAGGATTTCTGCAGATGAGATCTATGGGATTTATACTTTGATATTATTTTGTCATGATATGTTTTGGCTATGGATACATTGGTTTTTATATGAGATAGTACTATGATGTTTTTAGGCAAATGGTTCTATAATTATTAAATTAAAAATGAAAATTTTGGCCGTAAATTTTGGGATGTTACACATAAGCTTCTAGTTTTCCTTCTCATCGACATCTTCATCTTTCTTATTACGTATGCTCTCCATCGGCAGTTTTCCTTCTCATCATCATCTTCATCTTTCCTAGTTATATTTAATTAGCTAGTAAATGAATACATCAAGTTACATATTACGAGGACTAAATAATTCCCGAAGGTTAGGTCTAACCATATTTCGCAGCTCTTGTCTGATTCCAACCGTTGTAGAGCAGGACCTCTCATTCGAAGAATTATGTGGTCTTAGTAATATGTAATGGTATTCGCGATCTAGCTAGCGAGAGATAGGAGGGAAAACTTATGCAGCTGATGGCGGATAGTGGGTCGGAGATTACCCTAGGGTAAGCCTAGGATGAGACTAGTATAGTGAGCACTAGTAGTGAAAGGGACTTGGTGGAGTCAAGGAAATTCTTAAGGAAAGTACGGATAGATGTGGAAGGTAGTATGGGCCCGTACTACTGAAAGCAGAGGATTCGTACTCAAATCAAGGAGAGCTAAGATTAAGCCAGGGAACTTGTAAGTGTGAAACCTCTCGAGGTTATGTATGACCCTGACGATTGTGTGTTTTATTTCAAAATGGTGGTGACATGTCACGAAACGAGAGGTTCAAGGTCTGGGTCAGGTTCGGGTACAGGTTTCGAGTCGGTTGATGACGGATTGCGTGAGTTCATCGCATCTGAGATTACGAGACGCATCCTTGAGGTGACCCCGGTGATTTCGGGTCGATCAAGGAAGGGATAATCGAGCTGATGGAGGAGCGCCTTAGGGCGTTCAGGAGTGACATGGCACCTGGCCAGTTAGGTACATGCACACTCTCCTTTAAGGATTTTAGGGGATGCGGAGTACCAGATTTTAGCGAGGTGAAGGACCCCATTGTGGCTAGGCGATGGATTGCAGACATTGAGTCTACACAGTTGACAACCTTCTGCCCTGAGGGGTCGAAGGTCAGGTATGTTACAGGTAGTTTGAGAGAGAGGGCCAAAGACTGGTGGGAGGCATTCAGTGACACATTGGATGCCCCAGCCATTGAGGCTATGACCAAGTCGGAATTTGTGAACAGATTTTGAGCTAAGCTCGCACCAGCTGTGGAGATTCTGTAGCTAGCCAGGGAGTTTCTTCATATGAGACAGATGACTGAGTCAGTGGCGTAGATTACCACCAAGTTCAGGGAGAGGGCCTTACTGGTGCCTCAGTATGCAGGTGATGAGGAGATGAGGAAGACCTGGTACCATGACATGTTGAGAGCTAAATTTCGGAAACATGTCAGCTATTTAGCATGTCCGACCTTGGAGGATATGATAGCCAGGGCGAGGAGAGGGATATTGACATATAGCACCTCAGGAAGAGGAAGGCGTAGACTGGGCAGACGACTGGGTTTTTTGGGAAGAAACCCAAGGGATTCGACTCGAGGTCGAAGGGCCAGCAGGGTCGGAGCCGCTGTGGGAAATGTGGCAGGACACATGAGGGAATGTGAAGGGCTGGTGGATCGGCATGCTACAAGTGCGACAAGACTGGGCACTTTAGCAAGGATTGTACAGCCCCTACCCCTACTATTCAGACATTAGACTTGATTTGCTTTCATTGCAATCAGAGGATCCATAAAAGGCCAACTGCCCTAGACTGACATCAGGAGCGCCAATGGCAGTGCTAGCTCCAGCGACCCTGCGGATCATAGATGGCCGACAGGGCAAGACAGATGCTCCAGTGGTGAGGATTCAAGCCTTCCAGTTGACCGCAGAGGAGGCGCGTGCTGCACTGGATGTGGTGGCGGGTATGTTTTCTTCTCCCTAACTCTTATTACATGTCGGTTATGATATTTATGTTTTATGTTTATGTGTTTTGTTTAGGATCGTTCCATGTGAACGGTATCCTAGTATAGGGGTTATTTGACTCGGGGTCTACCCGATCATTTATATCTCTTGCACTCAGAAAGAGGTTTGTTGAGTCTTCAAGCATGTTGGATTGTCCTTTAGAGGTCGAGATTGATGACGACCGATCAGTCCGGGCATTTAAGGTCCATAGAGATTGTGTTTTGAGGATGTATGACGAGCGTTACCTCGTGGATTTGGTTCCCATTCCTTCGCGGGGGAACAAGGTCATCATAAGCATGGATTGGTTGAGCCCTAATGGGGCGGTGATTAACTGTGCGCAACAGTTGGTGTGACATCCCCAATTTCACGGCCAGAAAAGACCGATTTGTTTATGCTTTGTTTTCAAAATCAGAGTGATCGTTTAAAGAAAACGGTTGCGGAATTTGTTCCCAAAATAAAATATGATAACCATTTTATCAAAACATTTCTCGAAAAGAATGTATTTTTATTAAATAATAAAACCTCGGGATGTCATGTTCGTTACAGACCAAAAGCATAAACAACATAAAATAGACCTTACAATAGTTATTCAACTACTGATCTATAATCCAAAATCTCTCGTCAAGTCCGCCGACTTATACTCTTGTGTCATTACCTGTAATGAAAAGAAAACTGAGTGGGTCAGGCTTGGGAGCCTGGTGAGCATATAGGGTTTTCAACCCACAATAATACATTTGTTATATTCAATTATCAAACAATCAACCCAAATACCCATCCCCATTATCTTCTTAAGGTTTCACCCTAAGAACCAACTATCCTTCATTCACTTATTCCTAAGGAATCGGCATGAAATCCATTGCTGCCAAGGTTTATCTATCGAGTACTAAATCCATAGTTATCAGACGCTAACTCCATAGTCGTCGGGGTTTACTCAAGAGGCGCTAACTCCATAGTCACCAAGGTTCACTTAACAAGCGCTAACTCCATAGTCGCCAAGGTTTACTTAACAAGCGCTAACTCCATAGTCGCCAAGGTTCATCAAATAGGCACGAAGTCACATCGTCGCCAAGGTTTATACAATAGGCACTAACTCCATAGTCACCAAGGTTTATCTAATAATAGGCGCTAACTCCATAGTCACCAAGGTTTATCTAACAGCAGGCGCTAACTCCATAGTCACCAACTATCCCATCTACCCTTGTTCTACCCAACAATTTTGTAGATATAAATACTTACACAGTTTAAATCATTTAACACCTGTATAAAGCTCCAATTTCCATGTCCATCTCAAATAGACAAATAACATATAAACACATAGCACGTATTTCATAACAAATACTTCATATTGATGTGTTAGAAGAAAGCAACTACACACCCACACATATAAACAACAATATACTTAATACACTCAAACCATACTTGTATTATTATCGTGTTTATGAAAGGTAGTATACACTCACTTGATCAGAAGATGATCGGACAGCACTACGACTTGCAGAAGTAGTAATCCACCGCAGATCTGGAAGATCTCCACAAAAATCGAACTTCTCGCGGGCAGAGCTTCGGCTCGGGAACCGCACTTCTCGGGATCTTCGGGATCTCGGGACTTGCCTCGGGGCTAGAGAATAATACCGGGGCGTCGGGGTATTTCTGGCACGCAAAACGATGCAAAACGGGAGAGAGAAGAGAAGAAATTGGCAATTGGGTCGGCTGCCTTCGCATCCTATTTATAGGAGGCTGGAGCCTCGGAGTACGCGGGGCGTATGCCAGTACGCGGGGCGTACTGGTCCGAAAAACGTCACTGCGTGCGTCATCCGAAGCCACTTGCTGCGAATGTCGACACTTCGGAGTACGCGGGGCGTACTCGAGTACGCGGCGCGTACCTCGGATCAGACCGGTGACTCCTTCGGATAATGCTTCCGAATTTCCTTTTAAATTTAAATACAAATTGATTAATAAACTTCGGAAATTCATATCTTCTTCATACGAACTCCGTTTTCAACGTTCTTTATATCCACGCGAAGGTGAGACTACGCTCTACAACTTTCGTTTAGACTCTGTCGGCTAATTTTGACTTTTATTTTTATTATTTATGATGGGATTAAAACAACTTTTAATCTAAGAAGATCGATTAGATCTTGAACAAGTATATGAAAATAAAACAGTTAACAACGCAATAATAAGAACAAACAGCTTGAATCAAACGTGTCGAATGATTAAATAAAATCCTTAGAAGAGCTCGATTAAGAACATCAACTGTAAAGGATTAGAAGATTACAAGAACGATTACTGAAAAATCTAATACTCTTGATCAATCGCTGTATCGATAATCTCTAGAATCTTAACCTAATATGCATGCAAGCATTTAACTTATATACAATACATAAAAGGCTCTCGGTTGGACAGGCCCAAACCGGAGAATAAAAGGCTAAACTAACGAGCCCAAAAGACGCAACATCAAAACTCTTTTCAGCCCAACAATCTCCCCCTTTGCGTCAATTTGGAGCGAGACTTTCACTTCCTACTTGGGCCGGCGGCTGAAGCTGGTACCTTCTTCTTCACGGTACTAAACAGATACTTGGTTATTGAAAGGATGGTCTGTCTAAACCGGATGTACCAATTGATCATATCATTGAAGTATTTGATATCATCAGCCGAATTGTCTTTACACTGCTTGATGATGAATAAGATGTGCTCCAAGCAAGTTGTAGTGTAAAGATGTTTGTCAGCTAAAGCGAAGAGACATTTTTGTCCTTCGGCTCTAGTGAACATCACAGAGTTTCGCCTCGAATCTATCTTGCCCATTAGCATTTGATTCAGATCACTGGCCGATCCCACAGGCTTGACTTTCGGTTTCTTCTTAAAAACTGTGGCAACCTCCTGATCCATTAGGGCCACCTCCATGATGTAGCATGCCAGCATCCTTTTGACATGGTCTAAGATGGGACTATATTCGGCTTCGTTTGTCAGCAGGATGTTGTACAAGACTATCCAATCATGAGGGTTCAGATTGGGCAGATCCGCCAGAGAGATCATGTGAGCAGTTCTTGCAGATCCTCGGATAAGCTTGAACTTGACGTTTGTGAATCTCCCCACGGCAAAAGGCTTCATCACCCGAACATTGACAATCTTCTGGGCGCTCCATGTAAGGAATTGAGGGCGAGCGGCCTCCAGGTAGAAGTCAATGAGCTCCCTGTCAAGCTCATCGTTCGGATGCGGGACTTCAGAAATGTTAGAGAAGGCGTGGAAGATGAACGCCTTTCGAGTCAGTGGCATATCGAACTGCGAATCAATGGTGTTGTTGCAGTCGAACGATATTACCGGCTCGAGCCATAGTATGCTTGGAGTCTCTATGGCCTCTTTTATCAACCGATCCTTGGTCCAGGCAGGGAAGAGCAACTTTCGGCTCTCAAGGAGATCGTTGGCTTCTTTTTGTTTACGTTTGGCTTCTTCAGCTTCACGTGCCACACGACTGACATCGTCATCAGTATTGCGACTGTTCTTTCTCTTTAACATGTCCGCAATAGTCTCCTTGTCTTCATCTTCATCTTCATCTCCATCCTCTGCTATGTGTTTGCCCTTGTTCTTCACACCCGAACCCGAGGCATGACCAGTTTGGGGTGGTTCGGTTGTGTGAGTAGCGTTGGAGGACGGAGGTGGTTTCGATCCTTTCTTCTCTTCTCCCCCTTGTTTCGGAATGGACACGAAACTCGGAAGGCCTTCAATTTTGCTTAAGAGGGCCATGGCCGGGGAGAGCTTTTCAGCGAGGGTGCGCCTCACCGAATGATTAAGGATTGGGTCATGTGCTTCCAGGATGTTGGATAGAGCCGCGTGGACATCCGAAACACACGTCTTGATGACTTCCCTCTCGGATCGAAGAGCTTCCAATTGTTGTTCAGAGTTGGAAAGCTGTGTGCTCTTGACCTTTAGGGCAGTTGTTTTACTTGCCAGAACGTCCATCAGAGAGTTCTCTGCCGCAAGATCCTCTTGTAGTTTTGCCAGACGGGCATCGATGGAGGCACGGAGTGCCGAGTTGTCGTCGCTGAGGTTTTGGCGGAGGGTAGCGAACGAAGTCAACTCCGTCGAGACGAACTTGGCCAATTGTTGAACAATCGGTTCAAGAGTCGTCTTTGTGGCATTGGCGCTTTCCTGCAGAGACTGTAGCAGGTCCGAAGCGTCGGAGAATAGTTTATCGACTTTTTCGGTCATGTTGAGCCCTGGAGAAGGCATCAACGATCCTCTGAAGGGCAGCTTCAGATAAGGTGGACTGCTGGTTTGAAGAGGAGGCGAGAAGTTGATCAACCTTCTCGTTAAGATCGCGGAGATGCTTCTTTGTCACTGGAGCATCATCCTCCTCATCACTCTGAACTTGAAACGGACTATAGTAGACCGAATCAAAGTTCATGTGATCACCACCAAGGAATTGATCATCGCCATCGGAGGCGTCTTCTGGAGATTGAGGTGGTGGTGAAGCTGGGGGTGTTATGGGTTTAGTTGGTTCAGGTTGAGTAGGTTGGGGGTTAATTTCGGGTGGTGGTTGTGTATAGGTTTCGGTTTGTGGAGGTTCGGTTACGGGAGGGGTTTCGGTTACAGGTAGTGTTTCGGTTGAGGTGGTGAATATGGGTGGAGGTATAGGGAATGAGGTTGGTGATATAGTAGGGGTTATGGTGGGAATGGAAATAGGTATTGTGGGTGGAGGGGAAGGAACTGGGGATTGGTGAAGTTCCATCTCCGGGGTTGGGGACCGAGGGGGTGTGTTGCCTCGTAGAGGAGAGACATCGCCTTGTGATCCCTCAGCGTCCGAACTCTCAACTTCGGATTCACTTGATGAGGAGGAAAGGATTAGCTTTCGCTTTTGTTGGGTCTTCCTCCTTTTCGGTTGAGGTGACGAAGCAGCCTTCGGTTGTTTGCGCTTCTTGGGAGAAGGTTTTGGGGCTTTTGATGGTTTCTTCCCCTTGTCTGCCTTTTTACCCCTGGCCACCGGTTTGTCGGCATCATGAATTGATCGCAGCATGTCCAGTGTCAGTTCCCTCGGACCAGATGGCCCTAACTCCTTGATCGCCTTGATCATACTGCTGTCTGATGGCACACTACCATACATGGACTCCGGGATAGAGCCAATGAAGGAGAATTTCGATGCATCGGATACGATGATCTTCTTGGTATGGAAGGTACCAACAGAAGACATCGGGGCACCGTCAGCAGTTGGGACCTCAAACCTGTCCATGGCCCATCTTGTGATCAAGATCCAGAACCGGGCCAGCGACACTTCAGAGTGGCGAGAAGTGGAAGAAAGGCTCTGAATCAGTTGTTGCCAAAGGACAAACCCATAATCGAGGTTGATCCCGTTGTACACCCCATACATGATTGACAGGAAAAGACGACTGGCTCCGTCCGATCCTGAACTCCTCTCAGACAGTCCCTTGAAGAGAACTGTAAATAGCCCATTCCACAGGGGCGGTAGGCATGACTTCTTGAACCTGGCGACGGAGGTAAGAACTTCCGTGTAGCCCATATTGTAGAACATGTTGTAGAGCATACCGACCGGAATCGTCTCCGGGTGAAGACGCGATGGGTCAGCAGCAAACCCAAGCATGGTGCAGAAGCGGGGACGAGAAATCGACGTTTTGTGTTCCGCCACTTCGAAAAATATCCTGTCGACGCCCTTGTCGTAGTAGGCCGTCGCATAGACTTGAGATAGAGCCACCATTGGCACCGTCGCAATTCTGGACAATGCGGGAGCAAGCTGGGAGTACTTGAGGCATTCGATAACCGGCGACATGTAGGGATCATAGGCTAGTGGGTTCAGATCAATCACGAGGCATTGCTGAGGACGGATTGGAAGAATTTGAGAAGTAGCATGGACGGAAGAGGATTCAGCCATTGTTGCAGGTTGGAGAAGAAGATAACCGGGAGAGAGTTTGGAAGTATTTTTGCTTTGGAAATTATGGGGCAGTAAAGAGGTAAAAGGTGGTCTGGATGGGTTTTTATAGTAGGTGATAGGAGAGAGAAAGATCGATTCAAATCTCTTATGGAAATACGGAAGGGTTTTTGAGTGACTGATTGGTGACAGTTGGGACGTGCGATGATCACGTAGGAGAGAGAGTGTCAGATTCCTAGGATCACGCCGCCCAATAAGCGCCGGTTCAGAGAGAGGAACCGTTTCCATTTCCACACGCGCCATTAATGCCAGATGGATGACGCTTCAATACTGCACACGCGTCCAAATGTGTCAGAAAAAGCGCGGCCGCTTCAAATTCACGCGCCCTCCTTTTTACCGTCGTTTGAATATCTATCTTTTGAACTTCCGCCGCGTCAGCAACTTTTTGTCGTTTTCCCCTTTTTAATCAGCTGTATTCAATTGAGAACCCACGTGGCTAATTTTTGGCCACAACTTCATTAGTAATCCCTCAGTAATAAACCAGCCTGTAAAATAATTAGTAACGGAATTTTGAAAATCTAGGATTTTCGTGCAAAGAGTGTAAAAGATAAGGAAATAAAGCAACTCTTTTTGGAATAATCTGTGATGTCAATTATGACACGAAACTGATGATCCCGGGCACGAATCTCTTCCTTCAAGATCAAGAAAGACCTCAAAGTGTTAGTGTGGAATCCCGTTGAATTACGATCAAACATTTATTAATAAATGTTGAAAGGCTTCTTTTAATAAGGCTAATTAAGGGTGGTTTCGCTTTGATTCAACAATTCAATTCTTGACATAAGAATGAAAGTGAACAAAGTACTTGTGAGACCGGTGTAGTCTGTTGAACAAGTAGGGTAGAGTTGATTTTTAAGTGACTTGGTTAAGTATAAAATCTCAGATAAAAAAAATTATAACAGGATACCATGGGAAGAAACGTTATGGTGTGTAACAATTTCATTGGAATCAGGAAAAAAAAATTGAGATTTCATGAAGGTACATTCGTCAATTCATTGGTGTTGAATTTTGGGTTTCACTCAGCTCGTAGTGGCACGAAGCTAAGATCATAAACACAGATGTTGTGTAACCGTAAACCTCAGCGGTAGTTTCTGAGAGTCTCAGGGGTTACAGTGATGAAGCGAATGTTATGGAGAAGTGTAATGGGGATGGTGAAAGAAGACATAGTACCTCTGCTGCGAACAAAAGGACCAAGCAGGAGACTCTGAACTCATGTGAGAAAAGAGTGAGGTAGCTCACGATTAGAATAAATGAGTTAGCCTTATTGGGAAGACAAGGTTTGTGTATACCAGGTCATGAAGGCCATTATTCAAAATCTTATGAGGCTTGGGACACATACAGCAGCATGCTTCTAGGGACACTTAAGTAAGTCATCAAATATATCCCCATAAACGAATGAGCACACAAATAAATAAAATATTGTTGCAGTTTTTGAAATTAATAAAAAAAATTAAAAAAAAATAAAAAAGTAAGAGTTAAAATAAAAATAAGACAAAAAAAATCTGGAAAGAAAAAAATTGTAAAACCGAAACCGAACGTTCGGTTGGTTTCGGTTGGAAAAAGTTGAAGAACCGAACCCGAACCTTCGGTTGGTTTCAGTTCAGGAAAATTTTGAAAAACCGAACCCGAACCTTCGGTTGGTTTCGGTTCTTGAAAATTTTGAAAAACCGAACCCGAACCTTCTTGAAGTTCCGGTCTTTGAAAATTTTTAAGAAACCAAGAAGTTTAGAGATAAAAAAAAACTTGTTACGTAAAGAAAAATAAATTTTGCACAAGAAATATACAACACAGAAAAACTACCTTTGAAGTAATGAGCGAGTCAGATGGTTGAACCGAACCCGAACGTTCGGTTGGTTTCGCTTCTTACGGTTGAGATTGAGTGGTAGTGTGAGGAACTGATTCTGATTCCATCATACCGAGCCCTTGCAATATTTTATTGAATGATGCTTCAGGAAGAGCTTTGGTAAAGACATCAGCCAGTTGATCAGTGGTTCTTACGAAGTGAACTTCGACATTTCCATCTTCCACATGATCTTTGATGAAGTGATACCTCAGTGCTTTGTGTTTGGTTTTAGAGTGTTGCACTGGGTTATGACAGATCCTAATTGCACTTTCAGAGTCACAATATAGTGGGATCTTCTTCATATTGAGTCCATAGTCTCGAAGTTGACTTTGGATCCAAATCACTTGTGATGTGCACGATGCAGCGGCAATGTATTCCGCTTCAGCAGTAGACAGCGACACACATGTTTGTTTCTTGGATTGCCAGCTAACCAACTTCCCATCAAGAAATTGACAGCCACCAGTTGTGCTTTTGCGGTCGAGTCCACATCCTCCAAGGTCAGCATCAGAATAGGCTTGAACGAAAAAGCCTGAATTGGATGGATACCATAGACCTAAGGAGGCGGTTCGCTTGAGATAGCGTAGGATGTTCTTCACTGCCAGCATGTGAGGTTCGCGTGGGTTAGCCTGAAATCGAGCACAGTAACACACAAAAAACATGATATCAGGCCTGCTAGCAGTTAGATACATCAATGAGCCTATCATTTGACGATAGAGCGTGATGTCAATAGCCGGTTTATCTAGTGAAGGGGTCAGCTTGGTGCCGAATGCCATTGGGACTTTGACTTTTGAGTCTCCCATCATTCCAAACTTCGCTAGGAGAGTCTTAGTGTAAGCTTCCTGATTGATAAAGATGCCTTCGGGTCCCTGTCTTATGTTTAAACCAAGGAAAAAGTTAATAGGACCCATTGAGCTCATTTCAAACTTAGTCTCCATCAACTTTCTGAATTCAGCTGTTAAGCTGGGATTCGTTGAGCCAAAGATGATGTCATCGACATAAATTTGAACTATCATAAGGTGGTTACCTTCCTTTTTACGAAAGAAGGTTGGGTCAACCGAACCTTGTTTGAATTTGGACATCTTCAAAAATTTTGTAAGCGTTTCATACCAGGCTCTCGGAGCTTGTTTGAGGCCGTACACAGCTTTATCCAGAATGTAGCAATGATTTGGATACTTTTCGTTCACGAACCCAGGAGGTTGCTCCACATACACAGTTTCTTCAAGTTCTCCATTGAGAAATGCACACTTGACGTCCATTTGGAAAACCTCAAAGTTTTTGTGAGCAGCATAGGCCAGAAATATTCTAACCGATTCTAGCCTAGCTACTGGAGCGAACGTTTCTTCGTAATCTATCCCTTCCTCCTGACAGTATCCCTTGACAACCAGACGAGCCTTGTTCCTTATGACATTACCTTCCTTGTCCATTTTGTTTCTAAAAACCCATTTAAGACCAACAACCGAAGCATCTGGAGGAGTTGGAATGAGGCGCCAGACTTTGTTCCTTTCAAACTCATTCAGTTCGTCTTGCATCGCTTGAACCCAATCAGAGTGATCGAGGGCAGTGTTCATTGTCTTCGGTTCAACTTTGGATACGAATGAGTTAAACATACAAAACTCAACCTTTGAGAATAAGGATGTCTGTTTTGCCTTCAGTTGAGATCGGGTCAGAACCTTTTCAGATACATCACCAACTACTTGGGAGATAGGATGATCTCTGGTCCATTTTGTGAGAGGAGGGTAATTCGGATCGAAGGTTGGATCTAGTTCAGCATTGATCATCTCATCGGGCTCAGATTGGCTATCGTCATCATTCGTCATATCATCATGCTCCTCCTCAATTGATGAGTCTTGAGAAACATGAGTTTCAGGGGTTTCTTGTGGTGCTGGAGTTTCAGGCATTGAAGCACCTTCGTTTGGAGGGGCACCTTCGGTTGGAGAAGTACATTCGGGTGAGGTTGTAGAGCTTTGCTCCCCCTCGATATGAGAACTTGGCTCCCCCTCGACTGAAGCATTGTTGGTTGGAGAGTCATCAGTGGGCGATTCTCCTTCATGCATTCTTCTTGCAGTATCTTCGACAATCTTCTTCATATGATCTATCTTGTTGTCAGCTGCACCTGCTTCGGAGAGAGAAGCTTTTTCCGGTTCGTCAAAGAGATCCAGAAAGTTCTCGTACATATTGGCGATTGAGACTGTGACTTGACCAGTTTGAGGAAAGATTTCCCTGGCAGTGTCATCTATGGCCTGTAGCTTCTTGACATAGCTATCGTCGAAGGTCACATAGTATGTCTCTTCAATCCTTCTTGATCGTTTGTTTAGGACCCTGTACGCCTTTGAAGTGAGTGAGTAACCCAGAAAGATTCCCTCGTCAGCCTTGACATCAAACTTGTTGCGGTGTTCTTTAGAGTTAAAGATGAAACACCTTGAGCCAAACACATGGAAAAATTTCACGTTGGGTTTTCTGTTATTTATTATCTCATATGGTGTGAGCGTGAATCGCTTGTTGAGATAGGACCTGTTTTGTGTATAACAAGCAGCAGAAATAGCGTCAGCCCAAAAATAAAGAGGTAAGGAAGCGAAACTTAGCATAGTTCGGGCAGCTTCACACAACGATCGGTTTTGTCTTTCGACTATTCCGTTCTGCTGTGGTGTGTAGGGAGCTGAGAAATTATGACTGATTCCCTTTTCTGCAAGAAACTCTTCAAACTCTTTGTTCTTGAATTCGAGACCATTGTCGCTCCTTATGTTGCGAACGACCTTCTTGAGCTGGACTTCAATTTGTTTGATAAACGCTTTCAGCTTTTGAGTCGCTTCAGATTTGAGCTTTAGAAAGAACACCCATGTAAATCGAGAGAAGTCATCAACGATAACAAGAATGTACTTGCTACCACCGATGCTTTCAATAGATGAAGGACCACACAAATCGATATGAAGCAATTCGAGTGGTTCAACAACTTTTGTGTTAATTATGGATGGGTGACTTTGACGACTATGCTTTCCCATTTCGCATGCAGCACACAAATGCTCTCTGTCAAACTTGAGCAATGGAAGACCCCTAACATGACCTCCAGTGACAAGTCGGTTGATATCCTTGAAATTGAGATGAGAGAGTCTTCGGTGCCACAACCAGCTTTCGTCGGATTGAGCTTTTGATAGCAGACATATGGCTGGGTTTCCTTTAATGGGTTTCATGTTCAGAGGAAACATTTCACCCTTTCGCTCTGACTTCAGAATCACTTTCTTTGTCTTTTTCTCTATGATTTTCGAACCTTCATCATCGAATGAAACCTTGAGACCAGTACCTCCAACAAGCTGAGATACACTGATGAGGTTGTGTTGAAGTCCTTCCACATAGGCCACCTTTCTTATGGTAAAATCACCATTCGTTATCATCCCATATCCCTTTATGGTCCCGAAAGAGTTATTTCCAAACTTAATGTTGCCACCATTTGCAAGGGATCTGTATTCCCTAAGCTCCTCTTTCCTCCCTGTCATGTGACGCGAGCAGCCACTGTCGATGTACCATTCTTCGTCAAACTGCTCGTCACTTATAACCTGCAAAAAAATTAAGCAGATTTAGGAACCCAAAGTTTCTTGGGTCCATGTGAGCTTTTCATGGGAACAGGAATAGTGAGAGAGATGTCAACTAGATATGTTCGTTTTATTAGAGTTGTTTCATCTTTCTTTTTAATGGTAAAGACTTTTATTTTATGAACATTAGGGATGTTCGTTTTGGACTCAGGTTTGGATTCATCGACCTTTTGCTTTCCCTTCTGTTCAGCTGAAGAATGAGGTTTTCGAGGGCAAGCGAGATTAGTTTTGGAACTAGATGGAGATGAATGAGTGGAAGTAAAAGAACGAGAAGAATTAGGAAGAGAGGATTTGGATTTGGATGGAGATGTCTTCCTTGCTGATGACTCTAGGTGACCCTTTTGCTTTTGATCGTTGGTGGGGTTAACCTTTGAGTCTTGTTCCTTTTTCATTTTGGAGCCGAACCTCTGTGTTCGGTTGGTGTTGTTCTTGGAACCGAACCTTTGGTTTCGGTCGAAGTCCTTTTCAGAACCGAACCTTGGCTTTCGGTTGGTATCTTCTTGTGAACCGAACCTTGGCTTTTGGTTAGTATCTTCTTGCGAACCAAACCTTGGCTTTCGGTTAGTGGAACTTTCAGGCTTTCGTACAGGATTGTTTTCATACTTCAGATTCTTGTCCTTGTGTGTATAGTATGCGTTCTGGGAGTGCCAGAATTGTTTCCTTTCAGAAAGATTTTTCCTGTATCTTTGGTTCCTCTCTATCTTCTTATCCCTCATCTGCTTAGGTTGATGATGAACGTTTGCTCTTGTTTTTGCTGTAACTTTGACTGATTCCTTTTGAACTTCAGGAGTTTTTCTTTGTGCAGAAGGAACAGATGGAATATCTGAAGAAGATTCAGTTTGCCCTGAGGAAGTGGAAGGAGTATCTGATGAAGTTTCGCTTCGAGCTGTAGGTGTTGAAGGAATGTCTTCTTTTGCTAAACAATCATCCTCTTGAGGAATTTCTTTGGTACCACTTGTACTTGGTTCACTGAAATTATCAGGCTTGTTCAAGGGTTCAGGTATGTACCTCCCTTTCTTCATCCAGGAGGTTCTTTCAGAAAGACCAACGGTTTCGTTTCCATTATCAATAGGAGCTTCCCAGAAATACTCATCACAACCATCAGCATTGTCTTCGTTAACAATAGCTGTGAGTTCAGCTGTTTGATGTTCGGTTACTCCAGTCACCTTGTATACTTGATTTGGAGTGGTCCTGACCTTTTGATACACAACAGCTTTTTCTACTAATTTCGGGGACTTTTGTTGGGACAATCTAGCGAATTCCACAGAATTTTCAGAAATAAGGTTTTTGTGGTTTTCAGTTTCGCTTTTAACAAATTCTGAGCAGTCAACCGTATCCTCCACAGAAATTTCACTCATGTTTTCGTCCTCGTTAAGCTCAGATGAATTTTCAACATCGATTTTGTTTTCTGAGCTTATGTTGGCGTTAAGAGAGTTAAATTTTTGCATGGTTTCGGTTCTCAGTTTAAGTCGGTCATTTTCGTCCAAAAGGTTTTTGAGCATGTCCTTGTGGTCTTTGGACTTAATGAAGGACTCAATTTTGTCCAGTCCATACATATAGGTTGGATTAACATCATCAGACGATATCACACTTTCACAATTGTAAGCTTCGGCATCGATTTCATCCTCCTTAAATTCCAGAAAGGGCAAAATCATGCGATGGATCTTTTGACCTATCTCACAGTCCAAGTGAAGTTGAGTAATATTGGAATATAAACGTTTAGCAATTAAACAAAAAACATTTCGTTGTTTTAACAATTTCAAATTGTCTCTCTGCAAATAAATGTTTTCGTCTTTAACTTTAATTAATTCCGACTCTTTTAACTCAATCCACATTCGCCGCTCCTCACTCTTCGACGCCGCCCTGCTTAATTGATCAGTCAGGTTAGAATTGGTGACTCGAGTTTGAGTAAGGCTACTATCTAAATGAGAAATTCTTGTATTGATATTTTTTTAGTTCTTTCTCGTAAGAGGATGGTGGTACTTTAAATGAAATAAAAGCAGATTGTACCTTCTTTATCAGTTCATCGAGTTCATTGAACTGCTGGCTGAGTGGTTTAGCCGTAAAGCACATATCCTCCTGCACCTTCGGTCCATTGCTTCCTCCATCGGTGTTATATCCCCTCATTTGAGACACCTCAGTCACCATGAAACATTTTCCACCACTGCTTTCCTCCTTAGCCACATATGCCTTTCCATGAGTAGGCTTTCTCACTTCTTCGTCTTCTGAGTCAGTAGACCAAACTTCAGTGCTACCGAACTCATCGTCATTGACCGAACCCTGCACAATAAGAGCATTAATAGAAGGGTTAGCGGTAGACTTCTTCTTTCTTAACTCATCCAATCTCTTCTGCAGCACAGCTTCCTCATCATTTCCATTGTCCTTTTTAGCCATCTTCTTAAGAACACAGTCCTTAGCGTAGTGGTTCTTGCCACCACAATAGAAACAGCTTACTCCGGAATCGCCATCTGCTTTCGGTTCCTTTTTGGGCTCCTCAGCTTTCGGTTCATTGTTTGCTTTTTCTGAGCTGTAACTCCCCTGCCAGTTTCGGTTTTTGTTGCTGGGGAATCTCTTCTTTATGAACCTCTTAGGATTGGATACCATCATGGCATAATCCTCAGTTGAGAGGTCATATTCATCCAAGTTGAGCTCTTCATCCTCCACCACAGCTTTACTTTTAGATAGGAGGGCCAACGAGCCAAGACTAGAGACAACATTCTTCTCTTGAACCACATTCTTCTCTTGGGACTTTAGAATACCTACCAGTTTTGCCAAAGAATATGATTTAAACTGTTCATGGGCTTTGACTGTGGAAACAACTGCTCTCCATTCAGATCGCAGTCCATTCAAGAAAGTAACCTTTTGTTCAATAAGCTTCCTTTCAATGTCGTGTTTGATCATCTTGCTGAGAAGATGATTGAAGCGATCAAACGTCTGGGTCACAGTTTCTTCGGCCCCTTGCCTGAATTCACCAAATTCAGATAGAAGTAAGGTTTGGATGGAATGTTCAAGATCTTCGTCTGTGGAATACAGTTCGCGAAGTCTATCCCACACTTCCTTTGCCGTAGTGCATGAGCTGACCAGCCTGAATGTGTCGGACTGAAGGGCGAATCTAATCAACCTAAGTGCCTTAATATTGCACTGGAGTTTGTCTTTTTCATCTTGCGCGATATTCGTCACGTCCTTGAGCAGATCATTGTACTCTTTTTGCGTCTTAATGATTCTGGACGACGTAGAATGAGAAAACGGTCCACTGATGATGGCTTCCCATATGAGATAACCATTGTCCTCCGATCCAATCACATAATCTTCGAAATGATGCGCCCATACTTCATAGTCATGGGTGTATAAGATTGGAATCTTTGTCGTCGAACCGATGCTGTTGGAAATATTAATAGGGTTTGATTGCGTTGCGTCCATAATGATCGTAAAAACCTGTTCAAAGATCATACTTGTAATAAATCAGATTAGGGCAAAACAATAAATACTAAGATACGTCAATTAAGATGACGGCTCAATAAATATCGATGATTGCGGAAAACCCTAATGGAAATCTTTTTCACAGAAAAGATGTGTATCGATTACACAGCCTCCTGCTCTGATACCAATTGATGGGATTAAAACAACTTTTAATCTAAGAAGATCGATTAGATCTTGAACAAGTATATGAAAATAAAACAGTTAACAACGCAATAATAAGAACAAACAGCTTGAATCAAACGTGTCGAATGATTAAATAAAATCCTTAGAAGAGCTCGATTAAGAACATCAACTGTAAAGGATTAGAAGATTACAAGAACGATTACTGAAAAATCTAATACTCTTGATCAATCGCTGTATCGATAATCTCTAGAATCTTAACCTAATATGCATGCAAGCATTTAACTTATATACAATACATAAAAGGCTCTCGGTTGGACAGGCCCAAACCGGAGAATAAAAGGCTAAACTAACGAGCCCAAAAGACGCAACATCAAAACTCTTTTCAGCCCAACAATTTATTTTTAATAGGCCGCGACAGAAAACTTCGTTATAAATTCATAACTTCTTCGTTTGACGTCCGTTCTCGCCTAACTTTTTATCGCTTTGATACCAACAACGAGATCTTCGATCCTCGTTTAGATTGCTAAGGCTAAATATCGCTCTAACATAAATTCACTTTTTACGTCGCGCTGTGTCGTGCCGGTTCTGTCGCGAAACTTCGACAGGCCATAACTTCTTCGTTATAACTCGGATTTTGGCGTTCTTTATATGCACGGAAACCTTGTAACATATACTACAACTTAGTTAGGATTATTCATTCTAAATAATCTTCTATCAAAAAGTCATTTTTGACTCTTATTGTCTCTAAATTGACTAGCCCTGATCTACAGGCGTTACAATTATCTCCCCCTTAGGATGATTACGTCCTGGAATCATCAACGAAATAGGATTCGCATACTGACTCCATAAGTTATCTCTCCATTCTAAGTAATAACCCTGATGGGTCGTGTCCCGATGACCTCTCATCATAGTCGGACTCAATTGATATGACCCCTAGGGTCGGAATAACAACTATCTTACTAGACATTACCGAAACAATGGTAATGACATACTTGAATAAAACGGAATCAATTACTAGCTTCTTGATAACCTTGTGACTTCCCCTGATCCAAGCGTGAGTCCTGTGCTTCCGATAGTATAGATCTCTACTACCATTCACACCTACTCATACTCGTCCCAAGTATTGTCTCGCAGTTAACCAAGTCACCATACATAAATCATATAATCATTCAACACATTAGATAACAAAACTAGGATTTATATTAATTCTTGAAACTATTACACAAAAGTTCAAGTTCACCCTATACTATGCCTCTAACAGGCTATGCTTCCTGATACAGACTTTACCGACTTTATATATTAATATGAAGTCTTCATCCTTTAACCCTCCCATCCCTTTCTGCTTCGTTGAGGAACATGTTGAATGCCCTTGGCTGTGGAGGTGTGTTTTTCTGTGGGCAGTCTTTAGAAATATGACCTTCTTCATTACACCTATAGCACATCTTCTTGTTAGGTGCGCACTTGTTGGCATAGTGCCCTGTCTTCCCACATTTGTAACAAGTCATCTCCTCGCTACATTTCCCGAAGTGTTTCTTCTTACACTTCTCACACCACTTAGCCTCATCTCTTCCTCCAGTTTTCGAGAATTTACTTTCTTTATCGATTATTGAAGTTCCTTCACGCTTCCTTTTCTCTCCAACTTCAGCCCTTTCCAGACCCTTTTCTTTTATTTGGGTCTCAACATTTTTGGCTGCCCAGATGGCAGCTTTCAGAGTGGTTGCTTGTTTGACTATCGGACCAAAGTCCGCTGGTAATCCATTGGCAAACTTGTTAACCTTGGAAAGTTCAGTCGGAATTAGGTGTGGAATAAGCTTCATCTTCTCCGTAAAGCTCGTAGCGTATTCAGTAACGCCCAATTTTCCTTTCTTCAGATTCTGGAACTCATTGTTGATTTCTAGAAGATCCTGCTCAGAGCAGTATTGCATTTTCATTTGCTCCACGAACTCTTCCCAAGACATCTTGCTAGCTTCCCCCTTGGGCATTGAACCAGCCAGTAACTTCCACCAGCTCAATACTCCAGATTTTAACAGAGGGATTGCAAGAGCGGTCTTCTGTCTGTTGCTACACTCGCAACTTTCAAACATTGTCTCCATTTCGGAGATCCAGTCCATGACTTGCACCGGTGTCGGGCTCCCAGAAAGACATGGTGGTTTGGATGCCATGAAATCCTTGTACTTGCATCCACGTCCATCATTTCCTCTATCCTGGTTGTTTTGGAGAACTATTGGTGGGTTGGCTTGACCAACGGTCCCACTATAGTTTCCTCCTTCAGAATGCCTTCCATTTACTTCGGGCTCTTCTACTCGAATTGACAATTCCTCGCGATTTTGTCTGATCAGACGTCTAGTTTCTTCCATCTGATTATTCAACATTGCCTGGATCATCACTTGAACTCCGGCCATTGTCATTGGTTCAGGCACTGCTGCCACAACAGGTATTTGTTCAATTACTGGTACTTGATTCCTGTTCTCATCAGCATTTCCAACTCCACTCCTCGTTCTCACCATTTTTGATCTATACACCGAATATGGTGAAATTAGATCCTTAATCACGATAGATATTGAAATCATCCTTATCACTCCGAAACGTTTATATGCTAGTTCTAATATCGTAGACGTACGCTTAGAATCCTATACACATAAGGTTTCCAGATCCGGTCGGCAACAGACCATAGATCCGAACAAATAATGTCATATACGGCAAACATATAACAATTAGCACATAATAGCATTTCAGGCAATTTTCCTAAAATAAAATAGTGCCTGTGTCAATTTAGGTGTACTACCTAAAATATAATGGACACACTCAACTCGCAATCATTGCTTAGCATTCTAAGTTTAAGTCTAGAAATAAATCCACATTCCTAGTTCGCTTAAACTAATGCTCTGATACCAACTGTGAGATCCCCAATTTCACGGCCAGAAAAGACCGATTTGTTTATGCTTTTTTTTCAAAATCAGAGTGATCGTTTAAAGAAAACGGTTGCGGAATTTGTTCCCAAAATAAAATATGATAACCATTTTATCAAAACATTTCTCGAAAAGAATGTATTTTTATTAAATAATAAAACCTCGGGATGTCATGTTCGTTACAGACCAAAAGCATAAACAACATAAAATAGACCTTACAATAGTTATTCAACTATTGATCTATAATCCAAAATCTCTCGTCAAGTCCGCCGACTTATACTCTTGTGTCATTACCTGTAATGAAAAGAAAACTGAGTGGGTCAGGCTTGGGAGCCTGGTGAGCATATAGGGTTTTCAACCCACAATAATACATTTGTTATATTCAATTATCAAACAATCAACCCAAATACCCATCCCCATTATCTTCTTAAGGTTTCACCCTAAGAACCAACTATCCTTCATTCACTTATTCCTAAGGAATCGGCACGAAATCCATTGCTGCCAAGGTTTATCTATCGAGTACTAAATCCATAGTTATCAGACGCTAACTCCATAGTCGTCGGGGTTTACTCAAGAGGCGCTAACTCCATAGTTACCAAGGTTCACTTAACAAGCGCTAACTCCATAGTCGCCAAGGTTTACTTAACAAGCGCTAACTCCATAGTCGCCAAGGTTCATCAAATAGGCACGAAGTCACATCGTCGCCAAGGTTTATACAATAGGCGCTAACTCCATAGTCACCAAGGTTTATCTAATAATAGGCGCTAACTCCATAGTCACCAAGGTTTATCTAACAGCAGGCGCTAACTCCATAGTCACCAACTATCCCATCTACCCTTGTTCTACCCAACAATTTTGTAGATATAAATACTTACACAGTTTAAATCATTTAACACCTGTATAAAGCTCCAATTTCCATGTCCATCTCAAATAGACAAATAACATATAAACACATAGCACGTATTTCATAACAAATACTTCATATTGATGTGTTAGAAGAAAGCAACTACACACCCACACATATAAACAACAATATACTTAATACACTCAAACCATACTTGTATTATTATCGTGTTTATGAAAGGTAGTATACACTCACTTGATCAGAAGATGATCGGACAACACTACGACTTGCAGAAGTAGTAATCCACCGCAGATCTGGAAGATCTCCACAAAAAAAGAACTTCTCGCGGGCAGAGCTTCGGCTCGGGAACCGCACTTCTCGGGATCTTCGGGATCTCGGGACTTGCCTCGGGGCTAGAGAATAATACCGGGGCGTCGGGGTATTTCTGGCATGCAAAACGATGCAAAACGGGAGAGAGAAGAGAAGAAATTGGCAATTGGGTCGGCTGCCTTCGCATCCTATTTATAGGAGGCTGGAGCCTCGGAGTACGCGGGGCGTATGCCAGTACGCGGGGCGTACTGGTCCGAAAAACGTCACTGCGTGCGTCATCCGAAGCCACTTGCTGCGAATGTCGACACTTCGGAGTACGCGGGGCGTACTCGAGTACGCGGCGCGTACCTCGGATCAGACCGGTGACTCCTTCGGATAATGCTTCCGAATTTCCTTTTAAATTTAAATACAAATTGATTAATAAACTTCGGAAATTCATATCTTCTTCATACGAACTCCGTTTTCGACGTTCTTTATATCCACGCGAAGGTGAGACTACGCTCTACAACTTTCGTTTAGACTCCGTCGGCTAATTTTGACTTTTATTTTTATTATTTATTTTTAATAGGCCGCGACAGAAAACTTCGTTATAAATTCATAACTTCTTCGTTTGACGTCCGTTCTCGCCTAACTTTTTATCGCTTTGTACCAACAACGAGATCTTCGATTCTCGTTTAGATTGCTAAGGCTAAATATCGCTCTAACGTAAATTCACTTTTTACGTCGCGCTGTGTCGTGCCGGTTCTGTCGCGAAACTTCGACATGCCATAACTTCTTCGTTATAACTCGGATTTTGGCGTTCTTTATATGCACGGAAACCTTGTAACATATACTACAACTTAGTTAGGATTATTCATTCTAAATAATCTTCTATCAAAAAGTCATTTTTGACTCTTATTGTCTCTAAATTGACTAGCCCTGATCTACGGGCGTTACAGTTGGTACGTCTTAGGACCCCAAGTGGTGGAGAGTTGGTGATTCAGGGCGAGAGGATGCAACGTGGACCAATTTTGTGTTCACCAGCGAGGGCTAGGCGCTACCTTCAGTAGGGTTGTGAAGGTTACATCGCCTACGTCATGAATACCCGGGAAGAAGGTAAGGCAACCATGAGTGGCAGGAGTTCAGGATCGACCTAGTCCCTAGTGCGACTCCGATACCCAAGGCACCGTACCAGTTGGATCCTCCCGAGATGCAAGACTTGTCTGCATAACTGCAGGAGCTAGTAGACAAGGGATTTAACAGGCCAAGCAGTTCACCTTGAGGAGCACTGATCCTGTTTGTGAAGAAGAAGGACGGGTCGCATCATATGTGTATAGACTACCGGGAGATGAACAACGTGACGGTGAAGAACCGTTACCCACTCCCGAGCATTGATGATCTCTTTAACTAGCTACATGGGGCATCTTGGTTTTCCAAGATAGATTTGCATTCAGGCAATCACCAGATGCGAGTCAGACATGGGGATGTATAGAAGACTACTTTCCGGACTCGCTATGGCCACTATGAGTTCGTGGTGATGCCCTTTGGTGTATCACCATAAAAATTAAAACAATTTTTCACATTTTCAAAACACATTTTTCATTCACAATTTATTAATAAAATCTCATTGTATCATATCTCTGTTCCACAAAACATTTCCCAAGATCGAAATACATAAAAATCCATGCGTGTGTACGAATCATGCAGGTGCCTTCCCATGCTCCTCACTAGTACCTGAAGCACATAACACAAAACACTGTAAGCACGAAGCTTAGTGAGTTCCCCAAAATACCACATACAACACATATTAGCCACTCAAGGCTATAACTCTGTATGACCCTCTGGTCAAAGTGTCTCAATGGGACCCTCCAGTCCCATAACTCTGTGGACCCTCTGGTCCTAACTCTGTGGACCTTTCGGTCCCAACTCTATAAAATCTGAATCACATATAGCATAGAATCACATAGATATCACATCATATAATAACATACAACATACTCTGTCACATAACTCTAATTACCACTCTAGGTAAAGAATAGTGAGAAGACTCACCTCAGATGTCTCGGTAAATCTCTGACTCGGTAGAAATATGGTCTAGCCTCCGCCTAATCACATAAAGTAAAAACTCTCATAAATATAACTCTCGAGACTAGACTCAACCCTCTCTTGGCACCCTCAGAAGGGTAAAAGACTATTTTACCCCTCTTTTGACACAAAGACCCCATTGTTGACCAAACCCTCAAAGTCAACAAATTCAACGGTCAAACTTGACCCGAATCGCCGAGTGCACTTGGGAGACTCGGCAAGTCTACGTGTGTCCACTATCCCTCTAGTCTCTCAGGACGCGTCGAGTCTTTCCCCTGCTCGACGGGTTACACCTGGCATGAATCGCGGGGCCACCCTGACTCAACTCATCGAGTCCCATTATGAACTCAGCGAGTTGCGCCTTGAACTCTAGTCCTCTATTTCCCTCTGACTCACCGAGTCATTCCCCTAACTAGACAAGTTACTCACTGAGTGAACTATGGGATACCCTAGCCCTACTCGTCGAGTCTGTTCTTGGTACTCGGCGAGTTCATGCCATGCTCAAGCTCAAATGACCTCCTGAGGTCAGATCCGTTCCTCTAACCCATAGATCTGGCCTCCTTAAGCAATATAAACACGTAAAGTCTGGATCTTGATGCCCATGCAATGACCCAATGGCTCTATTTGAAGAAATGGCCTCAATATGTCACCCTAAGCTCATATTACCCAATGTCACCCTATAAAGATCAGGGAGATAAGGTCTCTGGACCTCTTTGGATCCATATCTGAATCCTCAACACAAGAAGGGACCAATTGCACCATCATTCACACTCTAAATGGGCTAGAAACCCTAACTCTCAAGGATTAACACCCAAAACTGAAGAAGGATCGAATATATACCTCAATATGAAGTTCTTAGGCTCTGAAATCCACATAATAGCACCCTCTTTAGCTCCCTCTTGCCTTGGTCACCTTCTTCTTGCAAAAACACCCACACAAGGATCAAAAATGGCCTCTCCTTCCTCACAAACGCTCTAGATTGCTTAGGGTTTCACTCAGGGGTATGGTAGCCGCAATTGGTGGCTATAAGCCCCTTTAAATTGGTCTCAAACCCCGGGGATTAGGGTTTCATTAAACAGTGCAGACTCGCCGAGTCCACTAGTCGACTCGCCGAGTCTGGTCATTAAACCGGATAGAATTCGCGATCCTACTCGGCGAGTCTAAACGTCAACTCGCCGAGTCCCTCCAAAATCTCCAAAATAAATGAATAATTAATATACCTGGAAATCCGGATGTTACAATTCTCCCCCACTAGAATCAGACTTCGCCCTCGAAGTCTCTTTCCACAAATAACTCTGGGTACTGCTCACGCATCTCAAACTCCGGCTCCCAGGTCAGCTCGGAACCCTTCCTATGTTGCCACTGGACCTGAACCAATGACACCTCCTTGTTTCTCAAAATCTTGATCCTTCTATCCTGAATCGAGATCGGCCTCTCAACATAGTTCAGGCTCACATCCACCTGAATGTCCTCTAATGGAACCACTGCCGACTCATCGGTGATACACTTCCTCAACTGAGACACGTGGAAGTTATCATGAATCTGACTCAACTTCGCAGGTATCTCCAAACGGTACGCTACCCTGCCTACCCTGGCGGTCACCCTGAAAGGACCAATATACCGAGGCCCCAACTTGCCTCTCTTCCTGAATCGGATCACTCCTTTCCAAGGAGATACCTTCAGGAGTACGAAGTCACCGACCTAGACCTTGAGCTCTGACCGTCGTCTATCCGCATAACTCTTCTAACGACTTTGGGTCATCAGTAACCTCTGTCTGACCTGCTGAATCTGCTCGGTCGTCTGAAGCACAGTCTCTGTACTACCCATCATACGTTACCCTACTTCTCCCCAGCAAATGGGAGTCCGACACTTCCTCCCATACAACAGCTCAAAGGGTGGCATACCGATGCTCGAATAATAGTTGTTGTTATTGGAAAACTCTGCCAAAGGTAAATATGCGTCCCAACTCCCTCTGAAGTCCAGTACACATGCCCGAAGCATGTCCTCGAGCATCTAAATCGTCCGCTCGCTCTGCCCGTCAGTCTGTGGGTGGTATGTCGTGCTAAAATGCAGCCTCGTACCCAATTCCTCATGAAATTTCTTCCAAAACCTAGAAATGAAACGCACATCTCGATCTGATATGATCGAGATCAGCACTCCATGTCGTGATACCACCTCCATCACGTACAACTCTACGAACCTCTCAGCAGAAGATCTCTCACTGATAGCAAGGAAGTGAGCACTCTTCGTCAACCTATCAACAATCACTCAAATTGCATCGACGCCCCTTGCAGTCCTCGGCAATTTGGTGATGAAATCCATGGTAATCTGTTTCCACTTCCACTCGGGAACCTCTAACGGCTGCAACTTACCATGCGGTCTATGGTGCTTGGCCTTAACCCTGCGACAGGTCAAACGCCTCTCAACGAACCATGCAACATCCCTCTTTATACAGGGCCACCAATACTCTCTCTTCAGGTCCAAATACATCTTAGTGGCCCTGGGATGGATCGAAAACCTCGATCTATGCGCCTCCTCCAACAAGATGGTATGCGTACCGCCCACAAACGGTACCCAAATCCGACCCTGAAAGGTCATAAGCCCTCGGCTATCGATGACGAACTCCGATACCTTCCCGATAACCCGCTCTCTCTTACGATTCTATGGTCTCACGGCCTCAGCCTAGGCCCCTCAAATGGCGTCAAACAGTGGAGTCATCACTATCAGTCTCATACAAACATCTCATATCAGGGCGCCTTCCGCCCTACGACTTAGGGCATCGGCTACAACGTTAGCCTTGCCCGGGTGGTACATGATCTCACAATCGTAATCCTTCACCACATCTAACCATCTCCTCTGGCGCATGTTCAGGTTGGGCTGATCCATTAAATACTTCAAGCTCTTGTGGTCCGTGTATATGGTACACCGAACCCCATACAGATAGTGACGCCATGTAACGCCCGCAAATCCGGGCTAGTTAATTAGAGGTAATAGGGGTCGAAAACGACTTTTTGACAAAAGATTGTTTAGAATAAATAATCTTAACCAAGTTGTAGAATATGTCACAAGGTTTCCGTACATATAAAGAACGCCGAAATCCGAGTTATAACGAAGAAGTTATGACCCGTCGAAGTTTCGCGACGGAACCAGCACGGCACCGGGAAGCGTAAATAGTGAATTTATGATAGAGCGAGATTTAGCCTTAGCGATCTAAATAAAAGTCGTAGAATATGTTAAACTAAGAACATCAATAAAAAGAACGCCCAAATCTGACTTCGTATGAAGAAGTTATGATTTTTCGAAGTTTCGAACTAGCAGTGTACAGCCCGAAATTCGAATATTAGATCGAGCGGTTTTTAGCCGACACGACCTGAACGAGAATCGAAGATCTCGTTAATATTAGCGTAACGAGAAAAAGATTGGCGAAAACGGACGTCGGATGAAGAAGTTATGAGGATTTAACGGACCAATCCTGTCCCGGCCTGTTAATAATATAAAATTTAAAATCAGTTCAAAATTAGCCGACGAAGTCTAAACGAAAGTTGTAGAATACGTTCCCACCTTCGTGTGGATATAAAGAACGTCGAAAACGGAGGTCGTACGCGAAAGTTATGAATTTTTAAAGTTTAGGATCAAATTTGCGAAGGCTGATAAGGACTTGATGACATGGCGCGTTGTGGGCCGTCCATCGTTGATCAGTGAACGCTTCGGATTCGGACACACCTCGCTTCGCATTACGCCAAGCGTCCGAGTTCGGTACGCCCAGCGTACCCTCCGGTCTTATCCCTTCCGAGTGCAAGACAGCTAGAGTCCATCTGGCAACCCCATCCGAAGTTACGCCCCACGTAGCCAAGGATTACGCCCAGCGTAGTCCGAGGCCTCGCAGGGTATAAAAAGGGGCGAGGGTCTCCGCATTTTTCACACAATTTTCCTTCTCTTTCTAGATTTCTTTCTCTCTCTAAGGGTTTTAACCCTCCCCTAAGCCTAGGTGATCCCCTAGCACCCGAAGGAAGCCCCGATGCTCCCGGAGTCCTGAGAAAAAGGAGTCGTTCGGTTTCGAAACGCTGCTCCAATTAAGTTCCAGTTTTCGATAAAATTTGTTGTAAGTGTGCTACGCTTACGGAATTTTTAATATAGCTTTCAAATAATTATAGGAATGTTATTAGGTCCTTAAAATAATTATTTGGGCTATTATTATGAGTTATATTGAGTGTTATTTAATGCTTATATAATAATAATAATAATAATAATAATAATAATAATAATAATAATAATAATAATAATAATAATAATAATAGTCAGACTATTAATTTGTCGCGGTTATCGTTAGACTAAACCCTAGTGGTATTGGTACTAGGTTTTATCGAAGGAAAATCGTTTTGAGAGTATCGAAGCGCTGTCCGAGTGCTGAGTCATCACCTTTCAGGTGAGTGCATAGTTACTTTCATCTTACACATAGATATGAAGTATTTTATATAAATTACGTGCTATGTGTGCATATTATCTGAAACAAGAGTTCCACATTAAGGTCCTTATATGGAATGTCAGAAAGATCGGTAAAGTCGAGAAGCATAGAGAGGCCTTTTAGAGCACAAGAGGCAGATTTTATTGGCTTGGCCTCAAAACCCTAACACTAAGCTAAGTGAACGACCAGCAGCTAATCGACTAAGTGGATTAGGATATATCAATACCCGAGCTCCTGCTTTCCTTGTGTTCTTCACCGGCGCGAGACTGGTACTTGGCGGCTCACGGAGTAGCTCGCCGAATCCAAAGTGTCTATCTCCGCCGCCAGACTGAACTATCTGATGGGAAGCCTAATGACTGGTTACGGTAGCGTAGCTAGGGCTATGAAAAGCAAGGCAGTCCCTAGACTGTGTTGTCTATGCTGGATGAACGTTTTATACATGTTTTAAAGGATTTAAACTGTATACGTATTTTATATATACGAATATGTTGGGTATGAGATGGGTAGATGAATGATGAGAGATAAAAGATGATGTGATTATACATTGGCAGCTATAGACTTAGTGCCTATGGGACGAACACCGGTAGATCACTACTGTAAATAAATGTAAGTTCTATTTATGCTTATGTTTCTGTATTAACAATGACATCCCAAACGTTTTAAAATGAATAAAATACGTTTCTTCGAAAGTGTTTTAATAACGTATTTATCGTGTTTTTTAGGAACAAATTCCGCAACATTTTGATTAAAAGAAGAACTCTAATTTTTATAAAGCATAAACAAAATTGGTCTTTTCTGGCCGTGAAAATGGGGATGTCACAGTTGGTATCAGAGCATTAGTTTAAGCGAACTAGGAATATGGATTTATTTCTAAACTTAAACTTAGAATGCTAAGCGATGATTGTGAGGTGTGAGCACTAGCTTATTTTAGGAATGATGCCTAAATTGCTTTTATGTGCTAAATGATTTGTTATGCTATAGTTTGATCGGATCTATGGTCTGTTGCCGATTGAATCTGGAAACCTTATGTGTTTAGGATTCTAAACGTACGACTACGATATTTGAACTAGCATGTAAACGTTTCGGAGTGATAAGGATGATTTAAACGTCGATCCTAAGTAAAGGTCTAGATTCACCTTATTCGGTGTATAGATCAAGATGGCAAGAACCCGTAGCGGAAACGTGAATGCAAATGGGAACAGAAACCATCCCCCAGTGGTTCAGCAAATACATGTTGTAGAAGAAGTTGCACCTGAGCCAGTCACCATGGCTAGAGTTCAAGCCATGATTCGGGCTATGCTAGCTGAACAAAGGGAAGAAATGAGACAGATGCTCCACGAAAATAGGGACGAACCTACCGTACATGTTGAACCGACGGAGCCAGTTCCCGAGCAATCTGAGGAAGGGAACTACAACCGCCAAGTGAGTCAAGTAGGGACTCAAGGTGAGAAAATGGATGGCCCAGAAGGGAGAAACAACAAGGATGGGCGGATGTACAAAAATTTCTTGGGTGCGAAACCACCAAGTCTCTCAGGAAGCCCAAAGCCTATCGAGATTATGGACTGGATCTCCGAGATGGAGATGGTGTTTGAAAGCTGCAACTGTAGCAAGAAACAGAAGAATGTCTTCGCCGTAAGACAACTGAAGACTGGAGTTTTGAGCTGGTGGAAGCTATTGGAAGATACGATGCCACGAGGAGAAGCCTTAAGGATGTCATGGGAAGAGTTCTTGGAACAGTTGAAAATGCAGTACTGCTCGGAGATAGATCTGATAGACCTAAACAACGAGTTTCAGAACCTGAAGAAAGGGAAGATGAGTGTTGATGAGTATGCCACCGCATTCACCGAGAGGATGAAGCTATTCCCCTACTTGGTGCCTATTGAACTCTCCAAGATTGATAGGTTTGCTAACGGACTGCCCACTGACTTTGGCCCAATGGTCAAAATGGCAACTACCTTAAAAACGGTTGTTAGGGCAGCTAAGAACGTAGAGGCCCAGATAAGAGAAAAGGGTCTAGAAAAAGATAAGGCAACTTATACTCCCCTACAAATAATCCGAATTCTCATGTAAATAAGGATGAATTGCTTAATAGTTTTCCTATTTTAAGTCTACCTGTGAATAGTTTCCCTGCAGGAGAGAAGCGGAAGTTTGAAGGATCTTCGAGGTCCAACAAGGAAAGCAAATTCTCAAAGCTTGGAGGAGGAGATGGAGGTGAATCGAGATGGTGTGATAAATGCAAGAAGAAGCATGGTGGGAAGTGCAACGAAGAAGTGACTTGTTACAAGTGTGGGAGGACTGGTCACTATTCCAAAGACTGCACACATAATGATAAAGTATGCTACGGATGTGGAGGCAAGGGGCACATGTCCAGAGACTTCCCAAGGAAAAATAAAGCAGCACGACTAGAAACGCCACCAAGGCCAAGGTCATTTCACATGATCCTCGACGAAGCAGAAAACCGTGCGAGGAATCAAGGATGAGGACTTCATATCAGAAGATCAATTTATGTAGTAGCCATAGTATTTTATGATGTAGCCTATTAGAGGCATAGTCTAGGGTGAACTTAAAAACCTATGTAATAGTTTCAAGAAATAATAAAATCTTCGTTTTGTTATCTGGTGTGTTAAATTGTTGTGTGATTTGCTGCATGGTGACTTGGGAAACTGCGAGACAATACTTGGGACGAGTATGAGTAGGTGTGAATGGTAGTAGAGGCCTATACTACTGGAAGCACAGGACTCACACTTGGATCAGGGAAAGTCACAAGGTTACCAAGAAGCTAATAATTGATTTCGTTTTATTCAAGTATGTCGTTACCATTGTTTCGGTAATGACTAAGAAAATTGTTGTTATCCCGACCCTAGTAGTCATATCACATTGAGTCCGACAACGATGAGTAGGTTACGTGGTTCAGAGAACCAAGTTTGATGTAGCGTCCGACTTAAACCAAACTATTGAAATCAAAGCGATCAATAGAAGTATCACGCTCGTTGTTAAAAAAAAGTTGGTAGTGTGATTATATCACATTAGAACATGAAGGAAGGCATAGCTTGTTTTAGAATTTGACACTAAGAGACCTAAGTCTAAGCGGTGCATCGCATGATGATAGGTCATAATTTGGGGTCTAACATGAGGTAAAGAGCAGGTGCACGATTAAGCATTGCTTACAGTCAATAAGTCTAAGAGATAGACTTGAAGGAATATAGAAGTTATAATTATTACCTAGGATGAAGAGATGACGTATGGAGTCATTATACGAGCCATGTTTTGTTGATGATTCCGGGACGTAATCATCCTAAGGGGGATATAATTGTAACGCCCGCAAATCCGGGCTAGTCAATTAGAGGCAATAGGGTTCGAAAACAACTTTTCGACAAAAGATTATTTAGAATAAATAATCTTAACCAAGTTGTAGAATATGTCATAAGGTTTCCGTACATATAAAGAACGCCGAAATCTGAGTTATAACGAAGAAGTTATGACCCGTCGAAGTTTCGCGACGGAACCAGCACGGCACCGGGAAGCGTAGATAAAGAATTTACGATAGAGCGAGATTTAGCCTTAGAAATCTAAATGAAAGTCGTAGAATATGTTAAACTAAGAACATCGATAAAAAGAACGCCCAAATCTGACTTCGTATGAAGAAGTTATGATTTTTCGAAGTTTCGGACTAGCAGTGTACAACCCAAAATTCGAATATTAGATCGAGCGGTTTTTAGCCGACACGACCTGAATGAGAATCGAAGATCTCGTTAAGAGTAGCGTAACGAGAAAAATATGGGCAAAAACGGACGTCGGATGAAGAAGTTATGAGGATTTAACGGACCAATCATGTCTCGGCCTGTTAATAATATATAATTTGAAATCGAGTCAAAATTAGCCGACGAAGTCTAAACGGAAGTTGTAGAGTACGTTCCCACCTTCGCGTGGTTATAAAGAACGTCGAAAACAGAGGTCGTACGCGAAAGTTATGAATTTTTAAAGTTTAGGATTAAATTTGCGAAAGCTGATAAGGACTTGATGACGTGGCGCGTTGTGGGTCGTCCATCGTTGATCAGTGAACGCTTCGGATTCGAACACGCCTCGCTTCGCATTACGCCCAGTGTCCGAGTTCGGTACGCCCAGCGTACCCTCCGGTCTTATCCCTTCCGAGTGCGAGACAGCTAGAGTCCATCTGGCAACCCCATCCGAAGTTACGCCCCACGTAGCCAAGGATTACGCCCAACGTAGTCCGAGGCCTCGCAAGGTATAAAAAGGGGCGAGGGTCTCCGCATTTTTCACACAATTTTCCTTCTCTTTCTAGATTTCTTTCTCTCTCTAAGGGTTTTAACCCTCCCCTAAGCCTAGGTGATCCCCTAACACCCGAAGGAAGCCCTGAGGCTCCCGGAGTCCCGAGAAAAAGGAGTCGTTCGGTTTCGAAACGCTGCTCCAATTAAGTTCCGGTTTTCGATAAAATTCGTTGTAAGTGTGCTACGCTTACGCAATTTTTAATATAGCTTTCAAATAATTATAGGAATGTTATTAGGTCCTTAAAATAATTATTTGGGCTATTATTATGAGTTATATTGAGTATTATTTAACGCTTATATAATAATAATAATAATAATAATAGTCAGACTATTAATTTGTCGCGGTTATCGTTAGACTAAACCCTAGTGGTATTGGTACTAGGTTTTATCAAAGGAAAATCGTTTTGAGAGTATCGAAGCACTGTCCGAGTGTTGAGTCATCACCTTTCAGGTGAGTGCATAGTGACTTTCATCTTACACATAAATATGAAGTATTTTATATAAACTACGTGTTATGTGTGCATATTATCTGAATACTTGTTGTCTATGCTGGATGAACGTTTTATACATGTTTTAAAGGATTTAAACTGTATACGTATTTTATATATACGAATATGTTGGGTATGAGATGGGTAGATGAATGATGAGAGATAGAAGATGATGTGAGTATACATTGGCAGCTATAGACTTAATGCTTATGGGACGAACACAGGTAGCTATGGATTTAGTACCTGTTAGGAATTGGTAGCTATGGACTTAGTACCTATTAGTTAGATGCTGGTAGCTATGGATTTAGTACCTGTTAGGAATTGGTAGCTATGGACTTAGTACCTATTGAACACTGGTAGCTATGGATTTAGTACCCGATGAGTAGGATATAGCAACTATGGAATTAGTGCTTTACGAACGAACATCGGCAGCTATGGATTTAGTGCCAGTCCTATAACCCTGGAAGTAAGGAACTTCGGAATAAACGAAGGCAGGATAGATGACTCTTAGGATAAATCCTTAAGAGTAAAAGAAGATAATGGGGATGGGTAATTGAGTTGATTGTTTGATTGTTTAAACATAATAATTATATTATTGTGGGTTGAAAACCCTATGTACTCACCAGGTTTCCCAACCTGACCCACTCAGTTTATTTATATCACAGGTGTTGATATGAAGTCACATTACATTGAGAGATTTAAAGAGATGTAGATCACTGGTGTAAATAAATGTAAGTTCTGTTTATGCTTATGTTTCTGTATTAACAATGACATCCCAAACGTTTTAAAATGAATAAAATACGTTTCTTCGAAAGTATTTTAATAACGTATTTATCGTGTTTTTCTGGGAACAAATTCCGCAACATTTTTATTAAAAGAAGAACTCTGATTTTTATAAAGCATAAACAAAATCGGTCTTTTCTGGCCGTGAAAATGGGGATGTCACACGCCAGATCTTGAGGGCGAACACTACTGCCCCCAGCTCCAGATCGTGGGTGGGATACCTCATCTCATGAGGCTTCAGCTGCCTCGATGCATATGCTATCACATGCCCTCTCTGCATCAGCACCGCTCCCAGCCCCGATATCGACACGTCACAATACACCACAAAGTCCTCCATCCCCTCCGGAAGGGCTAACACCGAGGCTTCGCACAGTCTCTGGAGAAGTGTCTCGAAGGAGGCCTGCTGCTCTGGGCCCCATGAAAAAGCAACACCCTTCCGGGTCAATCTGGTGAGTGGCACGACGATCCTGGATAAGTCCCTGATGAATATCCTATAATAGCCAGCCAACCCTAGGAAACTCTTGATCTCGGTGGGGGATCTCGGCACCTCCCAACTCATCACTGCCTCAATCTTGGCCGGATCGACCAATATCCCATTCTGGTTAACGAGGTGCCTAAGGAACTGGACCTCTTGTAACAAGAAATCACACTTGGAGAATTTGGCGTAAAGCCTCTCCGATCTCAAAACTCCAAGGATCTCCCTCAAATGCTCCTCGTGCTGCTCCCTGGATTTCGAATACACCAAAATATCATCGATGAACACGATCACCGAGCGGTCTAACATCGGCCTGCACACTCTGTTCATGAGATCCATGAACGCCGCCGATGCATTGGTGAGCCCGAAGGGCATCACCATGAACTCATAATGCCCATAACGAGTCCTGAACGCTGTCTTCTGGATATCCTCATCTCACACCCTCATCTGATGATATCCAGACCTCAAGTCGATCTTGGAGAACCAAGATGCTCCCTGTAACTGATCGAACAAATCGTCGACCCTCAGCAACGGGTAACGATTCTTGACCGTCAACTTGTTCAACTCCCGGTAATCAATGCACATCCGGTGTGAACCATCCTTTTTCTTGACAAAGAGGATAAGCGCTCCCCACGGCGAACTGCTCGGCCGAATAAACCCCTTCCCCAACATCTCCTGAAGTTGCAAGGATAACTCCTGCATCTCTGGAGGTGCAAGGCGATAGGGCGCCTTGGCGATAGGTGCTGCCCCCGGAACCAAATCAATACGAAACTCTACCTGCCTCTCAGGAGGCACGCACGGAAACTCCTCCGGGAAAACATCCGGTAACTATCGCACTATCGGAACCTCATCAACTGACCTCGACCTCCCTGAATCAACCCTCGTATCCATCACATACGCCACAAACCCACTACAGCCCTGTTGTTGACTCTTTCTTGCTCTAGCGGACGAACAAAATGCTGACCCAGAACGTGTACCCTCACCGTACACCGTAAGAACTCCCCCACTAGGGTCTTGTATGGTCACCAGCTATCTCTCGCAGTCGATAACCGCTCCAAATTTTCTCAACCAGTCCATGCCCACAATGACACAGACATCACCTATCGCAATAGGAACTAAATCAATCGGAAACTCAACGCCGAAAATCACGATTACACACCCTCGGATCACCTCGGTGGCATACACCGCCCTCTCGTCAGCTATGGAAACTCTCAGAGGTCAACTCAATGCCTCTCAGCTAATACTGATGTGCTGGCTAAAAGCCAAAGATACAAAATACCGACTCGCACCCGAGTCAAATAACACCAAGGCAGGTGCAGAACTCACAAGGAAAGTACCAGCCACGACATCGGGCGCTGCGCGGACCTCCTCCGCGGTCAACTGGAAGGCTCTTCCTCTTGCCTTCGGTGCCTCGGCCTTCACCGGCCGGCTCTCGATAGCTCTGATAGCAGCAGGGGTAGATCCCTAAGGTGCTCCCTGTGTTGATCCTCGCAGCTGCGGACACTCTCCCTTCCGGTGTCCGGTCTGGTTGTAGTGGAAACAGACTGTGAATCCCTTGGGACAATCCTTGGCCATATTCCCCTCCTTACCACACTTGTAGAAAGACCCCGCTCTACAAACCCCATCATGACACTTGCCACAAGTGCGACCCTTCTGGTTCCCTGATCTGGGATCGGCGGGCTTAGCCCGCTTGGCTGCCGGCTGAGACTGTGTCGGTCGCCGATCCCTCCCCTGAGACTCTGCCTCCTCCCTAGCCTGAGTCTCCAGCTCTATCTCCCTCTTCTGAGCATTTGCCTAAAGCTCGGCAAATGTCCGGTACGACGAGTTCGCCGCAAACTCTCGTATATCCCTCCTCAAAATGCTCAGATATCGGATCGTACATGCCTGCTGGGAGGACACGTGCTCTGGGCAGAACATCGCCCGCTCATGGAACTTCCTCGTAATCACTGTAATAGACTCAGTACCCTGCTTGAGGGTCAGAAACTCCTGGGCCAAACGTTCCCTCTCCACCTGGGGAACGTACTCATCTCGGAACATAGCAATGAACCTCTCCCAGGTCACTGCAGCAAGCTTAGCAGGCAAATAGTGCGCCGTCACAAACTTCCACCAGTCCTTCGCTCCCAAGCGAAGCTGGTTCAGCGCGAACTGGACTCTCAAAGGCTCTGGACAAGAGCACGTAAAGAAACACCCCTCGATGTCTGAAATCCACCTCATCACCGCAATCGGATCATGCGTCCCATCAAACTCTGGTGGTTTTGTGTTGCTGAAATCCCGGAACAGCAACGCATCACCACCCTACAGTCTGGCGGCAGCTACATCTGCAGTGGCCGCAGCAATAGCAGCATCAGAAAGAGCAACATATCGCTCATCGAAAGTCTCTATCGGCGTGGTCTTGATAGACCCAAACATCTATGGTATCTCTGCCCTGATGGCCGCAGCCACCTCCTCATGAATGATCCTACGGATCTCCTCATCACTAGTATCGCTGCTCTCTAGTGTGTGGCGTGTCCCAACCATGATCTCTCTCTCTGAAATACAACATAAAAAATATCAGGTACTCGCTCGAGTATACTCACACTCAAATACTCCACCCTACTTGTTCCTTGGTACTCTATGGATTCTTACTTGGACTGTGCACTGACCCGGTGTTTTCAGTAGTACGGGCCCAATACTACCGTCCACACTGCATCAGCATTCATACCAAGTCCTCCTCCCAGAGTCCCAAATCCCAAGTACTCTACTCTCCTTAATCATATGCTACTCACTAGCAGATCTCTCATAAGCTCCTCGCTGCTATCAAAACACTCTCATGCATCCCTAGCAGCAAAACTCCTAGACTAAGGCATCACATATCAGGCCACTCTAGTCCTAATAAGAATACCTAGTCTACTCTATCATGCATAATATAACTCATCATATAACATAACATAATATATCTCATAACAGTTATTGCAAGGGTATTTTGGGAAGTCACCGTTCGGGCGCTGGCTGATCGTACACACGGCTCTGCTCTGGTTGTCTCAAAACTCTTTTTACTCTTTTAAAATTGTTTTGTTATCAATTTTTTTTCTCAAATCCTCAGTTTGAGTTCAGATATGCCCGAAGATGCATCCGAATCCCTCAAACCAAGGCTCTGATACCAACTTGTAACACCGTAAAAATTAAAACAATTTTTCACATTTTCAAAACACATTTTTCATTCACAATTTATTAATAAAATCTCATTGTATCATATCTCTGTTCCAGAAAACATTTCCCAAGATCCAAATACATAAAACTCCATGCGTGTGTATGAATCATGCCGACGCCTTCCCGCGCTCCTCACTAGTACCTGAAACACATAACACAAAACACTGTAAGCACGAAGCTTAGTGAGTTCCCCAAAATATCACATACAACACATATTAGCCACTCGAGGCTATAACTCTGTATGACCCTCTGGTCAAAGTGTCTCAGTGGGACCCTCCAGTCCTATAACTCTGTGGACCCTCTGGTCCTAACTCTGTGGACCTTTCGGTCCTAACTCTATAAACTCTGAATCACATATAGCACAGAATCACATAGATATCACATCATATAATAGCATACAACATACTCTATCACATAACTCTAATTACCACTCTAGGTAAAGTATAGTGAGAAGACTCACCTTAGATGTCTCGGTAAATCTCTAACTCGGTAGAAATATGGTCTAGCCTCCGCCTAATCACATAAAGTAAAAACTCTCATAAATATAACTCTCGAGACTAGACTCAACCCTCTCTTGGCACCCTCAGAAGGGTAAAAGACTATTTTACCCCTCTCTTGACACAAAGAACCCATTGTTGACCAAACCCTCAAAGTCAACAAAGTCAACGGTCAAACTTGACCCGACTCGCCGAGTGCACTTGGGCGAATCGGCGAGTCTACGCGTGTCCACTATCCCTCTAGTCTCGCATGACGCGTCGAGTTTTTCCCCTGCTCGACGGGTTACACCTGGCATGAATCGCGGGGCCAACCCGACTCAACTCGCCGAGTCCTATTTTGAACTCTACGAGTTCTACCTTGAACTCTGTCCTCTATTTCCCTCTGACTCACCAAGCCATTCCCCTAACTCGACAAGTTACTCACTGAGTGAACTATGGGATACCCTAGCCCTACTCGTCGAGTCTGTTCTTGGTACTCGGCGAGTTCATGCCATGCTCAAGCTCAAATGACCTCCTGAGGTCAGATCCGTTCCTCTAACCCATAGATCTGGCCTCCTTAAGCAATATAAACACGTAAAGTCTGGATCTTGATGCCCATGCAATGACCCAATGGCTCTATTTGAAGAAATGGCCTCAATATGTCACCCTAAGCTCATATTACCCAATGTCACCCCATAAAGATCAGGGAGATAAGGTCTCTGGACCTCTTTGGATCCAGATCCGAAGCCTCAACACAAGAAGGGACCAATTGCACCATCATTCACACTCTAAATGGGCTAGAAACCCTAACTCTCAAGGATTAACACCCAAAACTGAAGAAGGATCGAATATATACCTCAATATGAAGTTCTTAGGCTCTGAAATCCACAGAATAGCACCCTCTTCAGCTCCCTCTTGCCTTGGTCACCTTCTTCTTGCAAAAACACCCAAACAAGGATAAAAAATGGCCTCTCCTTCCTCACAAACGCTCTAGATCGCTTAGGGTTTCACTCAGGGGTCTGGTAGCCGCAATTGGTGGCTATAAGCCCCTTTAAATAGGTCTCAAACCCCGGGGATTAGGGTTTCATTAAACAGCACGAACTCGCCGAGTCCACTAGTCGACTCGCCGAGTCCGGTCATTAAACTGGATAGAATTCGCGATCCTACTCGGCAAGTCTAAACGTCAACTCGTCGAGTCCCTCCAAAATCTCCAAAATAAATGAATAATTAATGTACCTAGAAATCCGGATGTTACATTTGGGCTCACCAATGCGCCTGCTGTGTTCATGGACCTCATGAACCGCATATGCAAATTGATGTTGGATCGATCTGTGATCGTCTTTATTGATGACATCTTGGTTTACTCCAAGACGCAGGAGCAACATGAGGAGCACTTGTGAGAGGTGTCAGTTACCCTGGGAGGGAGAGCTTGTACGCCAAGTTCTCCAAGTACGAGTTTTGGTTGCACAAGGTGCATTTTATGGGGCACCTTGTCAACCAGAACGGTATTTTGGTCGACCTGGCCAAGATGGAGGCCGTGATGAGATGGGAGGTTCCAAAGTCTCCATCTGAGATTCGGAGTTTCCTCGGGTTAGCAGACTATTATCGGAGATTCATTCAGGACTTCTCCAAGATAGTAGTACCCCTGACCCGGTTGACGAAGAAGGCCGTTGTATTTCGTTGGTGGCCTGAGCAGCATGTGACATTCGAGACTTTGAGGCAGAGGTTATGCGAGGCGCCGATGATAGCCCTGCCAGAGGGTGTTGAGGATTTTGTAGTATACTGCGATACATCCATCTCGGGTTTGGGCGCAGTGTTGATGCAGAGAGGGCACGTCATCGCCTACGCCTCGAGGCAGCTGAAGCCTCATGAGGCGAACTACCCGACGCACGACCTAGAGTTGGGGGCGGTTATTTTCGCCCTCAATATTTGGCAACACTACCTCTATGCGGTCCGTTGTACCATTTACACGGACCACAAGAGCTTGAGGTACCTCATGGATCAGCCAAATATGAACATGAGGCAGCGTCGGTGGTTAGATGTGGTGAAGGATTACAACTGTGAGATCTTCTACCACCCAGGGAAGGCCAATGTTGTGGCTGATGCACTTAGCCGCAAGGCATTCACATCCCCGATCAGATACTTCTATCTGAGGATGACAGTAGTGACTCCGCTTCTGGAGAAGATCCGGGAGGCCCAGCAGGAGACTATGAAGGAGGAACACCGAAAGAGTGAGCCCATTGTGGGCTAGATTTCCTCTTCGACTATGATAACCGTGGGTTGTTGACAGTCCACCACATCGTGTGGATTCCGTATGCAAGTGGTGTGCGCTAGATCTTGATGGAGGAGGCGCACAAGACTAGATTTTCCATCCATCCCAGGGCGACGAAGATGTATAGAGATCTTAGCCCTAATTACTGGTGGCCCTGCATGAAGCGGGATGTAGCCATGTATATTGAGAAGTGCCTGGCCTACAGGAAGGTCAAGGCAGAGCACTAGAGACCGCACGGCAAGACACAACCGTTGGATATCCTTGTGTGGAAATAGGAGGATACTACTATGGATTTCATCAGGAAACATCCCAGAACCGCACAGGGAGTGGATTCGATTTGGTTCATCGTGGATCGGTTGACCAAGAGTGTCCATTTCATTCTGATCCAGGAGAGAATTTTGGCCGACATCTACATCAGGGAAGTAGTAGCTCGACACGGAGTTCCAGTCTCCATGATCTCTGACTGAGATATACAATTCACTTCCAAATTTTGGAAGAGATTTCATGACGATTTGGGTACTCGTCTGCACTTTAGTACGACTTTTCACCCGCAGACAGATAGTCAGAGTGAGTGGACTATCCAGACCTTGGAGGATATGATGCGGGCGTGTGTCTTAGACTTTGGTGGTAGCTGGGATACCTACCTTCCCTTGGCAGAGTTTTCCTATAATAATAGCTACCATGACAGTATCGACCGACCTCCCTTCGAGATGCTCTTTGGGAGGAGGCGCCGAACCCCGATATGCTAGGGTGAGGTTGGACAGAGGGTCATGGGGAGTACCGAAGTGGTACTCAAGATGATAGAGAGGATCCAGCAGATCCGGAGTAGACTCTAGACGACCCGGAGTCGACAGAAGAGTTATGCCAACACACGACAATCAGACGTGGAGTTTCAGGTAGGAGATATGGTCCTCCTGAAGATGCCACCTTGGAAAGTTGTCATCCGATTCAGGAAGCAGGTCAAGTTAGGCCCCAGATGTCACACCCCAAAACCGGAACGGCGGAAACGTTCGGGGGGTGGAGGACGTCATGTACAATAACATAACAATGCAAAATAGTAAACAAGCAACAACATCATCCATTGCATTAATAGTATAATTTAATACAAGTGTGTTCTTTCATAGTAAAAAGACATCAAAACAAGTAATCAAAATAAAAGACGAGTCTTGAACATGCTCCGTCTTCTCAAAAACCTGGTCAACTGTACCTGTCTACTGGAGACCTGAGAATACAAGTTATTTTGAAAGAGTTTATCAGCATTAAAGCTAGTGAGTTCATAAGTATTTAGTGTCAATGTTTGTATAAGCTTGATGAAAACGTTTGTAAATGTTCAATGTAAATGTTTGTAAGTGTTTGATGTATAAGTTTGTAAATGTTTGTAACTCCTACAAAATCCTATATTTTCTACTAAACGTAGCCTTCTACCAAGGCATCAAATGTTTTGTATGCTTGTTTCTTGTAAAAGTATGTATTTTCCCAAGTGTGACTATCAATTTAGGGGTGTTCGTTTGGATGGATCGGTTTGATCCGATCCAATTAAGTAAATCCAAATTGATTTCGGTTTTCAAAATATGGATCCGAATTGTCCAAACTAAATTTAAATCCGATCCGATCCAATCAAATTACAATTCGGTTGGATCGGTTTTGTAATTCGGTTTTCAAAAGTCAGAACAATTTAAAACAACATATAATTATAATATTATCTAATTTTTAATGAAGAAGCAAAAATAAATTATTTAGTTGTGATATAAAATTGTTAAACAACTAGTAAGAAGGCATATTATAATTTAATATTTAATAGATAAAAAACTTTTGAGAGAAAATACATATTAAATTGTTTATTATGTGAAACTTTTTGAACTTTTTTGAAAAAAAATAAATTATAAAATTAATAAATAATTATAGACATATTAAAAATAAATAAATAATAAACTGTTATTCGGTTTTTTTGGACTATTCTGTTCTTAGTTCATAAACCAAAACCAATCCGAAATCCAAAATAATAATTCGGTTTTGGTGAAATCTCATCTAAAAATCCGAATATCCGAACCAAATAGTCCAATCCAAATTGTCCAATTGGACAATTCGGTTTTATCCAAATAGTGAACAACCCTAACTATCATTAACCAAAAATATAGTTTTTACATTACCGTTTAAGTGAGAAGATCACAATGTGAATGCAATGGGAAAATAATAAAGTACTGTAGTGTTGTATTATGGTAACTATTGATGTACTAACTACCTTAAACCAGTTGTTAATTAAGGTATAATGTGAAATGATTGCACCATACTATCGACTAAAAACACGACAATGAAAGACGTCGGAAGAAATGACATTTGGCACCCGTAGACTTGCAAGTCCCACTATAGCAAACAACAAGGTGTAGGATAGTCAATCCAGTATAGATCTATACACAAATTCACGCTCTCCCTCCAGGAGACTCTGGATACAAAATGAGCCATGGCAGTGATGCCATGCCCCGAAACCATGGCTCACATTTATGTTATAGTATTCTTGTATATGTATTGTATGTACTAGTGTATTGTATGTTCTCTTTGTCTAATATGTAGTATGTTCTCTTTGTTTCTCATCATATTAATTTCTCTTGTATAATGTATAGTATGTTCTCTTAGTTTCTCAATATAGTATGTTCGTTCTGTTTCTCATATAGTATATTTGTTCTGTTTCTCATATAGTATATCCTCTTAGTTTCTCATAATAGTAAGTTTGTTCTGTTTCACATATACTATATTTGTTCTGTTTCTCATATAGTATATCCTCTTAATTTCTCATAATAGTAAGTTTGTATTGACTCATGAATGAACTGACTCTTGTATGTTTCATTGTACTAGAAATAATGAGTAGTGTCTTCCTAAACTATACCTATTATAGTTTACTAGTAATTTCTGTAGTTTGAAGGAATGAAGGTATGCCTTTGCTACCTAAAGGTATTGAACTGATTGATAGTACTTTTATATCTACATATGTATACATAATATATAACTAATATTAAGACGACATTCGGACAAATAACCGATACCCTAAGGCCACATCCAAACAAGGAAAAGGAAATAAAACGAGTCATCAGTCCTAAGTCCTTTAAACATTACTTATATAACGATACATATATAGACATGCTTTTGACAATATATAAGTTTAAAAATAAGTTTTGTAAAACATTTGAAGAGTTTAATTGATAAATATTGATGACTTGATGTCAGTTTATAAAATGATTTAAAAGCAGTTTGATTGACAAGACAATTTAAAGTATAAGAAATCATCTGTTTGAAACACAGTTAAAGTATAAGAAATCATTTGTTTGAAACACAGTTATAAATCACTTGTAATTGATTATATAACTACATGTTTTCTACTTGTATTCCCCCCATAAAAGTATTTAAAATCATTTAAAAGATAGATTAAGGGGTATGAACTCACCTGTAGTGAGTGGTTTGGATGAACGAGTGGTATAGGATGCTAAGTGCCAAGTGAAGACTTGAGCACACACGGATCCTAATTATCATATAATGATACATATAAGCATATAATTAGTGTTTATACAACTAATCATGAAAGGAAACACCCTAGGACATAGGATACACTTAGATTTAAGTGCGACAATCACATGTCATGGCATACCAAGGGTGTATGGCCACCCTAAGGAGTTTACGGTCCAAGTGGCATTACCATAAGAGTTTACGGTCAAAGTGGTTCACGACCCTATGTGTTTACGGTTCAATGGGCTTACGGTCCATTGAGTTTGCGGTCTAATGACCTTACGGTCATAGGGCTTACGGTCCATGAGTTTACCACCGTAAACTCATGTCATTTCGTTCATAGGAGTGATTTTTAGTGGCATTCAAGCTTGTAGAAGGGTTCTAGGTTCCATTATAAGCTTTAGGAGGGTTTAATGTCTCATTTGAGCCCTTAATTAGAGTTTATGGTCTAAGGAGATACACTTAGACCGTAAACACCTTTGTTCTTGGATAAAGTGACGATTTCAAGTCCATAAACAAGAATCCTAACTAGATACAAGTATATGAGGAAGGTACTCATGATTTGGAAGCAAAGAAGGGTATTTTCGGCCCAAAACACTAAAGTGTTCTTGATGTTCTTGAGGATCTTGAAGATCTAGACTCAAAAGATGAGATTTGTGGATGAATTCAAGAGTGAATCAAGAAGAAGAGATGTATTAACTCACAAAGGGAAGGAATCACTTACATTATTGGAGTTTTGGAAGCAAAATCTTATGATCCTTGGGAGATAATTCCGATTTCTAAGCTTGAAATGGAAGAAATGATCAAAAATGATCATGAACTATATATATATATATATATATATATATATATATATATATATATATATATATATATATAGGAGGGAGTTTACGGTCACCATGACCGTAAGCTCTCATGTCCTAACTGTAAACTCCTTTTGAGGAGGTTTACAGTTTGCTAAATGGTTTGGAACTTTAGCTGACAAATCCAAAAACTGATTCCTTTGATGCACTAGCCTCAAAATACTCAAAATAGACCCTAAACAATGCTAAAAGATAGCAACACGAGTCTACCTTTGATAGATTTGAACGTTTATACAAGCTAGAAATTTCGGGTTGTCACACCAGATACATTGGTCCGTTCATGGTATTAGCCCAGGTGGGCCAGGTGGCGTACCGATTGGATCTACCAGCCAAGCTTAGTCACATCCACATCACCTTTCATGTCTCCCAGCTGTGGAAGTGCTTTGTAGATGACTCCGTAGTGGTGCCTCTAGAGGATATTCAGGTGGATGACAACTTGAACTACATCGAGCGACCGATAGCCATCCTCGACAGGAAGACGAAGGATCTGAGGAACAAAAAGGTTGAGTTAGTGAAGGTGCAATGGCAGCACCGCAAGGGCTCAGAATGGACTTCGGATCCAAAGGATGAGATGAGGGAGCACTATCCAGAACTATTTCCAGATGCAGCAGACTTCGAGGATGAAGTCTAAAATAAGTGGGGTAGATTTGTAATGTCCGGTTCCTAGTATGTATTTTAAATCAATCTATTCATTTTTGTATAGGAACTCGCCGAATTGGAGGCCCCAAACTCGTCAAGTAGGAATAGAATTTGGACGCAGAACTTAAAGTCTAGTCGACAAGTTGAGGGACTCAGCTCGACGAGTAGGGCTGCCAGAATGAAACTCTAATTTTCGGGGTTTAGCACCTTATTTAAACACCTTAACCTCCAAAGGCTGGCCTCATTTGCAGCCTCCATCATCCCAAACCCTAGCCACAAAACCCTAATTCATTTTTGAGTGTTTTGAGCAATTTTGTGCATTCTTTGTGAATTTGAAGAAGAGGGTTCTTGAAGAAGGAGCAAGAACATGAAGGAGAAGAGTAGATCCAGAAGTTAAGCTCCATTTCTGTTTCATTGGATGTATAAAGCTCCTATCTTGTCTATTCAATGTTTAGATCTAGTTTTGGAATTATTTCTCCATGTTTTGGTCCAAGATTGGCTAGCTTTTGAGACCTGGATGTCCTAAGTGATTACTCTTTCAGATCTGTGGTCTAGAAGGACTTTCATGGCATAAAGGTGCAAACTTTGTGGCCATGGAAGTCCCATGCAAGATTTAGGATGCCATTTTTTCCTTTTAAGCTCCAAAAGGCCATGCATGGAGGGAAAGTCAGGGACTTTACCTGTTAATATGATGTCTAGGGTCTATATCTCAATTTTTATGCTTTAGTTTGGAGTATTATGGCTTGTAGATCAAGATCTAGGTCTTAAAGAATTAAGGTTTGAGCTAAACCCATTAAGTAGGGCTATTAACGGGTAAAGTTGGAAACTTTACCCTTAAACGGACATTTTTAGTATGTAGTGGAAGTATGGAGCTTGAATATGAAGGATAAGGACTTAAGCCATTAAGATGGCTCAACACACTAAAGAACTCGTTAAGTCCATAGAGGAACACGACGAGTTGGGTCGAAGTATCCCGAGTCTGTAAAGGGAAAAGCTTGACGAGTTCAAGAATGACTCGACGAGTTGTTTAGGGAAATCCCGATTCTATGGATAGGAGGAACTCGACGAGTTGGATCGCGATTCAGGGTTCCTGATTCATGGAACTCAACGAGTTGATGGACCAACTCGGCGAGTTGAGTCAACCAGAATCTTGACTCTGACCAGAATGTTGACTTTAACTTTGACTTTGACCAAAGTTGACCCTTAAGGGGGTTATGAGTATGAAAAGGGTATTTAAAGGAAATGTTTATATGTAGGAGTTTGAGAGGGGTTGATTTCAGAGCAGAAGTTTTTGCAGCTATTCCCAGTTATCGAGGTGAGTTACCTTCCAATAGAAGTGGGTCGAAGGCACCAAGGCCGACCCTCTAGTAGTTGATAAAGTTGAGATGATTGTCTTTGTGATAATTGTCTGGTATGCCACTATCTGTTATGCTTTATGTGCTAGTATGTTATGATATTATGTGATAGTGGTAGGAGGGTTATGTTAGACCTCATAGCCGGTTGAGATAAACTGGAGGGTAGGTCGGGCACCCAAATATGTCTGACAGTATGTTATGTTATGTTATTATGTGGTAGTGGTAGGGGTGAAATAGTCCCCATAACCGGTTGAAATAAACCAGAGGGTAAGTTGGGCACGCAGATATGCCTGGCAGGGTAGGTCGAGCACCCAGATATGCTTAACAGGGATAGGTCGGGCACCCCGGTATGCCTGACAAGGGTAGGTTGAGCACCCATATATGCTTATCAGGGTAGACCGGGCACCCAGATATGCCTGGCAGTATGTTTATTGTATGGTATGTGGTATGATGGGGGAACTCACTAAGCTTTGTGCTTACGGTGTTCAATTTTGGTTTCAGGTACTTCCTCTTCGAAAGGTAATGAGTCGGCATGACTGCAGCGCATCACACCAGGATTTCCGCACATAAGATCTATGGGATTTGTACTCTGATATTATTTTTTCATGATATGTTTTGACTATGGATACATTGGTTTTGATATGAGATAGTACTATGATGTTTTTAGACAAATGGTTCTATAATCATTAAATTAAAAATGAAATTTTTGGTCGTAAAATTTGGGATGTTACACATAAACTTCCAGTTTTCCTTCTCATCGTCATCTTCATCTTTATTATTACTTATGCTCTCCATCGGCAATTGTTTTGTTTAATGTTTTTAATCTATCACACAACCAATCACCCAACTCATTAAACTCTACTAATAAAACCTACCATTATGAACTATATATATATCTCAATTTAATCAATCGGTGTCATAACAACCATTGACTATCATAAGTTAAAAAACTAT